>NC_056762.1:605000-1205000 GCF_018687715.1 Carya illinoinensis
CAGTCCTGAGGCAGAGGTAAATTATGTAAGTTTAAGTTTATTTAATTTCATTGTCTAAATATATTTTTGTTACATATACTAATTTTAATGTTTTTCTTTTTTCTAGGACAAGATAATATCTTTTAAAGACACTGTTGCGAATCCATCTGATGAATCATCTGTCAACGATGCTCAAATCTTTTCTCAAGTTCTTGGATTACGTTCTGGATATTTGAGGGGCTTAGGACATTGCGTGAAGGCATCTTCATCATCTTCTAAAGCCAGATCGAATGACGGCAAGACTAAAAAATTAAAGGAAGCTGCACTTGAGATAGAACAATTGAGATCGCAGGAAAAAGAGTTGCTGACCTGACTAGATCAAGCAGCAGATTTAGAAGTAAGATTAGAAGAGATGCTACAATTAAATAACCAAAAAATATTTGAACAATTTCAATTAATGATGTCCCAAAACCCTATACCACCACTACCACCACAATCATAATTCATTTGATTTTTTTTAATTGCCTTTAATATTTTTGATGTTTGTAAACATTTGAATAATTGATGTATATAGATTACAATTTAATGTATATAGATTACAATTTGTATTAGTATCAATTTCATTTTGTTTGATCAATGCCGTTCGAATGGTAAATTACTGTTTATGCATACATTCGAATAAAAACATATCCATTCGAACAAAAAAATTTCCATTCGAATAAAAATATACCCATTCGAACTTACCAGGAAATGCAATCTATGCGTTCGTTCGAACAATTAAATACTCATTCGAATAAATTCATTTCTAAAAGTCCGTTCGAACAGAAGATTTCTGTAAAAAGATTATTTGTTCGAACAGTTAATATTTTTCTTCGAACTAAAGTCACTTACGAACTTGTTTGTTTGAACGGACTTGGTCAGATATGATTATTGGTTCGAATTAACATTTCATGTTGTTTGAACAAAAATATTTTCGTTCGAACTTGATTCTGAGATGATATTTTTTTGTCTCAGAAAAAATATTCCGTTCAAACGGTTTCGACTGGTTTCGCCCAATTTCGTCCCTAAAAATACTTTTCAGAGAATTTTCATCTCCGAAAACTTTCTGAGACAGCCTTTTTGAGACAAAATAGAGACGAAATTTTTTCATCTCCCAAAACTTTTAGGGACGAAATTTCCATATTTTGAGACAAAATTTATTGTCTCAAAAAATCATATCTCTTGTGGTGAGTATAGTTTACTTATAGAATTCGCAATGAGGCAACACATGATATGTTGGTAAAGGAAAGTTTAATTTTACAGTCTGAATTAGTTTGGATAGAAGATACCTCTAAATGTATTCGAAGCATTATAGAGAGGGAAAGATGTTGTAATGACTCATACAAAGTGATTAATGAATACAGGGTTTTTTTTTTTTTTTTTTTTTTTAAAGGATGAAATATGGCATTCTAAAATACCACTTGATACTTTCTACGAATAAAATAATTTTTAAATATTTTATATTTACAAAAATAATAATGGATGAATATTACTCTATAAAATATTAGCGTCAAAAATTTGAAACAGACATTAAGTTGTGTTTCTAAAATTGTATTTCTACATTAATTGGCAAAATATCGAGATTTAATTTTATATACAATTATGTTTTATGATTTTGTAATATTTTTTATTTTATATAAACATCTCGTGCGAAAGAAAAGTTGGCATCCCTAAGAAACTTTCTGGTTCTACCACTGCTTGAAAGGATAAGATTTAATTTGACTAGTTCCAAATGTGCATGATACATGGAAGATGAAGATCTAGCATGAAAGATAAGAGTCATTCAGACTAGCCAAGGGAGACTGCCTATAAACCACGTGATGATGATCGTGACGTTTTTAGCTATACATAAACGTTAGCAATATTCATTCATTCTTATCTCGATCGCAAGTTGATGAAACCCCAGTACTGTGGATGTAGGCAAGTCATCCTTGGCTATCAAACATGACTCTTTGATCATCATGCAAGACCTCTCTTCCTCTCATTCATGGGATCGATGCTAATAATTAAGTGCTAGTTCCATCGCCAGACCTACATACATTTAGCCATCCGGAAGTGGAGGTATAGCATGAAAGATAAGAGCCAGTCAGACTAGCCAAAGGAGACTGCCTACAAACCATGTCATGGCTTGAGTTACCCACACATATACATATATATTACCATATATAATATATACATGCATACGTACATGAACAATTTGGAAAACCCCACAGTGGATTTAGGCAAGTCATCCTTGGATATCAAACACGACTCTTTGATCTTCATACAAGACCCCTCTTCCTCAGGATCTGCTGGGATGGATGCCAATGCTCCATTTCCCAAACCTCATTTTATAGCCATATGTCCAGAAGTGGAGAATTTGGTTCCATCCAATCGCTAACTAGCAGAAAGCAATTGAAGTACTTTTTAAATATTATTTCGCCTCAATGTGATAACATGGTTGTCTCTTTCTATTTTTTGTCATCCCGTTGCGACTTAGGTTTGGTTTGACCCCCGGTAATTTTGATATGAGAATTTTGAGTTTTAAATTGAAATATTAAAATATTATATTTTAATATTATTATTATTTTAAAATTTAAAAAAATTAAAAAAAAAATTAAATTATTTATTATATTTTATATGAGGATGTGAAAAAATTATAATAATGAGATGAGAATTTTAAATTTAAAATAAAAATTTTTAATGATCAAACCGAACCAGACATTCAACTAATAACTAGTGTACGTAGTTGATTTAGAATATATTCTCCCTAGATCGATTTACAAGGGACCAAGACCGTGCATGTTCATGCTAGCTACATGTTGTTTGCTGCATGGACGGGATGGAATTCTGAAACTTGGGAAAAGATACGAGAGACAAGGTCAAAAAGACTCTGCTCCATGCATCTATTACCACCCACGATCGACGTATCGTGCATATATGCATCATGTCGGTCAAGCCACTTGCAGCAGTACTTGTACTACTGGATCAGTTGATTTGACCCAGGAAGGACAGCTTGTTCATCATATATTGTAAAGTCCATTCTATATATTTATCTCCGCATATATCTCTTTTCACCATTTGATCATCATGTTAATAATTAATTGGTCCTCCAGTACCTCATGATCATGACAATTAAATTGGTAATTAAATGCTAATCTATCAAATCCAATCCATTATATATATATAGTACTCTTTCACTTACATAATATATATATACATATACTTTCAAAATCTGTGCAAAATTTCTCGATCGATCGAGTCCATGCATTTACATGATTACATACCTGTTAATAGCTTAATTGCAGCCAAGAGATCATTTATATATATATACACACACGCGCGTACAAGTAGTCCACTGCATTTTGTTTAGGGCATCCAAATATTGGAACCTATCCAAGATATCCATGATCGTTTGGCATGGCTGCTTGCCCCGCTGACATTCTGATAATGATATCAGATCGAAAAGCTTATTAATTAAGACGTACCGATCGAATTTCAACCGCAAGAAAAAAAAGAAAAAAATCTGATCCAAAATGCTTTCAACGAAGTCAAGATCTTTACAAGGTTTGAAGATAATAGGAATTGAGGTCGATGCTGCATGGTGGAGCTAGAGACACGTATTGACAATTAATGTCCTTTTAGTTTTAGTTGATGAGCCCGGGCTTTATTCGAATGCTAACTAAGATGATCACCAAGCAATATATATATATATGGAATATTAATGGCCACCTAGCTAGCTAGCAACAGTATTATATATTAATGTCAATGCAGCTTTTGGAGTTTCATCACATAAAAGCCTTTATTTTTGTTCTATCGATCGGTTTGACTTAATAGAAGTCGTGTCACCCTCAGTCCTGATCAGATCAAGTTTTGATGATTAACATCTGGCAATATTGAGAATTTTATGAATTATTCCAAGCTTATTCTTTATAAAAGTAGCCCCATATGTCCCATCGCAGCCCCTTCACTTGCATTCAACTTTATTTCATTTTCTTCTGTTTAGTATTAAAGCAGATCATAATTGTTAATGTATAGTTTGAGGAAAAACCGGGTGTCTACCTACGCACTGTACGTGGTTTGAATATTGTTGGCCATGCCAGCACGCCAACAGAAAAACGACTACAGGTTAGCACAAACCAAATAAAATCTCCAACATAAAAAGGTACTTGACAACGGTGACTGACGGCTTGAGGTTTGTACTTAGCGTGCATACTCTCCTGGATAATTCCTTGCTTGACTTGGTCGTTTACTCCCTAAAGGTGTGCTGCCATTTCCTCCGCCTTTACATTCAAACGACTAATACGTGGTATGGGTGCCAAGTCAAGTATGTTCGAAGGATTCTGCTTATACACAATTCAATTGGGCTCATCTGTGTAGTTTTGTTCTTGAATAAGTTGTAAGCAAACTTTGCCTGAGAGAAGGCAAGGTCCCACTGCTTCGACTTAGTACAGGCCAAGCTTTTCAAAAGGTTGTCCAAGCTATGATTTGCAACCTCCCAGTTTCATTCCATATGGATTGATGAATGCCATGCGGGCAAACAATCTCTTTGAAATAAGGATGGGCAACCCATGTAACATCTATGGTCTTTCTGTAAGATACAAAATGGGTCATATTGGAAAGCCTATCAACTAAAATTAAGATTTATGGCCCATTGGGATAGGGGCAAGCCCAAGACAATATCCATGATGACTTGAGCTAGGAGCTTTTAGGTACAGGCAACGGAGTACAAAACATCTATTTACATAACGTGCAACATCATCAGTCAATTTGGGCCAACAGTATCTATTGAAATCAAAGCAAAAGTCTTGTCTGGCCCAAAGTGCCCCTCTCCATGTAACTTCCATATAATATGCTCTCTTAAAGAACAAAATAAATTCATGTACCGAATAGTGTCACCAATGCTTCAAGGAGTGTACATTATGTAAAGCTCCAATCATATGTGGAGTAATTCTTCTTAGAACCCAACAGCTTCTCATTGAAAAATGTAATGGGTCGCTCTTCTTGGCTCAAAACACCGTCAATACCCATCCTAGCAGCATCGTAATTCTCCTAAATTTTTTTCTAAAATTATGGAGTACCAAAAATGGTGTTTCTGTCATCTTCTACTTGAATAGTTGAAAACTGGCCTTTGCTTCTTTCGACCATTAGAATGTCCGACCCTTGAGGCACTATGTGATAGGAGCAATCAAAGTGCTGAAGTTTCAAATGAACTGACAATAGAAGGATGCCAATCCATAGCAGCTTCACACATCGTGTAGGGTCTTGGGCGTTGGCCACTCCAAAATGGCTTTTACTTTGGACTGATCTGTAGAAACGATAAATCCAAGGAATGTGATGGAAGTAGAAAAAAATGAACACTTATTCTGTTTAACATATAGACACTCATTTCATAACATCTCAAAGATAGCTCTAATGTGCTCCATATGCGCCTCCCTCGTAGGACTATATATGAGGATGTCGTTAAAGTAAACGACAAACTTCCCCATAAATGGCCCCAATACCTAATGCATAAACTTCATGAATGAACTAGGTGCGTTAGATAGTCCAAAAGGCATGACCATCCACTCATACAAACCATGTTTCACTTTGAATGTCGTCTTCCACTCGTCTATAGGGTGTATCTTGATTTGGTGATACATGCTTTTAAGGTCAATTTTAGAAAATATCTTAGAGCCTCACAATTGATCCAAAATGTCATCCAGGTAGAAAATTGGGAATCAATATTTCATCGTGATCCTGTTAGTGGCCTTACTATCCACGCACATACTCCACGAGCCATCTTTCTTGGGCACCAAAAGGGCAGGAACTACATACAGGCTCACACTCTCATGGATGTAATGCTTCTCCAACAACTCCATCACTTGGCGTTGCAACTCCTCAAGCTTCTTGGGGCCAAGATGATACGTTGGTCTGTTGGGCGAGCTAGATATGACACCAAGTCAATTTGATGTTGTATGTCTCTCATGGGTTGAAGGCTAGGGGGAAGATCCTTCGATGTTAAATCCGTGAACTTAAACAACATTTGTCACTCCTCTGATGGTAAATCACAATCAGCTCCTCCATGGTTGTCAAATAGCACCAAGTCATAAACCACGCCCTCTTTCTCAGCCTCTTCCCATAATTTAGCCGTAGATAGAAGGTTGGTTTCCTTTTTAGCCTTTGAAGCTAGAACAACTCCCTCCTTGCGAGGTGTTAAAATGACCATTTACCCTTTAATGTTAAGGGGATATGGATTTTTGCACCCATCATGAACCATGCTCTAATCATACTACTAAGGCCCACCTAATAGTAAGTGCAAGCATCCATAGACACCACATTGCACCATGCATTATCAAAATACTTTTGGCCGATTGAGGAAGAGACCAAACATCACTGGTTGATTGTGACCTCATGGCCCTTCTTCAACCATGACAACTTGTACACTTCAGCTAACGATTTGTTTTGAGTTGAAGCTTTTGACTAGCTTCTCCAGACACCACATTCTCACAACTACTACTATTGATTATTAGTTTGCATAGTCTTAGAAATAGTACAAGTAGTGTATAAAATATTGGTTCTCAATCAGTCTTCTCTTGAATCACCTTTGGGAATTAATAAACTTTGTTGACAACGAATGTCACGTTACCATCTCCATACGAAACATCCCCATCGTCATAGACAGGTTCTATAATCACTACAAGAATAAGGTCTTGTTGCAGCTCTTAAATCCTTCAGAATTCACCCTATAAAACGCAGCAATTCATAGATACCAACAATTCTGGGTTCGTTGTTGCTTGGACGCCAAAGTTTCGTTGCAACTAGTTTAACTCAGCTGATGTTGTGAATCGTTAGAAAAACATGTTTTCCATCGTTTTATACGGATGGGAAAAACAGAGGAAACCGCTGCAAATTATGTCCTGAGTGATGTTTGTAATCGCTGCATCACTCAGTTTGGGTCGATTAGTAACATTGCAATACCGCATATTTTTCCGCTGCAAAATATCAAGTTTTCCATCGATGAATCGGAATTCACAGAACAGTTCTAACTTTACATCGGCAAACCGCGTCCACCACAAATTCAAACTTTACTCTGTTCTGGCCGGGTTCGTTTACGGCATTGAAGGAGAGGAGGTGGAGCCCGATCCGTGTGGGGGAGAGCAAATCGACGGTAAGAGAGACGGAGAGCTTGTGGAGGGGCTGTGGAGCATGGGAGCGGCCGTGTAGAGGGCTGACTGAGCGGTGGTGCTGCGCCGTTGAGGAAGGCAGCGCAGGGCTTGGTTGAGAAGCTTCAGCCCGATCCGTGTGGGGGAGAGCAGAAGAGACACGGCCGAGAGACGGAGAGCTTGTTTGGGGCTGTGGACCTCATTTGCTGGAGGTGGTGCGTCGGCTGGGAACCCATGCTGTTTTGTTGGACTTCGACGGCGGCTGGGAACCCATGCGAGAGAGGGCCGAGCTTGGGGGGGTCGACGGCGGAAGATCTGTAGACGGCGAGAGAGGGCCAGAGCTTGGTTGGGTTGGCCAGCGTGGTGGGTCGACGGCGGAAGATCTGTAGAACATAAGGGGGCCGGAGAACGTACTGAAGATGTGAAGATCGGAGGCGTGAAGATCTGTAGGGGGGAAGTGAAAAACAGTGGGTACGTATAAAGGCACACGGTTTTGTTGACTAATTTGAAAACCGTTGCAAAATTTTTTTTTTTTTTTTTTTGAGATGTTGCAGCGACTGTTTTGTTGCAACAAGTTCAAAAATCGCCATAACAATTAATTTGAATATTGCAGCAATTTATAGTCGACGTAAAAAGCCAAAAAGTGCTGCTTAAGACCAATTTCGAATTTTGATGTAAAAAATTTTGCAACAACATAAAAATTGTTGCAAATAAAGATTTTTTACAACAATTTTATTTCCATCAAACATAAAATTGCTGGAACAAGACCTTATTCTTGTAGTGAATGTCCTTAACGTCCTCCAAGTCATCGTTGTTAATTAGAAGGTTTTTGTCCTTTTAATTATTAACTTTCTACAATTAGTTGCCTGCTGACCGGGCTTAGGGCTATAAAAAAAATTAGCTTCAGGCTGTAAAAAAAATTAAAAAATTAGTGAACCGGACTAAACCGGTATGTTCGGTCCAATTCCAAACTGGTCTAGTCCAATACCGGTTTCTATTTAGCAAAATCGGTTGAAAATCGATCTGGTTTCGGTCTTGAATTTTGAACCGGACCAGAACAGTACCTATATATATTATTTTTTGATTTTATATATTATATATAAAATATTTTTATATGATTTATATATATTATATATAATTTTTATATTATATTTCTATATATTATATGCTAAATTGCTAATTAATATTCATGCCTATTAATCTTATAATATAAAATTCATATAACATTTTTGAATTATGATATAAAATAAATTAATCTTATAATTTTTAATATAACATATAAATTTCAATTTTATAACATAAAATTAATATAATATGAAATTTTGACCTTAAACATGAACATTAATATTAAACTATTAATATAAACTTACTTTGGGTCAATTACTTACTAGAATTTTGTTTGCGTATGATTTTGTTTATTTGTAAGATAAAAAAAATCAGATTGGACCAACACTGAAAAAATCGAAAGTTTCGATTTTGGTGTGAATAGGTCAGATATCGGTTTTTAAATTTTCAAAACCGTTGCATATTGATTCTATTCTAAAACATGTTCAAAACAAGACTGAACCCGACTGGTTACATTCCAAACCGGGCTCCCTGTGTCTAAAACATCGAATATTAGTGGCGTTCAAACTCGTACATTGAGTTGGCTGTGGAGTAGGCCGGGTCTCCTGTAGATGAATCCCTTGTGTGTTTTGATTGCTCTTAGGCTTAGGTTGCCTAGTCTATTGCTTCTCTACGACTAGAGCATGCTTATAGGTTGTAACACCCCGCTCCCCAGGTTTAAGAATAAAATCATTTTTAGAAGTTTTTTAAAAAGCCGAAATGCTATTACTGAATCTGACTTAAAAATATTTTTTTTTCTAAAGAAAGCGTCAAGTATAAAGATTTCTTATAATAAATAGAGTCATTTTGTATTAAAATATTAAAATCATAAATGAGAGTGCGCGGAAGCATTTATTAAAATTTTTCAAAATTTATTCCATAAAAACATGATTTAAACCACTGTCACGCCTCCCTGGACTAAGTCCCATTTTGCAACTCTACCTTTATAAATATTTTGACCTAGGTGGTTTAAAAACATAAAACAACTATAATGAGTCGATGACTTAGTAAAAAACCCATCATAACATAAACATACTTAATATAAAGTTTTTCATAAAATATTTCATGCTGAGAACTTAAATTCATGATCATCCGTACGTATGCTTATGAGAGGAATGAGGTAGTCAACTATTGGCATGGTGAATGTGGGATATGCATAGTGTTAGATTAGGTATCTTGGGTTTGGCCACTGCATTAATGGAGATTTATGGCTTTTTTCAAATAACACACGGAATGGAGATATTTACATAGAGATTTGGGTGAGGGTGCCGACGAGTTTGAGTTGGACTCGGTTAATATATTTAGTGACACTAATTTGCTCAATATTCAGTTGTGATCATCTAAGAAGAGAGTTTGAATTTAAAAAATAATCTAGTAGTTCATTCAATATAGGATTGACAGTGACAGAGACTATGTATGGGTCTTCAATCAGTGATATTTTAAATTAAAATAAATTTCTAATGGTTGATTTTTAAATTCTAAAATGATTCTAACCCGTTCAATATATAATAAATGAGATTTAACCTAGTTATTGAGTCTAATTAAAAATGCTAATCAATCTCAATAATTTATTATTCATGGGCTTATCTAATATGGCTCATTAAATATAATTTATGCCCAATAAAAATTATCAATATTCTGACCTTAGATTTATTGGGTTGGGTTGTTACATAGGCCTCAGAAACAATCTACAGAGAGTGGACGTTGAGGACGTCTTGCAAAGGCTGATGCAAGCCACCTAAATACAATGCCACCATTTGCTCTTCAGTCTCAAAGAGATCATTATAAGCCACCAACTTATAGGATTCATTGGTATAATCATCAACGGATCTCACTCTCTACCTGAATGTATGAAGTTGCTGAAATAAGATTTGAGTATATCCGAAGGACAAAAAGTGACCCTTCATCTTCACTTTATCTTCTCTCAATCGCCAATCTTGGCCTTGCCATGTCGCTCCCGAGACTACTTTAACTACTCCCATCAGGCCGATGCTTGGTCCTTCAACTTGATGGTGACTAGTTTCACCTTCATACGATGTGGGATGTCCTTGAAATAAAAATAAAAAATAAACTTCAGAAGAAATTGATGAAGCCCTTAACATGCATAATACTAGAAAATTTTGGTTGATCAAATCTATAGCCTAGGTCTCCTGACGCTCCTCCCCACCATGGTTCTCTCAAAATAGAACATAATTGTGATACGGGTTCTCAAAATTGTAGTCAGAATCATGATTATATATATCTAGCCCTCTAGGTTTTGTGCCTTTAAATGCTAGGTTAATTATGCTATCTGCTTATGCAAATTTGCAATCACCACGTTCTATATGTTACAATCATAGTGAGAGGCTTTCTCATTTGGAACCTGCCCATGCCACCTACCATCCATTATGATTGATGGTAAATCACCCTAGGCAAACACTAAAGCTTTAATGCCAACTAGCGCTAGACAGAATAAGAATTATTCTGGCAACTAGTTAATCAATAGAAATTAGGGATTGGGATTGAGAAATGATGCAAAACAGAGAGAAAACTCTAAGATTAGGGTTCATTCCTAAAAGTCAAAAACTAGTTCTGAAGCCCATAAGCCCGGTTTAAATAGTTAAGGAAACTCAAGATTCTACATGAAAAGTCAAAATCTCAATTATTGCATAAAAATAAAATAAATAATAAAATAAGTATTTTGCAAAAAATTTGGCTTAGACCAAAATAATAACTATCTCTAAAAGTGACAACGAAACATTATTATAAAAGGAAAAAAATAACTTAAATCGATGATTCAGAGGGGAAAATGGTTGGTTTCGGATTCGAAACAGGGACTGCTAGGCAAAGCGTGGTGACCACAACATGCGCATTGAAAAGAATTTTTCAAATTGGGATCATATGCACGATTTTAATACTCGTAACCAAAGTTATGGTAAAAAATTAAAACATTGACGCATGCATAATATGGCCCAAATTCAAGAATCTTCACATTTTTCTTCCATATTTGTGTTTATCTGTCTTCTCGAAATAGTTAAATGCTATCAACGTAGAATTTACTAACTTAGCATAATCAAACCCGGATCCCTTGCATCAAAGTGTGCAAATAAGCAAGGAGTATGATATGATGCATATATACATGGGGTATCGCCAATTCGTAAATTTGTCTTTAGAACCTCCGATATTTTGAAGGTCTTTCACACACACACACAGATTGGGGGGTTCGAATATTGAACTGAACCAATGAATGGCAAATGCCCACCTTTCCCTTAAATTATCGGCCTTGATGATCTACAACATTTGGCATTGTATTTAAATTGAAGATTACTCGATTTGAGATATGGAACTGACATAAATTGTAATGCATCAAGTACAGGTATCCCTCCAAAACAGTGTATGAATCAGAAACATCTTAACCATTTAAGTAAACTTGTGCTTAATTACGATACGTGAGTGTGCACTTTTGTGCTAAACTTGTGGTCCGGAAGCCACACTGAAAGCATAACTTCCATGAAGAGCACTGACATTGGCTTAGTACCAATATGAAGTATTTTGCCATTTTAATAATATGAAGTATTTTGCCATTTTATTAAAAATATGATATAGAATATAAAAATATATATTTTAAAAGTTATATTAAAGTCTAAATCAATATTGTGGCTCTTATTTTGTCGAGTCATATACATTGTTATCTAATATGAGACGATCATTAAAAATAAAACAAAAATGAAATTTAGAAATTTTAAGAGAAATTTTTGATCTACAAATCAATCATACAAAAAATATAAAATAAAACTTTAAAAAAATGAAATTAACAAAAAAAAAAAAAATGAGTCAACAATTTTTTTGTGTTTGAGAGTTTATATGATTTTTTTTTTAATAAAGATTACAAAATTAAAAAGCGAATTGATAAGAATGAAAGGATTAATAAACACTTAAAATAGTGACTGTTTACGTACTACACATGCACATGATAATCTCAATACTAAAAGAGAAGCAAATGGAAGATATGAAGTCCTAAAAGATGGTTCCGTTGGATTACGTTTTGGGGATTGATGTGGTTGATTTTGTTTTCCTATCTCAGCTTTAAATTTATGCAATGAGAATGACGCAACTCCTCCTCATCTCTGTAGCACACATATCACACCCCGGCACATAGATTCATCCTTTCCTTTTAAGAACTCGTTATCTGAAACTGCAAGACCTGATGATCTGTATCTTCCTATTTTGCTCAATAAGAGAAACATGATGCAAGCAGTAAATAATGTACCACATTAAAAGGGGCAAACACCACAGAAAAATTAAGGAAGAAGTTGGTTGATTGATTGATTTTAAAGGGGCTTGTTTTATACATTCATGCGTCTATCCCACCATGCATCACCTCTTTGTTATTCTCTTATCTCCATCTCCTGTTCCTGGGATACCATATCATCCATCTACGCTAAAATTCTCTAATTGAAAACCTGAACCCGTCTGGACTTACTAGCCGAGAGGATTGTAAGCACGAGTAAGAAACAGAGACACAAGTATGAAAGTATCACAGAACTTGTCATTTTGTTACAGAATTTGCCAAAGTGATCACAAATTGGAGACCAACCCGCATGGCCGTTCCCATACCTGCCGATGTATCCCTCTGCTGTTGCAGCCGCACATCCAGCAAGAACCAACGACATCATAAACTGTCAAAACCAATCAACAAAATTTCCAATTATTCTTCTAATTATTTGTTAATGGAAATATTCATTTACAACAACACCAGCCATACCAAATCATGTAAGAACAAGTAGTAGTAGTTTGCAGAACTTGGGCCTGGACGACATAAAAATAAAACAAACAGCAAGGACAGCACAGAGAAGGCACATGCAACAGCATTTGCAAAAGCAAAAAACCTGCAAATACATGGTTAAATACGTCCTCCAAAACTGTTTCTCTTTTTTCTTTCTTTATAATATATATATTTGTCTTACTTCATATTAGAAGAATAGCTAAATCGAGCATAAAAGGTGATGCCGATGATCTCTTTCGATTGCTTGCTAGTGAGCATCACCCATGTCGCTGCCAGTGCAGTCGCAATTGCCAAAATTCTCAAGCAAATCTGGGCTCCAAGGACTATCTTTTGGGTTTTGAGAGCTGGCTTCGGTGGAAACTTGGCTTCAAAGCCATCCATTGTGTGATTCTTGTGAAAAAAACAAAGAAAAAAAAATGTTTTAGGAGGCAGATACAAGATACCACAGAAGAAGCAGGGGAGAAATGTAGAGGGAAAGGAGTGATGAAGCAAAGGGAAAGGATGGAGAGAAAGAGCGTGAAGTTAATAGGAGTATTTATAGAAGAGAAAGTGTAGGAATCTTTCGAGGACACGATGATGATGTGAGCGATCACCTCACTTGCAGAAGGAGTACGGGGTTCTCAATAAATCCCTATTTGCTAAGTTCTTTGGATTGGAACTGGAAGCAGAACTACCTTTTTTTTTTTTTTTTTTTTTTTTCATTCAAAGAGCCGGTAGCCCCTCATCCAGAGACTCCATCCCAAGTTTATTAAAAAGCCTCACTTGTAGCGGGAGAAAACCATGGTTTACAAGCCAAACATCAGGGAGAGAACAACCACCCATAAACATACCAACCAGAAAACCAAAAAACCCCCCATATACCCAAAAAACAATGCAATAAACTAACAAGCCTAAAATAATCAGGACCAAAAAAAAATTCAAGAAATCCGAATGCTTGCCAATGGCTATCATGTTGCAATATCAGGGATTATCTACAGCATTAAACGGTTTGGCTTATGATGAGTTTTTAAAAAATATGCTTTAAATTTGGGCAGATTGGATTTATTAATTCTTGATTTCCCTTGAAAGGAAAAGGGAAACCAATAAATGAAGTGAGTAAATGGGGAATTGACCTGAAAAGAGTAACGGATGTCCCTCATGCATTCATGTGACAAATCTCATTTAAGAACATTAACAAAACTTTTTGAAGATTTGGAAGTTTCCTTGTATTTTGAGTTGGCTGACAGCTACCATTGCCAATTACTTTCAAAGAATTAGAAGGGGTAAAAAAGCTAAAATTATCTCACAAAAAATCATTTGGATTACGGACAGGTTGCTGCTGTTGTGGGTGTAATTAATGCTCCAAATCTGGTCTGTTAATAGCATTATCGTCCAAAAGTAAAGCCAGAACTTGAAGCGCTCATATCATAAGCAGTCATAGTGTTCTTCTTGCCAAAACTATTTCTAGAATTGGATAGCCCAAATATCTCAAAACTTTCAGCTAAATTGGTCGAATGTATGCAAATTGTACATGATTTCTCCAAAATTTTCAGATGAAAGATAGTTGCTTTCGAAAGGAACTTCACGCAAGTTGCAGAGGATGCAAGTGAAAAGAGGAAGACACGGCAAGTTTGGGGGCAGAATCCCATCCTTAACTACATTGAATGTCACCGTTGTGGAAGTTACAAAGCTTGAGGTGGCACTTTTCTTTCTTTAATACGTACAAGTACCTTCTTTTATTTGGGACTCACATCTATATATATACTTGGAAAACTTCTTTCTCCTTTTATCTTGTCTACTACTACATTTACTTCTTTAATTATACTCTTTTATGCTTTTCCTTCGTACATTAATGGTATGGATTTATGCATGCAAGCAAGCGAGCTCGCTCTCCATATTTAGAAGACTCAAAACTCCAAGAAAAATCCATCATTTTACAAGTTTTGAAACAATATTTTTTAAAAAAAAAAAAAGGTGAGCAATCAAACTGTATTAAAAAGCGGAGAGTACAACCTAAATACACAATAAAAATACAAGAGAAAATAGAGATAAACATGAGCATAGATCCATAAATGCGACAACATAAGAAGAGTGGGAACTTTTATGAGCAGCCATCCAAATATAAAGAGATTTGTACATAATGGCTCTCAACTTCATCATCGACATCTCAGAATCTTAAAAGTTCCGAGCATTGCATCCTTTCCAAATATCAACTAATTCCTGAATAGATTCATTTATAAAATTAAATTGGGAATTGGGAAATTTCCCCAAGGATAAGATCCCTGAATTATATGTACAAAAGTATATACATGCATTTCTCATCCAAATCAAGATGTACAAGGACAACAGACGAGTACTTATCTAGCGCACTGAGCATTTTAGTTGTTGATGTTGAAGTATTTTGGATCTGAAGGAAAATGATACTCCACATGTAACTGCAATGCAGAAACAACACCTTGTCATAAGAACATGCAACAAGCGAAATTCAACAAGCTTTATACATATACATTCATTGAATATGTGTTTGTGTTTTACCTTGCCCTCATCAGCATCCATATGGCGTTGTGGAAAGACCACCCTTAAATCATTATACAAGTAGAAGCGCCGCCCTCCTTCCACATCCATATTCATGGTTACTTGTTCATGTAAGGAATCAGATTTGCACTTCTGGATTGACCTTGAACATTTCTTAGGTAAAGAGCATAAAAAGCGAAGGTGAAGAGCATAACGCAGAACTCCAGAAGCATTCTCATTTATCTTTGGAGGGCCATGTGCAGAGTTGTTCTCAGTTACGTGACTTTTATTTGATGGAAAGTAGTCCTCCCTATCGGTATTTTCATACGGATGATTGTCAAACCTGCTACAATGCAAGGCCACTCTGCTCTCCTCTGAGTCCTCTCCTTTGCCGTCCATTTCAGAAGCAATATCCTCACAATAACCAGAAACCCCAGTTTCCATCATTTTCGTCCCCTGGTTCATCGATCTTATTGAACGAACAACATCAAACCCATTTAAGTTAGCATCACCATTGCTAAGCTGCATAGTATGACTGGTGTTTGGGATCAAAGAGGGCTTGGCACCAGTTTTCAAGTTAGGAACTCTAGGTCCTTTATTTCTACCCACAGAAGTTGGTGTAGAAGGAGACAGTGATCTTTTGCTGCAGGAGTGTCTTTCATTCAAACAACATGGAAGAAAAATGATCAATCATTAAGAATAAATATTATAGAAACAAATAATAGTATACAAAAATCAAACATCATATGTGTCAGAGTTTGTCTAAAATGGCGCTTCAGACTTTCAACCACAAAAGTATGCGCTTTAGTTTGAAACGTGCAAGTTAAGATCAGGCCCTAATTGCAATTTTTAACCATATAATATAATGTAGGTTACATATTTGCCACAGCTGAGTTTGGAACCACTAACAGACTTGAGTGGCTCAGCATGTCATGACCTTGTTAGGATCTCATATAGGCCTGATGAGGGCCATTGTAGCACTTGTGTCACCCAGGGCACAAGGGGCATGATGACTTGCATCTTCACCTTCCTCCAGCTTAACCTGCAGTACGTGTAGGGTTCCAAGCCTATGGTGGCAACTAAAAACAAGGGTTGTGCTTGTTGTGGCACTTTATAGTAATAAGATTAGCTAAACCTTATTTGGCCACTATGAGAACAATTGTTCATAGCCATTATGGAGAAATCATTTACAAAGGAGATAGGGCAAATACATTTGTATGTCAAAAGTCGAGATATGCAGTTGAGGCATCCTAACGGTAGACTTTCATATTGTTCTCATACGACTCTATCAATTCGATCAAGTACTCGCCATCTATTTTCATTGCTTTAACTCTTTATCAACACAAAAAAAGCATTGTTTAACTCTTTGACAACATGAAAATTCTCTCTCCCATTATGCTAGGGAAGGAATTAGTAAAGCGATAATCCCTATGGGTTGACACCACAAATTCTACTCTAAACCATATTTTGATTGAGCCTCAACTATATCAACTGTACTTGTTTAGTTATTGATAAGATAATTGTTAGCATCACTACACAAGTACTTTTCAATATAGTTGGTGTCAAATGGATTCAATTTAATACATCTTTCAGAGGATTTATCCCCCTTATATAGAACATATTTACATGTCTATGTATATCTAGTTTGAGCGGGAAGAGCAGCGCCGTATGCGGCGCCGTATGTAGCCTCCCTCTATTTAGCCTACCTATATATATAATCTGAACTATTACAAATAAGAGATCGATTGTTTGTACGTTGACAGCCCCCCTCAAATTGATGCCCGTAGATCAACAAGCATCAATTTGCTACTTAGGAAGCAATGTCGATGACGAGTGAGAGTCTTGGTGAAAATATCAGCAATTTGTAGTTCAGTAGAAATATGTGGAAGAGTGATAATACGAGCTTCAAATGCTTTACGGATAGAGTGACAATCGACTTCGATATGCTTCGTGCGCTCATGATAGACAGGATTGGCCGTGATCTGAATAGCACTCGTATTATCGGCATGTAGAGGTGTAGGATCGATCTCAGAAAAATCTAGCTCAGCAAGCATACCTCGAAGCCAAATAATTTCAGAACAAGCTAAAGACATCGCTCGGTATTCAGATTCTGTAGATGACTTAGAAACTCGGTCTTGCTTCTTACTCTTCCAAGAGACCAATGCATTACCTAAGAACACACACCAACCAGTTATGGAGCGGCGTGTATCCGCACAACCAGCCCAATCAGCATCGCTATAAGCAGCCAGACGAGTCGAGTTGCCGGCTGGGAAGAATAAACCACGAGCAGAAGTGCCATTAACATATCGTATGATCCTACGAACAGCAGTCAAATGAAGATGACGAGGAGTCTGAAGAAACTGACTGACTTGCTGTACAGCAAACGAAATGTTGGGTCGAGTAATAGTGAGATAAACAAGGCTACCCACCAACTTTCGATATAAACTGGGATCAGAAAGTAAGTCACCCTCCTCTTTGCGAAGCTTGACATTTAATTCCATAGGAGTATCCACAGAAGGAGCCTCCTGTAGACCAGCTGTAGCCACCAAGTCACTAGCATACTTATGTTGATTGAGTGAAATACCAGAGGGACTACCATGCACCTCAAGACCAAGAAAATATGTGAGAGATCCAAGATCCTTCATATGAAAGGACTCTAAGAGATGAGTCTTGAGCTGACCAAGTAAGACAGAATCGGAACCAGTGATCACAATATCATCAACATAGACTAAAAGAACAACAATACCCATGTCTGATTTCTGAAGAAACAATGAAGTATCATACTTGCTCTGCTTGAATGAAAATTGTAATAAAGTTGTGCGGAATTTATCAAACCAAGCCCTCGGAGCCTGTTTGAGACCATAAAGAGAGCGACGAAGCTTACACACATGTGAAGTTGGAGAGCTGAACAATCCCGGGGGTGGCTTCATATAAATACACTCTTTAAGATCCCCGTGAAGGAAAGCATTCTTAACATCCATATGATGTAGTGGCCAATCACTGGAAGCAGCAAGAGCTAGAATCATACGAACAGTAGTCATTTTAGCCACAGGAGCAAAGGTCTCTTCATAATTGACACCATATTCTTGATTATTCCCGAGTGCAACAAGCCGAGCTTTGTAACGATCTAAACTTCCATCAGATTGGATTTTGACTGAATAAACCCATTTGCAACCCAGAGGAACAATGGTGGAAGGACATGGCTCAATGTCCCAGGTGTGGTTGGCCTCTAAAGCGTCAATTTCTTCCTGCATAGCTTGTCGCCAACAATCATGCTTGACAGCTTGTGAGTAGCAGGTGGGAATATCAAAATTGGATAATGTAGTAGTAAGAGCAGAAGCAAACCACCCATACCTATCCGGAGGTACTGATACTCGAGAAGAGCGACGTACCAAGTGCTCTAAAGGTGCTGCAACTGATTGATCCTGGAGCATGGTAGGATCAGATATTAGTTGAGCCACCGGAAGAGACTGTGAGTGAGAGCGTCTTGTATACACAATACCTGGTTTAAAACGGGAGCTGACTGGATGAAGATCTGAGAACTGCTGTTCAAAAGATGGGAGGACCACAGTAGAAGAAGAAGGTATAGAAGACACAGGAAAGAAATGTTGATTTTCAAAGAAAATAACATTCCGAGAAATGCGCGTACGATGTAAAGTGGGATCATAGCAAACAAATCCTTTTTGACACACATTATATCCCAAGAATGCACATCTAACAGATTGAGCAGATAATTTATGTCGCTCATGAGGAGGTAAATGGACAAAACATACACAACCAAAGATACGAAGATTATCATAATTAGGTTGTTTAGCAAACAAGCGGAAATAGGGAGACTCCATGTGTAAGACTTGGGAAGGTAAACGATTAATCAAGTGAGTAGCAGTTTTCAGAGCCTCGACCCAGAACATGGATGGAACAAATGATTCTAACAAGAGTGTACATACCACATCAAGAAGATGACGATTTTTGCGTTCGGCTACTCCATTTTGTTGAGGAGTAGCAGGACATGAACGTTGATGAATAATACCTTTAGAAGCCAAGAATGCCTGAAACTCAGCAGACAAATATTCACCACCAGAATCTGTGCGTAATGTCTTAATAGTCGCAGAGAATTGATTGTCAATATACGCAAAAAACTCAGTGAAAGTACGAAAAACTTCAGATTTAGAGCGAAGAAAATAGACCCAAGTGAATCTGCTATAATCATCAATGAAAGTCACATAATATTTAAATTTTTCACGTGAACTAACCGGGGAAGGTCCCCAAACATCACTATGGATAAGATCAAAGCAGTGAGAAGCTCTACTAGCATGTAACGGAAATGGAAGAATTTTACTTTTACCAAGTTTACAAGAATCACATTGAAGAGATAAAGAAGAACGTTCTTCATTATCAAGAAAACCCGAGTGCAATACATGAGATAAAATCTGAGCATTGGGATGACCTAAACGACGATGCCACATCATACTCAGAGCTGGAACATTATGACAAGTAAAGGACTTAATAGACGAAACTGAAGAAAGTAGTGGAACAGGTAAAAATAGTGGAAATAAACGCCCCACTTTAGGTCCCTTCGCGATCGGCTTCCCCGTTACCTGGTCCTGCACAACACATCCATCACCAGAAAAGTGAACAGCACAATTGTTATCAACTAATTGACCAACAGAAATAAGATTTGTGGAAAGTTGAGGAGCAAGAAACACATCAGTAAATTGAGAAGAGGCTTCTCCAATAGCAACTATTGGCAAGGCACTACCATTGGCAGTCTGAATGGCAGATTGACCAGCATAGGGCCGAACATGACATAGAGCAGTAGGAGTATTCGTCATATGATTAGAAGCACCCGAGTCTACATACCAGAGTTTAGTTGTAGTTTTACCTTGAAACCCCATTGCAGATAATGCCGAAATTAGCATTTGTTGCACCATTTCTGGTGTGCAGTAGTTTGTTGCAGGAGGTGCAAGATCGGAGGAAGCACCTGAGGAAGAGCCATGTGCTACAGAAGTTTGAAATGCTTGAGCCTGACGATTCTCGGGACGTATACGACAGTCTTTGATAATGTGACCCTTCTTCTTGCAATAAGAACAGTATTTCTTAGGACAATTAGCAGCAATATGTCCGTATTCCTTGCAGCAGAAACACTGTAAGGTGCGAGAATGAACAGGCGGTCCTCGTCGTTGAGCAGCATAAGCCACAGGAGGGAATCCGGAACTTCCAGGAGAATGTTCCAGAGAAGCTTGAGTACTGAGCCTTTGTTCTTTACGAAGTAACTCACCAAAACAAACATCAAGAGAAGGAACAGGCGAGCGATTCAGCAGAGAAGATCGAACAGATTCATACTCGGGGCGGAGTTTCATAAGAAAATGATCACGACGACGAGTCTCGTGAAGACTTTGAATAGTGGAAAGAGAGGCAACAGGAACATCCGCAGTAACCAAATCAGAATATTCGTTCCAAAGAGTCAGAAACACTGAATAATAATCTTGGATGGAACGATTGTCATGTGAAAACAGGGCAATCGTATGTTCTAACTGAAAACGACGAGCACCATTATCTTGATGATATACTTTCTTTAAGTAAGTCTACATGAATTGAGCGGTACGATGAGGTCGTAAGTGGGTGATAATATGTGGGTCAACTGAGCCAAGAAGCCAAGACATAATTCGAGCATCAAGTACATCCCAATCCTTGGATTTATCAGGATTAGATGCACAATCAGTGCCATCAATATGCCTCCAAAGATCTTTTCCTTTAAGAAAAAGTTCAAACTGAAATGCCCACGTAGAATAATTATTTCCCGAAAACTTAGTACATACAGGTACGGAGTCCATGTTAAAAGCCGAAAATATCAAAAAACTTAAATCCGAAAAGAAGATTAAATGGAACCCGAGACAAGACTAATAAATTATATCCCACGGCAATTGTGGCCGATCAGGAAAAAAAATACAACTGAAAATGACAGAAAGAACAAATAGCCGAAAATAGCTAAAGACCGAAGAGCTAAATGACAGGCAAAAAAGAAGGCAAATAGCTAAATGACAGGCAAATAGCTAAATGACAGACTAATAATTAAATGAAATAAAGCAATGGTGGCCGACCAGGAAAAAAAACACAATTGAAAATGACAGAAAGAACAAACAGCCAAAAATAATTGACCAAGAAAACAATTGACCAAGAAACTTTAGCTATAATTAATAGCCCACATGGCCCACGGCAAACCCACAAAAAAGTAATTCCACTTGCTGAAAACAATTGACCAAGAAACTTTAACTTTAATTAATAGCCCACATAGCCCACGGCAAACTTTAACTTTAAATAATTCCACTTGCAGTAACTAATAATTCCAAGAACTGACCGAGAAACCAGAAAACAGTGGATCAAGAAAACAATTGCTGACTGAAAAACAGAAGGACCGAGGTGACCAAGCGGAAATTGCCGAGAAAGTTCTGAGAAAAAAAGAAGCTGAAATGTTACACTTGACCGAAACTGAAAGTCTGAAAGAAATAGAAGCTGAAATGTTACTAGACCAGAAGAAAGTGCCGAGAAACCGAGAAAATCAAAACCAGAAAGATGGACACTTGACCGAAAATTAAACAGAAGGGCCAGACCAGATTTTACACCAAGAAGCCGAGAAGAACACCACTGTGCCAAGAACACCCAAGCCAGCAAGAGACCAGCACCATCAAGGGGAGGTAGCACCGACAGCTACCAAGTCATAGATGTGCCGAGAAACCGAGAACAGAGGAGCCGAGAAACCAAGAAAAGAAAATAAAAAGAACAGACCACTTTTGTAGAGAAATGCTGAGAAGAATCCAACCGAGAAGAAAGTGTCTGTAGAGAAAGACTGAAACACAAGAAATAGATCGGAAAAAAAATTAAGAAAGCTCTGATACCATGTCAAATGGATTCAATTTAATACATCTTTCAGAGGATTTATCCCCCTTATATAGAACATATTTACATGTCTATGTATATCTAGTTTGAGCGGGAAGAGCAGCGCCGTATGCGGCGCCGTATGTAGCCTCCCTCTATTTAGCCTGCCTATATATATAATCTGAACTATTACAAATAAGAGATTGACTGTTTGTACGTTGAAATCTTTCAGAGGATTTATCCCCCTTATATAGAACATATTTACATGTCTATGTATATCTAGTTTGAGCGGGAAGAGCAGCGCCGTATGCGGCGCCGTATGTAGCCTCCCTCTATTTAGCCTACCTATATATATAATCTGAACTATTACAAATAAGAGATCGACTGTTTGTACGTTGACAGTTGGTCCTAACCATGCAAAGATAATGAAAAAATAATAAAGTAGAAATCACATCATCAACCATGGAAAAGAATTGCTCACACAGATAGAAAAAAATTAAAAGATTGCAGACTTTTTTAAGGTAAACCACTTTGGTACCAGCTGGCATGTCACTCAAGTCGTAATTACAAAAGAAGGTATGGATAGGTGTCTTTTCTGGATTGCTGAGAACCTGACATAAGAAATCCTGTTTGTCCGTGTGTGAAAACCTTCTCTTGAGCTATACTGCCATCATATATCAACTAATCGGTACATTAACATACAACTATGTATTTGACTATGTTTGTTCAAACTTCAAGGCATTGAGTTTCCTGAATTTCAAGCAGGAATGGCAATTGTCTTATATGAACCACGTGTTCACTCATCTTGGCAATTTCTGTCTTGTTAGCAAAAATATTTGGCACCAACTGTTTTTTTCCCCTCAAAAATACTACTTCTATCTGATAGTTGATATTAGCAGTAATTTTACATGGAGGTCAGAAGTTGCTCCATTCATAGTTGATGAAGGATGAGAAAGATTTCATGAAATATTTGATAATTAAAATGTTTCATGAAACAGCCACTTACTAGTTGTTTACGACCTTTCATAGGAATACACAGACGACTCTTGTCTGCTTGTGATTCATCATTGCTAAGGTTCCTCTTCATTTGGATGCCTCTGCACTTGTTTGCTGCAATATTCATAGTGAGACAGATTGTTGAATAATACAATAGGCAATTATCTCCATCCACGCTGGTTACCGCAAATGGAAGTTTTTGTGATTTTGGTGAGAATTTCCCTCCAGTGACATTCATAATAGCAAGGAAACCGTCAATTCTCTGAAAATCATAAGTTGAAAACAGGGACCAAATTAAAAACAGGCAATGCCTTGTTTTAAACCTAAGTGAATCATTCTAAATGCAGAAATAAGATCTTATATCACAAGATTGAATGTACAAAGGCCAACCTGACTAAATTTGTTGGATAATAACCGGCCAGAAAACAAAGATTCCTCAAATAAACCAACCAAGGATCTTCTCATTGGCAGTCCACTCAGAGATCTAATCAATTTCACATGGGAAGTGAAGTCAGAATCCAGATTCCTATGCCATCTCAAACCACTGGTATTTCGAGGAATTAACGAGTCAAATTCTTTCTGCAAATTATCGATATCTTCTGATGATTTACTCGGCAGCCTAAAATTGATTTTCTTGGAAGGTAAATAGTCTGGTCTAGTTCCATCAAGTGACTGTTCTATGCCCTTCAGAGTTTCTTTGTCATGATCTAACACCGCCATATTGTCCTTATATCCCCCAGAAGATTTCACTATTTCAGGAAGTTTTGGGCCAAGGGGAGACAACGATAGAGGAGGTGATACCACATTTTTAGGAGTTGGAGGCATGGCTATTTCCCTTGTTTTGGACCTTAACTTGGTTGATTCTCCGAAGTAATTCAGTTCAGGTGATGACCGAAAATGATGTTGACACTGTTGCTCCTGGTTTTCTTGCGACGTGCCATCAGCAAGAAATATGGACCCTCCCCCACAATTATCATCTGATGAATTCTTCAATTGTGGGAAACATGACAAAGACCTGATTGGAATATTGATAAAATTAGACTCATCTTTATGAGGCCTCTTATGTTCTTGTAATATATAAACATTATGAGGATCATCACCACTTGTGAAATTACTCTCATAAGCACCACTATTAATTTCTAGAGAATCACCATTACATTGATCAAGGCAAAACATTCCATCCAAAGTTGACAATAACCGCTTCCTAACTACCAACCCAGTGGCCTCATTTGGATAATATTTGATACAAACCACAGTAGAAGAATATTTATTTCCATCAAACACATTATCAGAAGAATTTAAAGTCCTTGATTCAAAACCAACAATCCTTGGGACAAATGTCTGAATTTTTCGTCCATTAATACTAGACAACTAACTATTTGTTCAATAGAATTAATCTTCAACTTACATATGCTGGATCTATCATCATTATGCATATTTGTGCAATCTGATTCCTTCAGAAACTGTGGAATGGTTATCCTTTGGAACTCTCCAAAAGAAGCACCTGGAATATCCACTTGCATTTGGTTGCCCATATTTCCTCCATGCATTGCACTCATGTCACAACTTCTCAAGCTAATCATTGTCGGAGGATTTTGCACTAATGTGCTCAGTGATGCTGCTACTTCCTTGGCAACACTGCCAGAGGATATCTGAGGAAAGCCCATTCTACAGTTGAGTAAATGTTCTCCTGAATATTAAAGATGGTCTTCTTTTACAGTTGTCCTACCTACTAACATACGAGTTATTCCCTCATTCTAATTTCATCCATGCATAAGAATCCAACTCCACCTTAAACTCCCAATGAACGATTAAAATAAAGTCCCAACCCTATGATGCCAATAAAGAAAATTAAAACTTCACAATCCTAAACCCCATGAATCGAAGACGCAAGTTTGTCCAATAAGATTCCATATCCATATATCTCTACAAGGGAGACTACCAAGTGTATTTACCAAATGGACCCAATTTCAACTGTGGTACTTCAACAGTTTGTGTAGACCAGAAACCGAAAATCATCATCAACTAAACTTGGTAAAAACAAAAGAATCTGGAAAGAACATGTTAGTCATGCGAGGAAGAAAAGAGCAAAGTGCCATTCATGGTTTTCCAAACATCAATGCACTGTCCTGGAATAGCATTCAAAACAAAGTGAACTCCATAAGTTTTTATTGATAGATAAAACACAAAGCATGAGAAATACATCTGCAAACTTTATTATCACTTTTTAATTAAAAACCATTTAAAGAAGGATATAAAAACTGTATATAGAATGTTCATCCTATAATGTAAAGCTAAAGGGTAAGAATTCTTAGAAGTAACAATTCATCATACAACTGCTAATAATAGTAATAATCAAATTTCATCGGTTTCGGTTCATGCTATGCCACACCCGTCTAGTATCTTTAAACCAATAACAAATTCTTAAATGCTCTCAACATAATGATGTTTAAAAACAATGTAATCAAAATTGAAATCGAATGATAAAATCAAAGAGCCCCACATCCTTATTTTTTAATGGTACTTCTAACCCAATTTAAATAACAATTATACAACCTCGATGAGGGAAAAAAACAGCTGTCCAACCATCTCCTGCTGGAATTTCGTTGAGGAAGCTTTTGGTGGTTAGAAACTGCAAGAAAAGAAAAGATAAATCTTTTTCCAAAGAAGATTAAACTAACAACCCCCAGTTAAATAAGCTCATCAAAACTATTCATTTTTTTTCGAGTTATTCATTTATCTTAAACCAGAACAACAAGGATAACGATCGTTGCACTACTTCCCTTCCTTTTCCCAAGATTTCTCCAAAACCAAACGTATTGCAAACATCAAACACAAAAAATTGGTACTTAGAGTACTTGACATCAAACCTGTTCCTCAGATTTCAGAGTCATATAAAGATGCAATAACAAAAACAAACCCAAAGGGGAGGACTGTAAAATCTGAAAAGAAGACGCACTAACGAAGATTGCGATCATAGATACATATAACACAAGATTAAAAACCCAAGTTTCTTTATTTGTTATTCTAAAGGTTTCTTCTTTCGCTTCCTCCTTTGGATCTCTCTTGTTGTATTTGTTGTTCCTCGTATCTCCATCTCTCTTTTCAGAGAGTAATGTATATCCGAGTGTTCGGTATTGGGGCCTTGATAAGAACTACCAAAGAAAAATTGGAAAGGTGATAGATGATTTCTTTTTAGAGTCCTGCTATATGCAGGCACACGGCGGACGAAAATGTGGACGAAAGATGATGTGGCAAGTGAAAAAAAAAAAGAAAGAAGATCGAAAAACAGGAAAAAGAGGAAAACGCGAAAGAAGCTTTCAGCGTTTCGTCCCGCGTTGCAGAGCTTCTTCCCCGAGCCTGCAAATCCAGCAAACCTCCCACCTAGGTTTTTGATTATAAAATCTTAACTCAGAAACGAACCCCCTTCCTTCCCATCACTGAGGCCACCAAAAAAGGTTCTTTCTTTCTTTTTTTTATTTTTTTCTTCCTGAAAGGATTTTCCGGATGTCTGCGAGTTTGGACGACGCCGAGTTTTGGCTACCACCTGAGTTTCTCACCAACGACGACTTGGCCGTTCTGTACAAAATCAAAACGAGGCGACGAGGTATTTGTTCCCCTTCGAGTTTCCCTACGGGTTTGGCTCTTTCGGCACTTCGTCGGATCTCGGTTCTCCGGTTGAGTCCGTTGTCAGTTCGAGTGAGACTGAGAGCGACGAGGAGGACTATGTCGCTGGGCTGACCCGCCGATTGGCACACTCGACCCTGGCGTTGTGCGTTGTGCCTGCATTCAGACTTGTCCAAAATAAAGGGACTCATTCCCGTTCTGTACAAAATCAAAACGAGGCGTTTCATTTACAATGAAGATGGAAACAGATCAAAACGTTTCGTTTTATTAATCCACGTCAGCTGCAGTGCGCAAATGGGTGCGCGTTGTGCCTGCATTCAGACTTTTCCTTCTTTTTAAGCCTCCTAAATTTGAAAAGAAAAAACAGAGTAAAGAAATAGAAAAGAAAATGGTGGGTCATGAATTCATGATGACTTTAGCCACAATTCTGCGGCTGGTGCGCTTGTACCTCACAGTGGAAACCACATCTGACCAGTGACATGTTTCCTATTTGTAGTTCCACATTGCATCTCTCTCTCTCTCTCTCTCTCTCTCTCTCTCTCTCTCTCTCTCTCTCTCTCTCTCTCTCTCTCTCTCTCTCTCTCTCTCTCTCTCTCTCTCTCTCTCTCTCTCTCTCTCTCTCTCGTTTTCGTCCCTTCAATTTCTGAGGCCATTGCTTACCCCTCAGCTTCCTCCAAAGGATCGATCAATATGTACCCCGCGGTACTTTCCTTTATCGGGTTTCATGTCAAGAGGCTGTTTTTGTAGCACGGTGCATGGCTATGATTGCCAATAAACAAAAAGTAAAAAAAAAATAACAGAAAGAAAGAGTGGACCAAAAATTTCCCACTATTTTAAAATTTTAATACCAATTTAAACGGCCTACAGAACCATGCCCTTTGTTTTTCCTTGTTTTTTAAGTTTATATTGTATTAGGGGCCAAGGCAAGTCATTTAAATAATAACTATAAGAATTTTTTACTTCTTGAAAATAAACTTAAGGTTGGAAGTCAAAAATATTATCTCAAGCCACTAGAACAACCCTCATCACTAACAACATCAGTTCCATCTTACATTATGACCACCCTCACAATACCTAAATCTGTTGTCACCCATATTGATAACATGCTTAGAAAATTCTTGTGGGATAAGGACCTCAACTCTTCAAAATGCTTCACTCCAAAATCATGGATCTCAATATGTTCTCCAAAATTCTTAGGAGGTCTTGTTCTTAAAAGCTATCACCTCTTCAACAAAGCTCTCAACATGAAATTCCTCTGGTCCATAGTGAATAATTCCAATAGTCTTTGGAAAGATTTTTCTTTCAAAGAAATATATGAAAATGGAGATGCTAGAGATACAAAGGGATCCTACACACTGATGTGGCACATTATCAGTACGTCACGTGTCCCCTAAACTCATCCAATCTTCTCCCTCAGGCAGCCCAGCCACCTCGCACTGCCACCGACAGGGTCATCACTGGCGTTAGCCCCACCTCACACTGTGACCACCCCATGGGCCCAAGCCACCGTCGAAGCCCCCTTGCAACAGCCCCCTTCTCCCTACAAGACCTTCTCCTGAATGGGTCTCCATGGATTCTCCACCATAGCGCCGCCGTACGTCATCCCCACGCCATCGGACCACCACCACCGAGCTCTTCTTCCTTCGGCGATCACCCCATGCTCTTCCAGCCACCGTCGAAGCCCCTCTCGGGGGCGGCAACCCCTTTCTTCTTGCAAGACCCTCTCCCGAATGGGTCTCCACGGATTCTCTACCATAGCGCCACTGTCCCCACACCACCAGACTACCACCACTGAGCTCTTCTTCCTCCAGCGACCACCCCATACTCTTCTAGCCACCATCAAAGCCCCCTCCCTCAGCAGCAGCCCCCTTCTCCCCGCAAGACCTCTACTGAATGGGTCTCCACAAATTCCCCCACCATAGCGCCGCCATACAAGGTCCCCACGCCATCGGACCACCAACACCGAGCTCCCTTTCCTCTGATGACCAACCCATGCTCTTCCAACCACCGTCAAAGCCACCCATGCTCTTTATGGCCAATGCAGGAGAGAGGGCACGGGGGGAGGGTGAGAAAAAAAAATTGGGAGGAGAGAAATGAGGAGGAAAAAATAGTGGAAGACATACACACTCCTAGTGTGCCACATCAGTGTGTGGGATCCTTTTGTGGGATCGCTATGTATCTATAGTGTTTTCGATCTGAAAAATTTAAGCTGTTATGAGACTTAACACAAACCTTTGAACTCTTGGTCCTAGAAAAACCTTGTGAAACAAAGGGATTTGTTCAAAATAGGTACCTGCTCTCAGATCAACAACAGTGTCTCAACCCATATCTGGCTAGACCCATGGATCCCTACAATCCCAGAATACATCCCTCAACCAAATCCTAACTACCCCACAATCGACCAAAACCTCAAAGTTATAGAGCTAACCCTCGAGGAACCAAGGAGGTGGAACACTCTCCTTCTCCACACCCTATTCACTCCATATTCAGTCCATGAGATACTCAAAATTCCTCTACAAAAGCACAACTTTTTCAATATAAAAGACAAAATCAAGTGGACTCATCACTATGTTGCCGAAGAGGAAGGTGTGAGCCTTGGCTTCACCTCCCTCTCCATTTCCATTTCCTTTTCCTCTTCCTTTCCACTACCTTTTTGTGTATATGATTCTATGGTAGTGTTTTTTCATTGGTTTAAATTTTCTCATATCTGTAGCTCTCCGGCCATGAACAGTTGACATGCTCCCCACCACAACGTTCCCCTCCCACCGATCTACTAGGACGATGCAGAACCATGCCCAAAATGTCGTTGCGTGACCCCCACGCGTGACTTGTTTTCGCGCTTGGCCTTTACGCGCCGCCGTGCTTCGACAACTCCGTTAGCTACACACGCCGTACCAATAGACTCCCCCCTCTCTGATCATTCAGATCAGCTTGACCCCACCTCCATTCCATCCACTGGTGCGTGGTCCTCATGCGCCACTTTAGAGGAGCGAATTGACTTTTTCGCCACTGCATATCTGCCCTTTAAATGCCAGTATATCCGGGTTATGCTTTCCCTAACCAGTGATCTTGTGAAAGAGACTAAGAATCTCACCGACAAATATTTCAAGACTTTCAACTACAGTGCTTTTACTTGCACCGCTTCTAGAAAATATCTTTTGCATTGTACGGCTTGGGTAGAGACCAAGAAATTGGTCTCAAAACCATTTTTTTTTTCTTTTTTTTCCACCTCTTTTGCATTGTGGTTGTTGTTTTGAGACGTTTTATTGGGGAACCCCACCCTCTCTAACTTGTATCATCTTTTATTTTAATGAAGTTTGCTTGCTTAGAAAAAAAACAAGGTGGACTCATCACTACTCAGGAAACTTTTTGATCAAGTCTTCTTATGCAGCTTTGACTAGCTTCTCTTCTACAACCATTCCTTGTTTCCCATGGAAAAAATTGTGGAAGCTCAAAATCCAAGATCGCCTCAAACTCTTAATCTAGAAAGTTGTTCATAACATCCTCCCAACCAAATCTCTCCTAAAAACTATCATCAACATCAATTCAAACCAAACACTTTGCCCCATTTGCAACTCTCAAGAAGAATCTCTTCACCACTTATTCTTTATTTGCCTATTTGCCAGAATTCTATGGAGATAGTCAAAATGGCCAATAGACATTACCAAATTCAATGAGTTTCCTATCTTAGTCTGAATCAATAACATCCTGAATCCCACTAATTCTCTCTCGATCCCGAAAAAGAAACCTACCAATTTCAACTCTTTGCTTCCCTAGCCATGGATAACATCTGGTTCTTAAGAAATAAGGTCATTCACCAAGCCTGCAAACCGACTCGTAATTGGCTCATCACAATGATTTTTTCTCTCTTCATGGAACATAAATCTGCATGAACATAGAAGAGCAATCCTCCCTCTAAGAATTCTACAAAGGAAGATTATTTCTTATTCCAATTTGATGTGGTAGTCAATAGCAGTGGAAGCATTACAGCAACTATAGGCAGAGCAAGTGATGGCACTCCTACCTTTGTCCTCACAAGTTTCATCAACAACATCAATCCAAATGTAGGAGAAGCATTAGCAGCATACGAAGGCATCCAAGAAGCTCGCCATAGAATATGAAGAAAATTCAAATGGAGGGCGACTCACAACAAGTGATCAACGCTCTTTCAAACAACTCCTCCAACATAGATTGGAAAATTCAAGTCATCTCCTCAGACTCAAGATTTATACTACAATCCTTTGGAGACTGAACTGCAAGGAAAATTCATCGATCTCAAAATTGATGTACGCATGAGTCAACGCAATGGGCAAGTCCAATCAACATTTTGGAAACTTGTCCCTTTCCTTTATTCCCCCTAATCTGTTGAATTTTCGTAGTGGAAACGACCCCTCAATATGAAATATTTTTGTAATTCAAACAATGTATCTCTATCTTTTTGATGTAATAGTAAACTTGCTGAGAAAAAAAAAATATATATATATATATATAAGAATTTCATATATATATATATAAGAATTTCATAAATAGAATATTCTCAGTATTTGTTTTGCTTCTCTTTCTCTCAATTGCTAAAAGCTAATCGTGAGCTATTTTGATTTCATAAACTTACCATATAGAAATTATTTTCTCCTCTTGGTTTGGTGGAACCAAGGTTCTGACCAGAAAAATTCTAATGGGTTATCTGGATAGATAGATAGATAGATAGATACAAAGGCATTCTTTGATGCTTATTGTGAAAAATAAAAAATAAAAATTGTGAAAAATGATTTGAAAAATGCCAAAAAATATTGTGAAAAGTACAAACAAGATAGAAAAAAAAAACAAATAATTAAAAATAATAAGTCAGGATTCAAAGTTATTAACATATTTGTCATACTGTCTGTATGTAATTGTCGCTTGCGATATCTTTGATTCTTTGACAAACTATTTATGATGCAACTTGAAAATTGTGACAATTTGGAGTAGGGGTGCTATCCACACCTCACGAGAGCCATCCCGTCCCACACTGACATAGGTAGAGGGCAACTTGGCCTTCAAGTCCTAACCTCACTTCTCGAGCGGGTGCTTCCATCCAAATGTTAGGAGCTGATTGGCTCTCTAGTTGACTAACACTACATGGAAGGAATATTCTCCCCCTGAGGTTTGGGCCTAGGCCAAATACTAAGGCCTCTCTCGGACTGGAGCATGCCCCCGCCCCCCCCCCCCCCCCCAACAAGGCTCAGGAAGTATCAAAAGGGTTTGAGCTTGTTTGACCTACATCAGCCCTAGGTGGGGGCCAAATATGGATGCCAAGGGCGAAGGCCCACCACACATCCCTAATTTAGAGGTGTAGTATTATGTTTTTTTTTTCCTTTTAACTATTTCATGAGCTTGTTCATGGTTTTTAGTGAACACTTTCTGTTTTAACGAACTTTTTTTTATAGATAAAAGACCTTCTTAGATTACTGATAATTACAATCAGTTATAACAAGTGCGCAAATACTAGGAATAGCATCATCAAAATATATCCTTTTTATAATAAGCGCCAGAGCCTCATTAGCCAAAACATGTGCAACCTGATTAGCTTCCCTCTTGACATGTCAAAGCTGCCATCCAGTCACTTCTAGCAAGCTTCTTATATCTGCAATAAGAGGATTCTGGCCTCCAACACTATCATGCTGATGAAGAATGGTATTAACTACTAGAGAGGAATCTCCTTCTAACAAACAGTTACTAAGACTCAATTCCTTGCACAGCTTAACTACTTCTCATGGCCCCCTTGCCCCAACCAAAGTAGAATCAAAACAATAATGTAGGGTTTCATCAGGCTCAAAAGCACAGCACCATCCCAATTCCTTATCACAATACCTATTCCAATATCATGTAACTCTTTCTGGATTGCCATGTCCTAATTGAGCTTTATCCAATCCCATTGAAGTAACTCCCATCGAGTGGTACAAGGTACAATTGGTCTAGTTGTGACTAAAATGGTTTCCATAGCTTTCTAATAGGCATTGCAGGCATTGACTGAAAACTGAAACAATGATAATGGATGCTAAAATTTGCCTTCATGAATGAAATAATTCCTTCTATTCCATAAAGCTCGAGCTATGTATGCAAAATGGGCTAGATCCATCCCTTTCAATCTTTCCAACACCTGTTTAAAAATCTCAGTAAATTCAAGCTGGATAATAGATAGTTTCTACAAACTCTTTGAACGAAGCAACCAAACATCCATAGTAGCAGGGCATGATCATAATATATGACCAGTATATTCATTCTCTCTCAAACAAATAGGGCACAATGAGTCATCAATAACACCCCTATTTTGAAGATTCATTTTTGTGGGAAGGGAATCAGTACAAGTTCTCCATAAAAAATTCTTAACTGCATTGGCTATATGTAATGACCAAAACTGTTTCCAACACCTCACAGAATCCCCTTTGGTTGATGATTCTTTCTTTCCAACTTCATTTCCATATACATATGATAGGCACCCCTAACAGAAAAATCACCATTATGAGTACTTTTCTTGATTAACTGATCTACTCCACCAAGAATACTCACTGGAAGTTGTATTGCAACATAATCAGTTTCATTAAAATTGCCTCTAGTTGTAAGAAGATCAAAGACTCGTGCTCTCTCAAATATTAGACACAAAGTCTAGAAAAAGTTGCAATGTTGGAAGGAGCAGATTTTAACACAAGGGGAAAAGAAATACTCATTACGGTTGTAGCCCTTTCCATCTCTATGTATTCTATGAGTTTTTTCTTACTACCTAGGGGATTATGCTCTAAACTTGAGGCTTTGATGGCAAGGTTCTGGTGGGGCCAGAAACAGGAGGAGAGGATAATACATTGGGTTAGCCGGGACAAAATGTGTGATTCAAAATTTAGAGGAAGATTGAGTTTTCGAGACCTCAAAACTTTCAATTTGGCACTGTTAGCTAAACAAGCATGGTGGATCTTGCAAATAGAAGGCTCCTTGCTGCAAAGGGTGTATAAAACTAGATATTTCCCAAAGATTAACCTGTTTGAGGTTGGTTTGGGAAATAATCCCTCTTATACATGGAGAGGAATATGAGAAGCAAAGAAGTGGCTAAAAGTTGGTTATAGGTGGAGGATAAAGGATGGCAAAACAGTTAAAATTTGGAAGGATCATTGGCTTCTTGGACACGAAACCCTGAGTATTGCTTCTGATGAGCTGAGGATAGATGATGACGAGACAGTAGATAAACTGCTAAATTGCAAAACCAAGTTGTGGGATGTTGAAAAGGTCAAGGCTCTATTCAATCCAAAGCTAGCAGAGGATATTCTGAAGATTGTGGTCTGCCTAGGTGCTCAAACAGATAAATAGATTTGGTTTCTTAAGAAAAGTGGATGTTTTAATATGAAAAGTGCTTACAGGCTGTTTAGAAACAGGAGTAATGCCAAGTCAGGAGAGAGTTCAAGCTTCTCTAGATACACGACTCTTTGGAAAGATGTTTGGAAGATGGTCATACCTGATAAAATTAAGGTGTTTGCATGGAGAGCATGCAAGGAGGGGCTTCCTACACAACTAAATATTTAGAAGAGAAGAGTTAAAACAGAAGGGAGTTGTTGCTTCTGAAAGGAAGTGATGGAAGATAGCTCCTTGGTCTATTTTTCTGTCCTGAAATCAGAGACTATTGGAAAAAATATGCTCCAATTGTGCAAACTTTGGATCACAAGATGCCTGTTAATTGTTATGGCAGTTGCAGCTGCTATGAAGGAAAAAGGATATGGGGAGGGTTTAACTAATTTGTTTTCACTGGCATGGAATTTCTAGTATCGGAGAAATAAGATGGTGATAGAAAGAAATTACATGGATTCTAAGTAAGCAATTGATTATACTTTAACTGTGCAATCTATTGTCAAAGAAGCCAAGGGGTTGCAAACCTCGGAGGTAAAGGAACTCTATTGCTGGAAATCACCTTTTGTTGGCTTCTTAAAGTTGAATGTCCATGGAGCCATGTTTTTTTACAGGCACTAACGAGGAATTGGGGCAGTGTTAAGGGATGACAAGGGTGATGTCGTTTTGGCAGCTAGCAAAATTGAGTATGAGGTTAAAGAACCAGAAGACATTGAACTCTTGGCTATGTTTAGAGGCCTTCAAATCTATGAAAACATGGGGATTTAGAGATTGATTATTTTGGAAAGTGATAGTCTGTTGATGGTCAATGAAGTTAATACAAGTGAGGCCTCTTTCTCTATGCTAGGGAATTTAGTTAGAGAGGTAAAGAAGCTCATAGCTCTGTTTAAGGAATGCCTCATTTAGCATGTGGCTAGGGCAAGAAATGAGGTGGCATGCAAGCTAGCAAGGAATGCTTGGAATGTAGAGAATTTAGATATGTGGTGGGAAAATGTTCCTGAGTTTGTAACTCAAGCTGTATAGCTTGACAAAAACTTGTAATTTTCTCCAGTTTTAAATGAAAGTATTTTCTAATTAAAAAAAACTCTTTTAACCAACTCCACATTCCACCAACTAGATTGTTGATCAACCTGCTCCACTACAAGAGCATTATAAGGATCTAGATATTGACTACGAGATTGAATCATACATGATCCCTCTTTGGTATCCATTTATCCTGCCAGATTTGTACAGTTCTACCATCCCCACATGCCATATAAGCCCCTCATTTAGTAAGTTTAGTGCCTACCATATGCTTCTCCATGTAAAAGATGGTTTTGACCCCAATTGAGTTTGGAGAATTGATGATGTTGCAAAATACTTGGCTTTAAAAATTCTGCTAGGCAAAGAACTTGATGCAGATAAAAATCTCTAGGCTTGCTTAGCAAGTAGAGCATGATTTAAACCTATTAAGTCTCTAAAACCATAACCTCCCACTTGTTTTCCAGTGCATAATTCCTTCCAGGAAGCCCAATGCATTATGTTTTTACCTTCCACTCCACCCCACTAGAAATTTGCAACCAAAGCATTAAGTTTCTTACACAAAGCTTTTGGCAATAGGAACACACTCATGTAATAAGTTGGTATTGACTGGAGTACAGCTTTAATTAATACTTCTTTTCCAGCTTGGGAGAAAAATTTGTTCTTCCAATTTCCAATCTTGCTCAAAACTTTATCAATGATGTTCTGAAATGTCATTACACGAGATTTGCCTACCAAGCTAAGCAAGCCTAGATACTTATCAAGATTAGAGGTGCTTTGGAGCCCAGCAATTTTCATAAGATAGGCCTTTATTTCAACTTAGTGTTCTTGCTAAAAAAAAAAAAAACGGAAGTTTTCTCTCTATTTAGCTTTTGGCATGAAGCCTCTTCATACAATCTCAGAATTTGGTTCAGTCTATCCCACTCCCCCATATTTGCTCGACAAAAGACTAAACTGTCATCAGTAAAGAATAGATGATTCATAGACATCACCCCTCGAGCAATTGGTACTCTAATAATTAACTTATGATACTCAGCAGCATGCAATTGACAGCTAAGTACTTCAACACATAAAATATATAAATAGGATGAAAGAGGATAGCTTTGTCTTAACCCTCTTTGAGGTATGAAAACTTGTTGAGGGAATTCATTTACTAGAATTGAAAAGGACGAAGAAAAGACACGCTCCATGATTAAATGTATCCAACTTGAAGCAAAGCCTAGCTTTTTCATAACTGCTTTTAAAAACTTCTATTCCACATGGTCATAAGTTTTGCTCATATCTAGTTTTAGTGCCATAAAACCCTTATTACCAAACATTCTGCTATTCATTTTGTGAAAGGTTTCATAAGTTGCTAAAATATTATCACATATTAAATGTCCCAGTACAAAAGTACTTTGAGTTGGTGAAATGATCGTTGGTAATATTATTTTCAATCTATTGGCTTCTTTAAATTCAAAAAGGAGAGTATAGCTTCATATACCTCGTCCTTCACTACTGCCCAATGATCTTGGAAGAAACATGCTCCATATCCATCTAAAGTAGGAGCTTTATGAGGACCCATCTAAAATAAAGTAGCTTCAATCTTTGATTCTGTGTAAGGCTATAACAGTTTTTCATTCATCTCAGCAGTTATTCTTATTGTTAAAGGGGCTAGACAAACATCAATATTGGAAGGGTTAGAAGAAATAAATAATGAAATATGCAGTGAAAACATGGCCAATTTCCTCAGAATTGGTATACACATGTCCCTTGTCATCCACAATCCTCTTTAGCTGATTCTTTTTCCTCCTTTTAATAGCACAAAAGTGAAAGTATTATTTGTTACAATCCCCTTTTTGGTACCAATGAACCTTAGCCCTTTGCTTTCAATTTAAATTAACTATTTCCAACAAGATGCCAATCTCTTTCTGAAGGTGTGCAATCTCTTCAACAGAATTAGTAGAGAAAGACTGTTGTAAAGTGTGCAATCTGTTCAATTTCATTTGTAGCACATAATCTAAAAGTAGTTATTTTCCTTTGCTCCAAGACCTCAAAGTTGTCATACCCTTTTTTAGTTTATGTATAACTAATTTGAAAAACCCTTCTGTACCATTGTCCTGTTGCCACATTCTTCCCACCACTTCTATATAGTCCTCATACGTAGGCCAATTGGCTTCATATTTCTGAACTCTACTGTGAGACACCCTTTGCAAATGTTGAGGCAATAAAGTAGGGAGAATTTGAAGCCACTGCACGATCCAATTTCTCCTTTGTGAAACTAGCATCCTTTCTTTTATTAGACCAAGTGAAAAAGCCACAATTGAATTCTAAATTAGTTTAATGGCAGTCTAGCAAACATTGTTGAAACTAGTTCATTTGGTTAGGATGTCTCCTTGCCCCTCCACATTTCTCATAACCATATAATAGTTCATTAAAATTACCAATACATAACCATTTATGGGGGTCAATCTTCTTAAGAGATTATAAGATATTATAACTCATCATTCTTTGATTAGTTTCTGGGTGACCATAGAAGCAGGTCAACATCCAGTGGATATCATCCTCAAAGTTCACCGATACATTAATATGCCTTTGTGAGAAAGATTGAATACTTAAGGACAAGTCTCACTTTCAAAACAGTGCCAAACCCCCACTTAAACCAATCTCATCCACTATAAATAAGCCTTGAAAACCCAATCTACCTTTTAAATAATCTACTTTATAATGTAAGACTTTTGTTTCCATTAAGAAAACAATAGATGGCTCATGAATCTTGACCATACAATCAAGATCTTGAACCGTTTAAGGGTCGCCAATCCCCCGACAGTTCCTACTTAAGAGCTTCATTATTTTAGGTGAGGCTGCAGAATAGTCCGTCGATACACAAAATATCCTGACTACTTGATGTAGTATTCCTATTTATTTTTGAAGGAAAACTAGAAGATAAATTAGTACCTTTAAATGCAAACTTCCTCTTGCAAGTCCTCACAACCTTCACAGATTCAACAGTCTTCTTTTTAATCTCATGCCTCATATGCCTTTTCCATTCCAGCAAAAAATTGCACTCGGTTTCAGCCAGTTCTGAGCCCCCAATAGTATTTCGCATCAATGGAGATAATGCATTAGTAGTAAAAGCTACAACCTCTGTAGATTTTGATAAATCTTGATCCACATGCTATATTTAACACATTACCATTTGTAGTTTGATTGGATTGCTTCATTGGGACAGTTATGTCAGTTCCCTTAGAGGTGCTTCCTACCTCAATAGCTTGTCCTTGACACATGGAAATAACTCCATTCCCAACCAATCCCATGCTAGTATCCTTGTAACTACCAAATAACTACTCAAAACATTTATCCCCCTATAGCTCTATAGAAACTGTATGTTTGCCCCCATCCATGGAGGAATCCACTCCTTGAGGAAGAAGTAGCACAAACCGATTGAGTTCCATATATGAGACTACACTAGATGCTCTCAACCAATATCCATATTACATGTTGTTAGTCACAGCTTCAGGACCAACATTAAGTTTACGAGGGCATCCCGTAGAAGCATGAGAAATCAAACCACTGATTGAACTGGAATATTGCATATTTCATATATTTAAAACCAATACATTTTAATTATTTTATGACATTATTATCAGTTTTATATAGAAAAATGGTTAATAAACATAAATTCGAGTTGTGATTTAAATTGATTAATATAATTATTTCTGTTTAATTTTATAACCTATGATTTAATTGGGCAATAATTCTTCACATGCATAACTCATTTTTAATATTCTAGTCTTGTTTTCTTTTCTTTTTTTTTTTTGGATTTTATTTCTTTCTTAGCTTTTTATTGTTTGTCCTCTCCCTCAGGACATGCAAAGAGATCGATCAGAGCGTTTGACTCTGGGACCTTCACCTTTTGGACGCTGCATTTTTTTGGTTTTGAGAGATGGGACAGAACAAAAAGCAGGTCACAACTAGTACATTTTTGGGACTTCTAAACACAACATAGAAGAGGAAAGTTTCTGAGGGAGCTTTCCACATGTAAAGGGACGCAGCAACCGGCTTTGAACTTTAGCAGAAAAGAAGGCTTTGGGAGAAGGAAGAAAAACTGACGCACAACACTTCAGAAAAGGAAGCAAAAGGGAGTGGAAAAAAGAAGATAGAAAGACAGGCTGGACTCGAAGGGGAGGCCAAACGAAAAGAAAGAAAAATGGAAGGACTGAAGGACGCTTAGGGAGTTTTAGCTTTTCGTTTAGGGTTTTTTTTTTTTTTGCCTTTTTGGATTAGAGCGACTTCAGAGAGTGAAGCATGACCTTTTCAGCAAAAATGAAGAGAGAGTTAAAGAGGGACTTTGGGATTTATAGAGAGAAAGGACGCTGGACTGGAGAGAGAAAAATGCAAGAACTGAGGGGATGCACGGAAAAGCTGAGGAGCACTATAGCTGGCAAAACTTTTTTTTCCTTAAGGAGCATTTGAGCGAGTGAGGGGCTGTTTCATTTGAGAGAGAGAGAGAGAGAGAGAGAGAGAGAGAGAGAGAGAGAGAGAGAGAGAGAGAGCTTGTGGGGAGGCAGTGGTTTTTCGTGGGGATGGACTTTTGGCTTTTGTGGGTTTGTGGGGTAGAAGAGCGGCGGGAAACTCTGCTCTTTCCTAACCTGACTTACGAGAAGTGCTAGATAATTTCTTATGAGTGGAAACATGGGAGCTCCTGGGCAGTTTTGAGGGGGTTTTTGAAAACTGGAAAAGAGGTTGAATGAAACTAGAGGTTTTGACAGAAACGCTAAATGATGCTTGACAGAGAGAGGGGATAGAACGGTGGAGACTATAGAAAGATATATAGCTTTTGACGATTTTTTTCATCTGCACGGAGAGAGTTCTTTTGGCTCTATCTCCTCTCTACTTTTGCTCTCTTGTGATTGTTTTCTAGTATTAAATTTTGTGTTTTATTTTAATTTTCTAATGAAAAATATTTATTTGATTTCTATGGCTCTTGTGATGAATATGGTTGGCTAAATTTTTGCATTAAGCTTAGAGGTGAAGTTTAATAATTTAAATATTATTTTTGTATTAACATTAGAGTTTATCTTGCGAGTTTGATTGATTGAATGGTTTTATTATTGAATATTTTGATTATATATATTTATCTTAATTTATTGTGATTTTCGAATACATTGAATATTTGAAAAAATTCCTGTGATATTCAAATGGGTTTGTGAATGTTATAAGCATCAATTATTTATGCTTAATCATTAGTGACTATTTTTCTTGATTTTAAATGCTAAATCTTTCAATTAAATGAAATCATTATTCTAATTTAATTAAAATAAATCGATCGGAAACATTATTCTAAATTATTAGGTGGATTCTCAAAACCTTAGTCGTTTTCTATATCAACTTATTTTATCATTTTAGTTTTATTCTATTACTTTAAAAAAATATTCAATTAAATAATTTTCTTTTGTATTTAATTGCACGTTCCTTTTAGTAATTTTTTTCATTGTTTGATCTTATCATATAATTCAATTCTTGTGATTTTATCTCTATTAGATCTACAATGCCTGTATACTTATAAATAAAATTATTTTAAATTTTTTATTCATTAATTTGAATTAAAATTTAGATGCAACAATCACAATAGAAGCATAAGCCTTTTATGCTACTATTTGGTCAAGGAATTTTAATTTGCTAGTTTTCTTTTCTTTTTTTAATTGTTGAAATAAAAAATAATAATAATTCTTGAAATTTTTTTCGAGTAAACCAAACGTAGGAATTTCTTGCAGTTGCTGAACGAACAGCTGAAGCAAACGCACATATGACCACTAATACTACGTTGCATCTTGTTATCACTAGAAGTAACGCTTCGGATTGGCGAACATTGTTTAACAGGTCCCGACCCCGCCAGAACTTTCCTCTACCACCTAGTGTTTCTCTTTGCGAATAATATTACGTACAATCGTAAAATTATAAATACTAAATAATCGCTTTAAAAAAAATAATATCTATGATTAAAAAATTAATTTTTTTTATATAAATTTCATATTAATTTATTTTTTTAAAATGACGTCACCTAACAATCACGACTACAAATATCATTTCTTTCTATTCTCTATTCGCAACTCGCAGCGAACCCAACCCAACCCCACCCGAACCTCCCCCCCCCCCCCCCCCCCGGCTCTCTCTCTCTCTCTCCCCACACACGCATACGAAGACTACTCTGATCTCTGATCTCTTAAAAAGCAAACCAAACCAAAAGCAAAGCAAAGCATCAACACTGACAGTGAGAGCTTACTAAATACATTACACGCATATACACACATATGTATATTTCAGGTTTCTCGCTCTGAGTCTGCAGGATTTGGTGGTTGTTATTGTGATTCTGTGTCTGCGCCCGCGTGTGTTTGGAGAACCGAAACGGAGAATATGATAGACTTCGCTCGCGTTCAAAAAGAGCTTCAAGAATGCACCAGAGACATGGAGGCATCTGGCATCAGAGTCAGCCCCAAAGGCGACACTCTCGCTCGTCTCATCGGAACCATCCCTGGCCCCATCGGTACCCCCTACGAAGGCGGCACCTTCCAAATCGATATCTCACTCCCAGGTTTCCATTTTTCTCGCTCTTTGCTTTCCCTTATTTATTATTTTGTTCCTTTTTTTGAGGTTATTATTTATTTTTTCCTTGTATTTAAACATTGGCTCTATTTAATTTTGGGCTTTCCTTGTTGATGTTGGTGCGTACTTTGCGCCAAGACTTTTTTTTTTTTTCTTTTTTTGTCATTTAGCTTTGGAGATTTAGGGGTTAAAGTGGAGATGTAAGGGATTAAAGTGATTGGAATTTGGATTGTGTAGCTGTTATGTAATTGGGGAAACGTCTCTGTGTGTGTGCTGTTTAAATAATTAATATGAAGAAGGGAAGATTGTAAAAAATTGCGCTTCGATTCCCCTTGGCTAATGTCTTATGGTCAACTAGTTTGTTGTTGTATTAGGAATGAAGGCTGGGTACATTGGCGTTATTAACTTGCGTTGTTTCAATTGTGGGTTTCTTTTTGCAGATGGGTACCCTTTTGAGCCTCCCAAGATGCAGTTTGCAACCAAAGTTTGGTAGGAAAAGATTAGGTGTAACTTCTCTATTCGTATCTGTGCTTTTTTCTTAATTCCTTGACGACAGATGGTATTATTTCTATATTTTCTCACACGTCGTAGTTTGCTACGAATTTTACAAAGATGGATGCGCGATTAGATGGAATGAATGCTTTTTTTGGGTAACTGTCCATCCCTATTTATTATTTATTGTTTGTATCCACAATGAACCACAACCGCTAAAGAAAGTAGGAAAGCAAAGCTTCCAATGTTTGAAACTTTCTTCTGAATGGTTTAACATCTATACACAGAAAACTGAATGAAGTTAATAACTTAAAATGGCAAGAATCAGATTGGAATCTCAGCTTTTGACTATAGAGTTTTGGTTTTATCCTCACATAAAGCCTGTACGTTGGTTAAACCTGACTGTCAAACACTCTATTTAGCATGGCTACAAGACCTCAATATTAGTCATTTCTTCATCAACGGAATTTCTGGAACCAATAGTTAGATATATTTTATACGGATAACAGATGCATTAATGCCATTCTTTCCTCATTTCGTTCCCTGTTTTTTCTTTGAGAACTAAATTTCTTTAAAGTTCAGCTAGTTGCCACAAGATTTCTCAATGAGAAATAAGTTGTCATTGATACATGGTGTTAGTAAGCAAGAGGTGTGTAAAACTCTGTAAAAGTTTTATGCTGCTATTTGAATTTTTTGAATTTCCTGTGACTTCTCTCTTGGATTCCATTAGAGTCATTGAAGTGTATAAAATAACAGATGCATTTTTCTTGGTGCAACTAATCTCTGCGTGGATTTTTTACTTATGATTATTATGAAAACAAATGACAGAATGCATGGATGTTTTGTGGTAGTGGTGTAACGCCCCATCCCGTAGTTAAGGAATATTATGTACATTCATCACATCACGCCCAGTAAAGAGATTCAATCTTTATAAAAATATCTCATCTATTGGATCATAAAACTTATCTGGCATGGCAGTCTCTCATACCATAAAAGATTAAACGGAAAAGAAATGATATAAGCTAGTTCTATGTGATACTAACATTGCTTTAATGTCTAAATCATACACTAAGTCTCTGGAAATTTATTCTACTCCTGGCACTCGCTTTGTATCCACGAAATCATCATATGGGACATTAAAACATAAAAACAGAGAAACAAACGGGTCAAAGACTCAATAATAGCACATCATACTGTAAACTTAAATTAGTTTAACATTAGGCTTAATTTTGAAAAATTACATACATCGTCACACATACACATAACATATAGATCATTCATTAGTAGCATAAGCAGAATCAAACATAATCATGGAAATACATGTAACGTAGATGCATGAATGACTGACTATATGCATTTCCAATCATTTGTACATAGCTTATTCATCTTGTCTTTCACTTACTTAGTGGCCATCATATCATGTGTGCATTGGTCCAATTGTCGTTGACCGTATATAACATATTATAACATAAGGTAAACCATGCTTGGGTTTGTGGCACCATTTACGTATCATAACGTGTAGTAAATTACCATGCTTGGGTCCGTGTTATCACATAGCATATGGTAAACCACGCTTGAGTCCGTGGCTCCGTCTAACGTATCATAACATGTAGTGCAAAACGCTTGAGTCCGTGTTATTACATAGCATATGGTGAACTACGCTTGAGTTCGTGGCACAACATTGCATATCATAACTTGTGGTGAAACACACTTGGGTTTGTGTCACATCAAAACATAATAACTTACATGTGGTGGACCAAGCTCGAGTCCGTGGTTTGCACATCCACCCATAACTTAAGGCCAATATTAAAACTTGCTTGTCATTCATGTGTTTTCTTACTAACTTTCATAATGCATATGAACATGTTGACTTCATGAATTTACATGGCATGGCTTACTCTTGTGCGTGGCATAACATTAAACATGGCAAATGTGTGATTTTCATAACATATCATCTATTCTAACAACAATCAATATCAACATAGCATGCATAGTCTCATTCACAAGTGTATCATCGTAATTCATCAAGGTTCATGAAAAGGGGCTAACCTTGAATTGGCTCATAGCATAGCGTAGGTAATATCACATTTTTCATGCAAAATCAGAATATTAACAGCACACATAAAGTTATGAACATGCTACTTACCTCTTAGCGCTGCTTCGACAATCTCACATTGTAGCTCATGACCAAGAGAAAGGAGGGTGGCGGACGGCGTGGGCTTACTGGAATAGTGGGGATCCGACAGAATTTGGCTGGCCGGTAGTTTCTAGGCAGCGTGGTTGGTGTTCTGATGTTCCTTGTGGTCGACAGTGGGCTGAGCAAAAACACGTAGGGGCTGTCTGCTTATTGACAGTGGAGAGAGAGCGATGTAGAGGGGTTTTGGGTGTCGACACACGTCATGGACAAAGTAGGGCCTACCGTCGGCATGCACTGAGGTGGTTTCCAGCAAGGTAGGTGATTGGTTTGCTGTGAGGAAGTCTACAGGGCTCTGCTGTGTAGAAGAAAATTAGAATTTACGTGGGGAAGGTTTCTGGCCACAAGGATGCTACTGGTTGATGGAGGAATATCGTGGGGAACAAGAATATATATATGTATTCGAGGGTTTTTGATGTGTGAATTGATTTCCGATTAGGAAACTACTCCAACTAGGAAATCAACATTGAGAGGCAAATGGGCATGAAGGGTGAAAGAATCCCACTCAAATACAACCACTATCTGAAACTAATCCGATAAAATATTACTAAAAATACTAATAAAATAAAAATAATAATTCTAATCCCTATTTTAGGACCTCTATGTTACAAGTGGAATTATTGGAATCATGTATTCAAAATTGTTCTACTGTTTTTAGACTTTTAGAGATGATTGGCTGGGGGTAAATTATATGCTTCTCTATACGTGAAAACATGATAATGAGAGCATCTGGTCAGTGTATATACAAGATGATTAACTCTTGAATGCTTTTTGTGTGTGCATATTTACACATTTAAGGCACCCTAATATCAGCAGTCAAAGTGGAGCAATTTGCCTGGACATCTTGAAGGACCAATGGAGTCCAGCATTGACTTTGAAGACCGCCCTACTGTCTGTACAAGCACTACTCTCTGCACCAGAACCTGATGACCCTCAAGATGCTGTGGTCGCACAACAGGTATTTAATTTAGTTCAGTTCTTAAATGTGATTATGACTGTAACTTTAAGTGACTTGTCTTTTGCTCTCAGTCTTGCCTTGTATATTTCTTGCTTTGGTTAGACTCATCTTATTCAATATTAGTGTCTTTGTGTGGATACTGCAGTATCTTCAAGACTATCAAACTTTTGTCGGCACAGCTCGCTACTGGACTGAAACTTTTGCCAAAGCATCATCTCTGGGAGTTGAAGAAAAGGTATGGTGGACTTCTTTGTCTCTCTCACACCAGTGAATGAATTTATTGGAAGGGTAGATATATATATTTCTGCCATATGTCTGTCAATATCTTCATGGATGAAAAAGTATTCAAAATATCAGAATTCCACCTTTTGTATCTGGCATGGCAATATCTTTTTCTAATTTTTTTCTTTCTTGAATAATAAATTTGCAACGGGTAGCATGTATTAGCAATTTGGTAAGCCACTGTTGGAATGAAACAGGTGCAAAAACTTGTGGAGATGGGATTCACTGAAGCACTCGTGAGAAGTGCTCTGGAAGCAGTTGGTGGTGATGAAAACTTGGCTCTTGAAAGGCTTTGCTCTGGCTAGAGTGTGCACTAGCTGTCAACTTTTCTGCTAAGAAGTGGGAAAGCTTTCTGACCATCCACCATGAAAGATGGAAATTATACAGACAGTTATTTAAGTTGGAATAGCTTAAGCTTTTAGTCTTTAATTAATTTCTCGTGCATTCCTTTTTTTTTGAATGACATCATTTCTTATGATGTAACTGAATTGATATCACTATGACCATCTTGGCAAGCAAACTCTGCCATGAGGGTGGAATCTGAAGTTGCCCCAAACTATCAACGGAGTTGAAACCTTCAAAGTTTAAGAAGAAATCTATAGGCTCAACACCTTGTTTTAATTTAATCGACTTTGCTTTAGTCTCTAGACTAAAGGCTTGTTGAAATCGTAGTCTGCATGGCGGGAATTGCCTTGGGTCAAAAGGGCTAGTGGCTTATTAGTGCTTGTAGGTATGCTGAAGAGCAGAAAAGCAAGCGGCTGGGGCAAACATACCATGGAAGGCATGATTGTGTAGCTCTCAGTGCAGCAGTGTGAGTGACCAATCTGAGCCCTATTCTTTATTTGATCACCCTCTCTCTCTCTCTCTCTGTGGATATTTGAGTTTCTTGAATATATTGAATGGTTTTTGTCTTCTGAAGTTCGTTTTCGTTTGTACATAAACTGAATGGGTGATGCCGATGTGATGTCTGCATGTACAATATTTCGTGGTACATATCTATTGATTTCATTTAGGGAAGGCCTAGCAGGGGGTGTTGCTTCCTGGGCTCTTGGAAAACTGGTGCCGCTATGGATTAGGATTTTTCTGACAGTTTTCTCATTTAAAGATCTTCTACAATTTGAAAAGAGATAATACAATCTTTGAACCTCACAACATACTTTAACGTTAAATACAGTGAAATTCACTTATTGTGTTTATTTCTATCCGAATTGTAGAAGATATTTGGGTAAGAAAATTGTAGTAAATCCTAATCCTCAACAGAGCACTCACACTTGAGTTGGCAGGGTTTATTCATTCGATAAAACTCGTAGGAGTGAGTCCTCACATGATCAGTAGAATGGAGTGGGAAGTGCTAATTGGTAATTAAGAAGTGGTCTTCTATCTATCCAATTCACTTCCTGAATGGGTAAAACTCCCATAGATTAGAGACGCTTAGGGAACAGAGGTACAGGATTTTCTTTTCTATTTTTAATCTCTGATGGAAGGAGGTACTGAACTTAGTACAGTAGTTTATCCACATTTTCTGCAAACAAATGTAAATTATTCGTTGGGCCAGCACTGTTCACCCGAACCGGAATTATCCCAAAAAAGTTATTCCGACACTACCTGAATCAATATCTTTATTAGGGGTGTAAAAATAAAATAAAAATTAGTGAACCGGTAAACTAGACCGGATTGGACCGAACCGGTGGGTTTGATCCAATACTGAGTTTGATTGATCCGGTACCAGTTTATATTGCGGATTGAATGCCATTTCATAATTGGGGAGATTGCGAATTGAATGCCATTTCATAGTTGGGGCGAAGACAGCGGTGAGGCATTGTTGTGTTTTCAAAATGAGAAGAAAAAAAGAATGGCAGAGAGAAGGACGACAAACTAAGTGAAGTGCTTTTCACTATTTGAATTTACTTTTTACTGTCTCATCTATCAGGTATTATAGCAGTTGTTGAAAACTTCAGAACTCATTTGAGATAAAATAAAGGGGCGCTGCTACATACAGTCTCCTAAATGCAGTCCCAACATGAGAAATGACCATATTATCCCTATCCCCACTTTGTGATCTGTTGTACGTCGTTTTCCTCTCCCCTGTGCATTACTCACCCACTGATACTTATACGCTGCAATCGTCCTCAACGCAAACACCACGATCCGCATGAAATACAAGTATCTGATCACAACCATGTAGAACTGCCTAAAAAGAGTCAACTTGGCCAAGTTCCTCTCGGCCTTCCCGTCGGTCTTCGAGGTCTCCCTTAGCGACCGAATCGACCATACGATCGGGAATATGATTGCGCAGCAACAAATAACGTCTACCAGCAAGAACACCTGGTTCCAAGTCACCCAATCCTTAATAAAACAGCCCGGTCTTGCCAATGAAGATCGACGCAATGTTCCAAGTGACCTTCACGTAATGCTTGTCCTCGGCGGCGCAGATCAGATTGAGAGCCTTCATGAGCAGCAACCTTGCCATGAGGAGATGGATCCGGTGGACGGAGCGCTTGTTGGTGTAACAGAGGTGGATCCAGAAGGCTAAGAAGGCGAAATAGGCAAGGGAGAAGAGGAAGAAGAGGGTGGGGAGGTGGGTGAGGCCGGCTGGGAGGTAGTCTCGAGAGTTGTCAAGGTCGAGGTTGTAGACCTCGGTGCGTACGTCCATGGAGATGGAGGACCCCGCTACGCAATTGGCGCAGAAGAGGGAGTACTCGTCGGGGGAGGAGACAGGGTAGAATTGGTTGAAGGAAGATACGGGAGGGGGGGAGAGCTCTCGGAAGGTGAAGAGTTGGCGAGTGTAGTGGGAGTCGAGGACGCAGAGCTGGGGGTTCTGACGGATCTCGAGGAGGACCTGGAGAAGGGACTCGTCGGAGAGGAGGAAGAAGCCGAGGCGAGAAGGGTCGGGATGGGAGAGGGAGGGGGAGGGGGAGACGAATACGGAGGAGACGACATCCTCCTGGGCAGTGATAAATCTGAGGAAGGAACGGTGAATCTGGAATGGATGCCCCTTCCGTGTATTGCCTTTCTTGTATTGAAACGGTGCGTTTTATTTAATATAAATAAAATGCACCGTTTCATTTAAGGCTTGCAATCTAGTCCCGTATACGGGGCTTGCAACCAGAATTATTCAAAATAAAGATGCTCAATATTTATTTGGTTATGCCAAACTATTTTTTGTACGGTTTGGGATGAGATATTTTCATCTCATCTGGGTAGACAAACGGAGCCTTAGAGAAGCTGCCTTAATTGAATTACCAAACGTCGATGTTAGGCTCAATGGTACAATTTGGTATAGGACGAAGACGAAAATTGGATGATTACCTGATTTTGAATCGTTTTTCATGAATAGTTATAGAAGTTTCAAAATTCCATTCCAGTTCTGTTTGGGTTGATTAATTCGGTCTGGTTGGTTATCGATTATTTTGTTCATCCCTAGTGTTGGCTCCTTTCCTTTTATAGCCCAATAGTTGAAGTTTTGCAAGCAATATGGACTGGAGCAAGTGTGAAGGCATAGGATCTAATTTTCTTAGAATCCATACCAGCTCATTTTAGTTTTTGTAGCATGACATGAAGTATAAACAAATTTGAGCTTGCCCTGTATTTACCAGCCATTTTGTTTTATGCAACGTTTGTCCTCTGGGATACGTATGTATGCATATAAATGCCTATATGGTCCGAACCAGTAGTAGTGATAGCACTTTATTTGTATTTTTTCAATTTTTGTAAGTAAATGTTGGTGTGAATTCAGGGAACAGGGCATAACTTACAATAAAAGCTTAAAAAGTATACGGTCTTTTTCCTAAGGGAAGCAAGGTGAGAAAAGTGACGGGCATTTAGGCCCCGTTTGGTTACACAGATGAGATGAGATGAGATGAGATGTTTTAAATAGTAATAAATAAAATATTGTTATAATATAATTTTTGAATATTAATTTTGTATTGGGATTTGAAAAAGTTAGATTGTTTATTATATTTTGTATTGAGATTTGAAAAAGGTATAATGATGAGTTGAAATGAGATGAGATGAGATTTTTAATTTTAGCTAAACAAATAAGGCCTTAGTTGTGAAAGCAAAGGGTAATTACCGTACCCATAAAAAGAGTTTCGGAATGTTTGGCAGTGCTTCTTTAACAAAATAAAAGAGAGAGAGTGTAAGTTTGGGAGGGTCGGCTTTTCTATAGAAGCTGTGACCTTTTCAGAAACTGCAGTTACTCCGAGACAGAGAGAGAGAATACTTGCATTGTTTTTCATCAAAAGCTCAAACTACTACTGAATGTAATTGAGTAGTAAAAAATTAGTCCTAGAAGGCAAAGAAAGACACGTTAAAATACCAAATCAAATGATAAAAAGAAAAAAAAAAATAGAGATCTTTAGTTCATCTTAATTCAATTAAATATTAAACATATTCTGAAACAAGAGTGAAGAAAAATAGAATTAAATTGATCAGGTTGCGTGCGTGTGTGGTCACTGTGTCAGGAACCAAGACATGAGCAGTAAATGTGATGAAAGGTTGTGGTCCTTCCCTTCCTTTCCCTGTGTGGGCATGCATGGAGGCAAGCCGGATACTTTGAATGGGAGGAGAAAGAAGAGAGGAGGAAAATGAAAATGTCAGCGGCACATTAAAGAATAGCATTGAATGGGAGTAGGGAAGAGAAGAGAGTAAATTGCGATGTGATTGAAAATCCATCCATCGACGCATTCAAAGTTAATAATAACGTGTTATTTGAGTTTTGACGCATTGACCAGTGTTTGTTGATGGAATCTTGTCCTCTGCTTTCTCCAAACCAAAACCCAAAGACAAATCTCTCTCTCTCTCTCTCCCCGTCGTCCTTGTCATTGCCCCTTGCCTTTCTTCGAAGAAAGTCAGTGTCCTTTCCTTTTAAATTACGCCACTTTTGTTTTACTTTTGACAATTCATTCTCTTTTGAGTTTGGGAGAGAATACTGCTATTATTGCTTATTGGTTTGCCTTCTAATAACTAGGCTTACCTTTTGCTTAAACCTCGACCATGCCCTCTTCCATGATAATAAAAATAATTTAAAAATAATGTTATATACCGTATAAAATGTATAAATATTATGTAATTAAAAAATAATAAAATCTATGATTAAAAAATTAATTTTTTTATATCAATTCTGTATTAATTCATTTTTTTTTTTAAAACTACATGGCATTTACACCAATTATAAATATCATTTCTCATAATATAATATATCTCATTTTAATCGAATATCTAACTTTTTTTATTTTTTTATTATTCTTTCTTTTGAATCAGAAAACTATACAAATTAAGACAAATTTGTGTAGTTAGTTAGTCTTGTTATTGACATTAATTTGAGTATTTGGACGTTGAATGAGAGGTGAGGGAGAAGGTGGTTCACGTGCATGGGATGGGGGGTGATCCAAATCAATGGATTTGAAATATTTTTATAGACACACGAGGTTGACCAATGTTGTATGTGTAGGTATGTGTTCTCACTGTTATTCTTTAAAGGGTCTCCATCTACCCAATTCTATTCAATTCTCCTTCAATCTAATCATAAGACTAACAACCAAAAGGCTTTAATTTCTTGCGTTGATTTCTTTATTCTTTTTTTAAACAAAAAAAAAGTTGAAGGGAAAAAAGATCCTTCACGACATAGCTTGGCATTTATGTGTATGTATATTTTGAATATTCTAAAGGTAAAAGTGTTGAAACCAAAACGAAACTTTAATTATAAATAAATTACATAAAAATAAATATATCAATTAATATCACTTAATTTAATACGTTAGATTGTAAAATTATTTTTATTATAAAATAAATTTAATAAATTTTATAAACTCATATCAATTTATATGTTTATTTTATATTATTTTTTTTGTGTGCATGTAACAGTTTTCAATTAATAAACCCCTCCTTCCGTTTGATAATCAATCCTTCCTTCCGTTTGGTATGGTTTGGTCATTAAGATTTCTTATCTCAAATATAAAATTCTTATTTTATCATTATAATTTTTTCAAATTTCTATATAAAATATAATAAATAATTTAACTTTTTCAAATCTCAAAATAATAATAATAATATTAAAATATAATATTTTCATATTTTATCTTAAAATTTAAAATTCTCATTTAAAACATCTCAATAACAAAACAAAACCTTAATCAATTATGAAAAATCTCTCTACTTTTGTTTTGTTTTGAATAACTTAAAATATTTTTGTTGGTTTATTAATATTTTTTAATTAATTTATTTATTTCTAAGCGGTTTATTAGTAGTTATTTTAACTGCATTTCGATTAATTTCCTCTGACGTGTTTGTTATTTTGTTGGTGTTTGTAATAAATGAAAAGCACGACCATTTATTGTGTTAGGCGAGGTAGCTACGTTTCTCAATTAGGTTGTGTTTGGCCACTTGAAATTTTCATCTCATTATTATAATTTTTCTAAATCTCAATACAAAATATAATAAATAATTCAACTTTTTCTTAACTTTTTCAAATTCTAAAACAATAATAATATTAAAATATAATATTTTAATATTTTATCTTAAAACTCAAAATTTTCATCTAAAAATTCTTAGTGGCCAAGCAGAACCTTAATCTCTCTCACATTTTCTACTTTTTACACAAAATAATCAATAAAAATATTTTAATTATAAAAAAATTATATAAAAATAAATTTAAAAACTGACAATACTTGAATTATAAAATTATTTTTAATATAAAATATATCGTTAATTATTTTTTTTATGTATTTTATTAATATTTGTTTTATATTAATTCAAATATATAGAATTGACCTCAAAAGGCCTTGCTTTTAAAAAAAAAAAAAAATCCGCCACTTTTGATGGCGTCATCATCATCATAATAATAATTAATCTTTTTTCGATCAGATATTTTTTTTATCTTGACAGTGTAAAGCTGGTCCCGCTGCCGCATTGAATCCTACCCGCCATTTCTCTGACAAAACTCCCATCTCATACACCAGAGTGGTACTCTCCGTAATTATTCCCAACACCACGCCCTATTTCTCCCCATTTCAACAAATATCGAAGCGTTTACACTCGCTGTTTCTCGCTCTCTCACTCGTTTTACGTTTCTTCTCCTCCTCCTTCATCCTCTCTGTTCCGTACACTCGCCTGAGAAGAGAACCGCCACCACCATCTCTCGCCGCAGTTATTAATACGACATCGTTGGACTCTGCTGCGCGAATCGCCGGCTTTGAAGATCCTAAGCAGCGGTTTCACGCTGTCGGGCTAGCATTCATCTCTTCATTCCCGATGCGCCGCCACCAACACTACTCCGCATCGACGCCCTGACGGATGGGTTGTCTTCTCAGCACATCCGCTACCGAACACCGCCCTACCCACGATGGAGAAAACCGCAGACGTCGCCGCAGCACCGAGGATATTCCCGTCACGGACGGCGTCCCCACCGTTAGGGCCAGGGAGGACGCTGCCGAGAAAGGTAGGCAGAATAAGACGAGATACACCGGCGAATTCCCGGCGCCAGATCGCCGGAAGCCTCGCCAGGACCTTTTCCTGAAAAATGAGCAAGGCTGGCCGACCTGGCTCGTTGAGTTCGCCGGCGACGCCATCAAGGATTGGACTCCTCGCCGCGCCAACACATTCGAGAAGCTCGCCAAGGTTCTCAAAAATCCCCAATTTCGATTCCATTATCCATTGTAATAAGCTCAAGTTTAAATCTTGGTTTTCTCCCAATTTGGTATATTGAAATCAAAATGGCCTTATTATTATAATTGTTGAAATATATCATTTTTTGAGTTTTTGTTGTTCAGATCGGGCAAGGGACTTATAGCAATGTATATAAAGCAAAGGATCTAATAACTGGGAAAATAGTTGCTCTGAAGAAGGTTAGGTTCGATAATTTAGAGCCTGAAAGTATAAGATTCATGGCCAGAGAGATTCTTGTTCTGCGCCGCCTTGATCACCCCAATGTGGTTAAGCTCGAAGGCTTGGTCACTTCAAGAATGTCTTGTAGTCTTTACTTGGTTTTCGAGTACATGGAACACGATCTCGCTGGGCTCGCAGCTTGCCAAGGAGTAAAGTTCACTGAACCACAGGTTCATTTTCATTTCCACTTTGTTGTTAATAGGAGTTTGTCTCGTTCGTAAAATTCTCATTAAACGATTTTCACAAAATTTTGTTGAAGGGGATTTTGGGTGCGTGCTCCTTTTATCTTTTTTTATTTTTTTTATTTTTTTTTATTTTTTATTTTTTATTTTAAATATTGGGCACAAGTTAAATTTACCACTTTGTTGTTAATAGGAGCTTATCTTATTCGTACAATTTTCATTAAATGATATTCACGAAATTTTGTTGAAGTGGACTTTGTGTGCGTTTTCTGTCTTGTTAATATTGGGGACAAGTTTGTTATTTACTGAAGCTTATCTTGTATCAAAATGATAATTGTTACAGCAAGTGCCTTTCAGGGCCGGTTTTACGCTTTTCTTTGCACGTGTTGCAGATTTTCATTTTTCATTTTTTTTTTGGTGTAATTTGGGATATTGGTTGGTATATGGCTGTGTTTGTAGTTTTGGTTTTATTTTGGTGTTTGAGCTTTTGATGGTACTGGCGGACCTTTCTTGGGTTGTTTAATGGGTCCCATAACCTTGTGTGGGAGATATCCAAGTTGGTGTTTCCTATGATTTTATAGTACCTGAAGCCTGTCATATGATGGTTTGTTTTGTATCATTTTGGGCTTGAAAATTCATCGAAATTTCCTTGTTATGCAGTTCTATAAATTGGAGTTACCGAGCTTTTTAAGGGAAATAGTAAGAAATTTAATTAATGAGAAAGCTCTAGATCAAAAAAGAAATTGCCTTTAACATTTTATTGATTTATAACATGAGAAAGTTAAACCTTCGCTCATTTAGAATAGTCAACTTTTTTAGCTTGATTTAATTGGGATTGTCAGTTTGTTTAAGTGGATTGGTTTAACTATAAGATTTAAAATCATTACACTTTTCTTAAGTTTCTTTGCAACGAAAGAGAGTAGGTGACAGATAAGTAGTATTTGATAATAGTGCATGATTAAGAAATTACTGTGCCCTGGGATGAAGGTAAGGATCTTAACCTAAGGTGGCTAGATTGAATTTTTGTACATGTGAAAATAAATAAATAAATAAATAAATTTTTTTATTTTGTTTTTAAAAATTTTGGGGAGGTCTATAAAATTTTAAATTTTTAACTTTGATTTTTTTTTTTTTTTGGGGGGGGGGGGGGGGGGGGTTGGGCGGGGGTGAAGATGCATCCCCTTTTGATTTGTCCCCCAGTGGTTTTTTGGATGTATGGAATAATGAATGATGCATGTTTTTCTGTTGGATTTGCATATTTTGGCGCCCATTATCTTTTGATTTACAAACTTCCTTACAACAATCTGTTGATCGAAATGCATAACTAATTAAACTATTTAATGTTGCTATGGTCGTTGAAAATCCATTTTTTCTAGGTCAAGTTTACCTTTTTATTCCAACAAGTATAAAACAACTCTCACTTGCCAACGAACAGAACCTAAATCGTTAGCTTTGTGTTGTTGTATCTATCCTTTCTAAGGGAAGGATAGATAAGAAATATAACCTAATTTGAAATGGTTTTTACAGAGACTTTTATTTTTTAATTTTTTTTATAGGTAAGCACAAGTCAAGCATCTATATGGGGTTGAGCTTGTTCCTCGTATTCCACTACTTGTTTTAGGAGGGAGTAGATGCTATTTGATCCAACAACCATTTGAAAGAAAACAAACGATTTACAAAAATGTCAGTGATTCTAGATACAAAATTCTCTTACCTTAGATTGTATGTGGTGAAAACAAAACTGTTGCCATGGCTTGGGGAAGTCCTACTGTTGATTGTCAAACTATAGATATGCATGAAAGTGGGGAACTCTCAATTTTTTTAGGGCTGATTAATTTCTTAATGGAAATTCCTGATACTTTGACTTTGCCTAGATTCCTATTAATAAAATTCTTATAAAAAAATTATTAATGAAAATTTGATTTTAAACATAAATTTTTTTTGATAGGTAATTTTAAAAAGAATATTATATGCTAAAAAGTTCATCGGAAAAAGGCACTTTGTTAATGTAAATGGATAGATGGGCTTCAAATTACACATTAACAGAAAGGAATATTTCTCCCTCTGTTAGGGCCTTTAAGGTTTACTTCCCTTTTCTTATTTTCAAGCGCTTTGTTCTATGTGGAAGAAATGTTGCGCTGATAGGTCGATTATCTCAAAATATTCCGCGACAGGTCAAGTGCTATATGAAGCAGTTGCTGTCTGGGCTTGAGCATTGCCACAGCCGAGGTGTTTTACACCGTGACATCAAGGGTTCCAATCTGCTAATTGACAATGAAGGAGTTTTAAAAATTGCAGATTTTGGACTGGCTACCTTTTATGAACCTGGGCAGAAACAACCTATGACTAGTCGAGTTGTCACGCTATGGTACCGCCCCCCCGAACTTCTTCTTGGGGCTACATTCTATGGGATTGGTGTGGACCTTTGGAGTGCTGGCTGCATCTTGGCGGAGTTGCTTTCTGGAAAGCCAATCATGCCAGGACGGACGGAGGTATCACTTGTTTAGTTTTCATAGAGTTACTCTATTCTTAAGGTTACAAGTTTCAATGAAATTTTTCATAATGCATCTATGCTGTGAAAAAAATTATGTGATGGTTCTATATTCTTTGGGCACCACTATGTTCAGGGTGCTCATTTTTTGTCCAGATTGGTTTAAAATCATTTGATCGGTGTGGTATACTTCCTCCAGGTCTAAGGTTTGAGCCCTCTTGGGTGCAAACAATTTTTAGGGACCATCGAACTGGGGGAACTCCCCCTTGAATTACTCGAGGTGCACTTGCCGTAAACTCCTTACCTAGGGCGTATGCAACCTTGGTATTAGCCGGGACTTTGTTCTAGGACACCTGATGTCAATCAAAACCAAAATCATTCTACCCAGTCCATCTCACGATTTGCCTGTTGAATGAAACATCAATATTAGGGTAATCAGTAATATACATATGGATTAAGCCACTTATTCTAAAATGTTGTATGATAAAAAGCACAAAATGTTCAAAGTGAAACTAAGCATGATTCTTATGTAAAATGTTAGTATTGGCTCTTCAATCTTGGGTGTGTGCATGCGCATGTTTGTGTTGAATAGCAGTAAACAACTCCTATCTTTTCAACCCAAATAAAATTTTTGTGGCGATTCAGGTGAAGCTCTCGTCATCTAAGTGCACCAGCTACAGAGCTTTTCTTAGTTTAACACAACTAGGTGTGTGTATTGTATGCATGTGCATAAAATACCTTGATAAGGTTTATGCTATTAGATTTGTGGTATTTACCTTGGCAGTATACTCTGTTGATGTTGTTTTTTATTTTTTGAAGTCAAATTGGCATTTGACTCTTGGATTCCTTTTCTGCTTAGGTGGAACAACTGCATAAGATATTTAAATTATGCGGCTCACCATCTGAAGAATATTGGAGGAAATATAGGCTGCCAAATGCAACACTTTTTAAGCCGCAACAGCCGTACAAACGTTGTGTTGCAGAAACTTTCAAGGACTTTCCACCTTCTTCTCTACCTCTGATAGAATCTCTTCTTTCAATAGACCCTGGTGAACGAGGCACTGCCACAGCCGCTCTAAATAGTGAGGTAGATATTGATCTGTTTTATATTTTTGTAGTATTCATATATTTTGTTTTTGTACGTGGCTAACATAATATTTGTTGGTTATCCAAAGGCGTTTGTGAGATGTAATCTCTTCTGAATATGGTCCTTTTTTTTTTTCCCTTTTGTCATCAAAAGAAAAATGGTTATCATAAAGTTGCCAAATATCTGCTACTGTCTTCGGAGTTGTGTTTGATAATTTATTTGTGGAACACAAATTGGCTTCATATGCAGAGTATAATCATACATTTGGTTTCTGTATACAGTTCTTTACCACTGAACCTTATGCTTGTGAGGCATCAAGCTTACCGAAGTATCCACCAAGCAAAGAATTGGATGTGAAATTAAGAGATGAAGAAGCTAGAAGGTTGGCTATCATTTTTTCTTCATTTTGTTAGATCTTGAGTGGTATTGGCTAAATAAAAATAGGATTAAATCTAATTTCATCTTCAGGCAAAGAGGTCTAAGTGGGAAAGCTAATGCTGTTGATGGTGTGAGAAGAGTTAGAGCTCGTGAGCGTGTTGGTCGGGCAGTTCCAGCTCCAGAAGCCAATGCAGAGATTCAAGGAAACTTAGATGTATGTGAGATGAGTTTTTTGCTTCTATACATGCTTGTCTGTTTTAAATTTTTGGTGAATAGACAGAAAAGCCTCTATTCTACACTGAATTCCACCAGACTTTCACCCAAGGCACTTAAGAGGGATGTCGAAATCCTCTGAACCCGAACTTGCCTACATTGCCTACTCCGTATCTATACCACCAAGCTATGTACTGCCCCTTATCTTTACATTAGTTGCATCATGGTTATACACTGACAAGTGCCATAATTGTCAGTAATATTTTATATCATTTAAGACGTGATCAATACTCTTATCGACAATTGGTGAGCGAAACTTTAGAAATCTCTTTATTGGCGTCTACTCCATTTTAGGCTGATGATCTTTTAGGCTGTCACACGTCACATCTTTTATTGCTAAAGAACATGGTGTTGGGGAATTGTAGCCTGATCAAGATGCATTCTTACTGTCGACTTGCTTTGACGATGCAACTTTTGACAATAATCTTCATTTGTACTGATTTGCAGAGGTGGAGAATTGTGACACAAGCAAATGCCAAGAGCAAGAGTGAGAAATTCCCACCTCCCCATCAAGATGGAGCGGTTGGACATCAACTAGATCCATCACGTAAAGGCCCCGTATCGTTTGGTGCACCTGATGTTTCTTTTGGCTCATCAATGTTTAATTCAAAGTCATCAGGATCTGTCAGAAGTATTGGGGCTGGTGGGGGACCTTCTAGGAGGAAAACCAGTAAAGACGACCCCCATAGAGCTTCATCACATAAGTTTATCCGTGCATTCAAGCCATCCTCCATAGGGCTCTCAATGGATCTAATAATGAAGTCAAAGAAATCAGTTGCTGAGGTTTCCGGCAGCTGAAAGGAGGTGAAGTACAAATTTTTGGAATTAGGGTTTTCTGTCAAGCTGAGTCTTGGTTTTGGAATGTCTTTGTCTTCATCATTGTTCCCATTTTTTTTTGCTCTTAAATCGTTATAAGCCTTCTGGCGTATAATCCGCACAACAGCAATCCCAGAATTTGTATATTCAGGCAAAAAAGAAACACGAAAAAAGAAGAAGAGAGAATCCCACTTCTGCTGTACAGGTTTTGGAAGCAAGTGCTACCTCTGTTAGAATTTGAAAATGGTATTTCTCATGTTTTATTTATTCATCGAATCGTAATGCATCCATACCATAAAAAAACGCAAAACAAGTAAAACCACCGCCGGGGGGAAGGGGAAGACTTGAGTTCATGGTATGCGAGGTCAGCTGGCTGGTGTGAACGTGAAGGAGAGAGGAGGAGGGATGCAAAGAAAACGAGGGAGGAGTAGGTTTAGCGGGGTCCAAAGCTCGTTTTCACCAATTCGCATGGTAAAAAATTAATCATTTTATTCTACAAACCACTTCAAATCAAAAAGTCATTGCAATCAGCATTATAATTCGCTTCCCATTGATTATTTAGTTCCACGCTGGATTCATTCGGACAATTTGGATCAGTGGATCCCACCTATGAGTTGGATAGATATATTCTGCTAAAAGCTATGCAAAATAATTGGCCATTTGAATCGTGCCTTCCTCGCAACTTCCTTCTCTCGTTACCAAGCCCCCCCTTAGCAGACTGCACTTTCATGGCTGCTTGCCATCCCACCACGACTCCTCCCTTCTTTCCCCTCGCCTCCTACTCGGATGCTCCATTTTTTGGTCAGCAAGTCGTTCTTCAGCTTCTTCTACACGTGCTTAGCCTCCGTTTGGAAGTTCGATGTGTTGTCATTTGCACGATATCTAGCTCTCCCGCCACTTTTCGAAAGCTGGCTGGTGCTATCTTTTGCTAAGAAGTAGCTTCTGTCCACATAGCCTATCCAATAATGCAAAAGGAGGGGGGTTCGAGACACTTTCTATTGCAAAGTCTTGTCACAATAAATGTTTGTTGAGAGACCCTACCCCCTACCCCTCTCTCTCTTATATTTCCTTTTCTCTAGTATTATATTTCCATATATTGAACATTAATTCGCGTGAATGCATTGACCACACTTTCAATAGATATTCGTTTTCCCTTCAGGAGCAAATTCAAATAAAACTTCTTCACCCTAACATCATCCATCGAGTCAATTTCTTCAGCTATAAGTATTTGAACGGGGATTTTTCTTTCCATTTGTTTGTTTGTGCAAGTAGAAGAGAGACAGAGAAAAAGAAGACATCGAAAACAAACAAACATTTTATGCAAATCACCTCGGGCAAAAAAAAAAAAGGTGTCCATAAGTAATTTGGAATGTGAAAGGCTAATTGCCAAACTTTGACACAGTCAAGTCAAGTGAAAGCAATGGGACTACTTGGACAGCGAAGGCTGGAAACTGCTGGGAAACAAACCATATATTGTGTATATATATAGTGTTAATTCATACATGTTTTTCCCAAAGGCAAAATGAAGCTGCTGATTGGGTTCAAACAATACCACCTCCTCAGTTTTTTGGTCTTTGGTACCCTTCTTCTTCCTTGGAGCATGTCTACAGTGGGTAAGAGTATTCCCCCGTATTTTTGTCTGCAATTGCTGATCTTCCTTTTATTAAACCTTTTTGTTTGCATTTTTCTTTTTATAACTTCAATTTTCTGCTGCAATACTTACAGGCGATAAGGTGGTGACGGTCAACGCACGACCATGGAAAGCCCCGCCTCCACCAACACGATTTCGTCCGCCTCCACCTCAATTCAAAATACCAAGGTCTCCGCCTCCACCCCCCAACGGTCCCAGGGGTCCGATTCCGTAGCCAGTCATTTCCTGTATTTGGATGCACAAAACATTCAGTATTAAATATGTAGTATTGCGATCCATGAATATTCTACATCTCAATGTGGTACTGCTAGCTCCTTACCATATGAATAAATTATTTGGAAGCCTGATCAATGCATGCATGCTTCTGAAAGCTTACGTCTTGTAGATCAGTTGGATCAACCAAATAATAGACCGCCTTTTAATGTTTTGAAGTACTTTAAAAGCCTATAATACTATATAACTATGATTCATTTATCCAAATTAGATGTTAGCTCGTGATTTTTCAACATGTACGTTGAGAAATTAAGCAACAAATTGTCCACTAGATCGAGTACTAAGGAAAATGCTAATTGAACTGATAAATTTAACCGATTGAATTTTTTATTTTTTTATTTTATTTAATGATTAAGAAAGTAAATATTAATAAATAAATATATTTTTGTATTTTTTAAAAATATTTAAAACTATGTAAAAAATGATTAAAGTAAAAGAAGAAAAAAATAATTTTTTATTTTTTTTACACTACATCGGTCATTTCACCGGTACTCCATCGGTCTTATTAGCATCGTCGTTTGATCTTTAATTATTAAGCGTATGGAGTATAATGTAAAATATTCAGACAGAAAACAAGAAAACTTATGATCTTATGCATTTTTCTTATAAATAGTGTTAAGGATAATGATGAAAGAGTCAAGCACGAAAATATTTCTCAAAGAGATCAAGATAACTCGAAGAGTTCCAACTCTTGAAGACATTCTGTTATTTAGTGATCTTTAATTCAAATTCCTTGTATTCTTATGCTTATAAGTAAAGAGGGGCCATGCCATATAAAGAGGCCAAGCTGAATTCATTCAACAAATTGTAACTATGCTTTGTAGTTTGTATGCAATTCAAATATAATAATAAAGAGATATAGACTAGTTTGTATAACAGATTTTGATAGCACAAAGTCTTGTAAGTTGTAACGTCAAGTCTTCGTATCGAGTTTTCTTTTAAATAGTACCCACTTAATTAATTACGCCCTTTTAATAATTTAGATCCGACTTTTCCTTTGTTTTTGTTTTATCGGAGCCCAGCAAGCTATGCATAAGCACACACATCACACACTACACATTTATTTATTTACTTTTTAATTTTTTTTGAGTTTATTTTTCTTAAATCAATTAAATTTTTCTACTCTTTATCTATATACCAAATATTTGATAAAAGAAAAGAATAAAAATAAATAAAAAAAGTGTGATGTGTTGGCTTATGTTTAAAATTTTTCTTTATATATATATATATACTAGGTAGAGCACAACGTGCCGAGTTGAAAAAAATAATAATCGTAAATGATAAATGAGAAAGTAAATAAAAACAAAACTCAAAACAGATTTAAAATAAGCCATAAATTTACAAAAGTTAAACCAAACATAATAAAAAGTAAGAAACAAAGAACAACTGTCAGCATCTCCATTTCTTTCTCGGTCAGTCAACGAAGCTATGACCACTTCTCTCCCTCTCTCTCTCCATCACTGGATGAAGCTGTAATCTCTCAGGTCGTCGTCTACGAAAAACAACTCCCACCTCTCCATCTCTTTCATCTGTCTGTCTGTCTGTCTATTTGTTTCTTAGAAATTTTGTTTGTGAATTGTTACAAATCTAAAGAATTTTTTTTTGCTTGTCGTCATATAGGTATGAAATGCTTTCTGAATCGTCACAAATTTTATCAGATTTGATTTATTTTTCTACAAATCCAAGTGGAAAATTTTCTAATGGTCTAAGGAGATTTTGCTATTTTCTTTAGATCTATATGTATTACATCTTCTTTTTAGATTTTATTTCATTGAGTGTAAATGGGTATAATTTATGTAGTTAACTTATACAAATTTATAGGGATTTTCTTTCTATCTGAACATATGGGTATGAAATCTTCTTTCAATCCTTACAAATTTGAACAGATTTTGTTTCTATTTGTACAAATCTGACTATAAATTTGTCTAATGGTCTAAGGAAAATTTTGTTCTTTTCTTTAGATCTATTTTGTTTCGATTTTGAATCGATCTGTATTCGTTTCGTCTCTGTGGGTATGAGTTATTTGCTGAAGTTCAAGAAATTCGAGAAATACGTGAAGGGAAAAAGAATGGGAATATGTCATAAAAGTAGGGATAAAAAAGGAAAAGAAATCATTCGAAAAAAGTAGAAGAAAACAAAATGGAAAGATGTCATAAACCAGGGGCAAAAAAAGAAAATATGTCATAAAAGTAGGGGTAAGAAAGGAAAAATTGGATGGTTGAAGAGAATAAAATGGAAAGAATCAGAATAAAATAAAATTGGACAAAAAATCACTGTTCACCTCATTGGCACTTATTTAATAGCTACATACATACATCTCTCTATAATAATAAGTGCCTATCGCGCTTCTACAAAAATGAGTAGTAAATTTACACATTCCATTTTTTTTCTTCCGTATTTATTGTATAGTTACTTTTTTAACCTTTTGTTTTCTTCCTTTGTGTCCGTTTATATAAGGATGTTTTGGTCTTTAGTGAGGTTGTGTCAGTGATATTTTTTCATTCGTCTCTCTCTTCTCTCTTATCTCTTTGTCTCCGCTCTCCATCTTGCTGAACCTCTCTCTCTCTCTCTCTCTGTTTTTGAATTTATGTATTATTTTGTTTATGGATTTGATGATCTGTGATTTTTATTTGCAGAAGAAGGAAAATATTACTCCGATTGGCTTGAAGATCATGGTAATTTTAACTCCATGTCTTTTTGCTTTTCAACTCCTCACCCATTGATGTTAAGCTAACATGATCTTCGTTGTGTTTCCATCCTACAGTTTTACGGATTCTTGCCATTTTAACGGTCTAGATTAATTCTATCAGTTCCTCTTCTTTATTGTATATAGCCTCCACAAAGCTTAGAGAGAGATTTCAGAGGAAAAGCCATAGGCAGGTCAATCTTATCTCTCTGATCCCCAAACCAAAGGTTGAGGAAGAGAAGAAGCCTCAGGAAAAAGAGACTCTCAAGCCTGAAGAGAAAAAAAAAAAGAGTTTTTTTCTTTAATTTTTTCCGAGGAAACAAAATTTTCTGTAGATTTTTGAAATCTTCATCCTTTTTTTTTTTTATTTGCTGATTCATTTGAGGCCTCTAATTGTTTGATACAACCTCATATCGTCTCAGTGTCTTGCTCCTTCCCGAAACCTCCAAGACTCAACCTTTCTTCTCAAACCATCGACTGTAACAGAGAGCCATGCCTTGAGGGAGAAGAGAGAGGTTACCGAGAGAAAATCATGGCTCGGATTCCCTTGGCGTCTTCGCCGGAGAGGGGTGTTGTTGTTGGTGTTGGTGTTGCAGTGGTGGTGGGGTCGAGGGTGGCGTGGGCTGGAGTCCATCGATGCCCTCTAAGATGCTTCAAAAACACACGAAGAGAGAGAGAGAGAGAGAGAGCGAGAGCTCTGAAAAAGAAGGAGAAGAAGAGAGAATATGGGGCAAAGAGATGAGAGGAGACTGTTACTTTTTAATAATTCAATAATTCAATAGCTCTTCCTTTTTAATATATCTATATATATACACACGCGCATATGTGTGCGTGTACGTGCGTTAATTATTTTATCATCTTCTTTTCACACAAATTAGATTTCGATCATTTTAGTGAAGACGACAATTTATCTGTTAATTAATTCAAATTTCATATCAATGAGCTATATGTTTTTCAAAAAGCAGTGATCAAATCAACATATATACATATATGATTTCATTGGATCATTACAATCAATTTATAATAAACCGGATGCTAAATCTCATGTGAGTGGGGAGAAAATGCATAAACCAGAAGTCTCGATTATTCAATGGAGTTGGTTAATAATGTCAAAGTTTGGTGGGGTCAACATCTTGTAGAAGGTGCAAAATCATTGTCAAAGGCAAATGCTTTTCACAAAGAAAACAACCGCGACCCCATTTTTATTCTTTTCACATTCTTAATGATGGTGATAAGATACCTACAGCAGATCGAATCACTGTTTCAAAACTTATTTAAAAATCGAGTAATCCTGCGTACATTCGTGAAATGCGTAAGTGTCATGTAATCGTTTTGAAAAAGATTATGATCTATTATTAAAAAATTAATTTTTTTTATATAGATCTCATATTTATTCACTTTTTTAAAATAATTGTGCGGCGTTTACACACTCAAAACTGCAACTATCATTTATCTTAAAAACTATAAATACTTTAGCCGCAACAAATCTCACAAATGTAAATTCAATGTAGTTTTATGAGGCGGATTAGATTATAAAGTTATTTTTATTATAAAATAGATCTAACGTATTATATAAAATTATATCAATTTGTGAATTTAGATCTTTTTATAAATAAATACTTTTTTTAAAAAAATAGAAGAGATAATAGAACGTCAACATGCATTATTTTAAAAAACTGAAAAATAATGCACCTCTTTAACTTCTTCTTCTAAAGACAAGGTTAGCGGGAGGATTAGTTTCATGCTTTATATTTTGTCAGGAGATCTTTTGATAACTTTATTTAATGTAAAGATTATCTTTGGTGGATCGCAAAGATAATGCATGGTTATTGATCGAAACAAATAACTTATAAAAAGAGGGTCCATTAATTAATCCTGTTTGATGAAAAAGAACAGAAAGAAAAAATCTTATAAAATTAATCAAGATTGTAAGGTGATCGAATTTAATAAAAGCACACCAGTCAAATATTTGTTAAATTATACATTATCATGTTCATGTTATAATCTGATGGGAAATTATGTTTATCACTTAACTCATGCTGTGTTTTTTTTTCATGATTTGATTAGACCTCCTCTCACTCTCACCATAATTTTTCTACGCCATGCAGCGTGGACCCATGATTCAAGGCTAGCTAGGGGTTCTCTAGCTCATGAATTAAGTGGCCTAAGCTCTTTTAAAAAAAATTAATACTGTAATTGAATGATTGATTGATAGTGATTTTGAGTGGGTTAGTGAGTGAGAGTCGCTAGAGTGGTGGATTCAGTTATATGGGTGAATTGATTAATTGCATTCATAAATAAAATGAACCAACACCTTTTTGTGTGGCAACTTAAAAACTTTAAATGCTCGTTCCAGTTAAATAAGACGCGCGACTTTGTTTGATTTTTCATCTTACAAAAAGCAAGTCCTGAAAATGACTCTAAAGAAAGAGTTGGTGAAATGCAAAAAAAAGGTGCTTGTGCTCAATAATTCAACCCTTCACTTCTCCACTAAGAATTAATCTCTTTCTCTAGATCTCTCTCTCGCTCTGTATCTGAGAGATGCCAATAACAAGTATACTTCCCCAAAATCTTTTGGCTATAGGATACATGATGAATAATATCAATCTAGAAGGAATTAATCATGTTGACCACATGCCAGAAAATAATTGTATTTTTAACTATTTCTGATCATGTGACATTTGTCATGTCATGCACGTATATATAATTTATTTAATTCAATCAATCAAAAACAACAACGACCAATTAAGGAAAAAGTAGACATGATTAAAAATAAAAAATTTAAAAAAAATTGCCTAATCACTATAATGAGTTGATGCCTTGGTTGTTGTTAATCTTGATTCCACTACTATTACTACATGACAAACACTATTACTTCATTCATATTAGCTATAGCTAGCTGTCAAATACTATTGTCATGGTTATCATCTCTATTTGCAACGTCTAGCTCGTCATCATCATTACTTACAGATTGGTCTTGAATCTTGATTTAATTGGACATATAGGAAAATAGGATTAAATACCATAATATTTAAACATTAACACTAATCTCGAGGTTTCCCAATCAAAAGGTTTTTAGGATATAATAATTTCATTTGTAAGAATCGTTCACATATATAAAAGTACTATTTAATTTTAAATTTTAAATTTTTTACCTATTTATTACTTAATCATTATAATTTTTTTAAACTTTCAAACAAAACAAAAAAAATAATATAAATTTTTCAAATTTTAAAATAAAAATTATATTAAAAAATTATATGCTTAAAATATTTTTTACAAATTAACAGTAATATATAAACCATCTTTCGACTGTCTTTAGCCATCAATTAAGATTTAATCTATATCTAAATTTTTTTGTACTCATATATATAGGTATCATTTACTTATATAGAAAGAAGTCTTACATTAAATAATAACACTTTCTCTCATAATGTTATTTTTCTTTTAGGTTTGTAACAATGTATGATTAATAGCTGTGTGTGTTTTTTTCTTCTCGCATGTGTCTTTTAGTCATTCGTCACCATATGAAAACCTCCATCAAAGTCGTTGCTATAAGACGGTGATACATGAATTATCTGTACAAGCACATGGGCCCCGTTATTTGGGGCCTCCATAAATTAAAAACATCTTCTATTGATTAAATTATATTTTTAAATCCATATTAAATAGATAAGATATAACTCATTCAATCATTTAAATTTATTACTATTCTTGATAATACATATATAAATCTAGATTGTTGTTTACGATTTTTTTTTTTTTGGATATGATATTAATGTGTCCATGGAGTACAAAAATTTTGAGTACGTAATAGTAACTTCTATTGATAAAATAATGTTCTACCCTCGGTTTGAATGTCAAGTTATAATGTAGGGACGACAATAGTTACATATTTAATCCTCACATGCAAAATGTGGCAATAAAATAAAAAGTCGATAATGACTCATTAAAAAAATCACAAATCCTTTTCCATATGACTTTATTTTATTGGTCCAACAATGAGACAATTTTTAAAGCAGATATTAATTGCATTAAACTAAGGGTGGCCATATATTTTGAAATAAGTATTTTACAAACGGTTATGGACGTGTTTCATCGCTATTCGCATACGATCACATGCAATCAAATAATTGAGTGTCTTGAAAGTTCTGAAAAATATTTCTGATATCTAAATCAGTAATCACAAGGAAAAACCTATTTTCTATATCAGATAGCTTTTACATATCTAGATTGTCTTTGTATGTAGAGTTCGTGAGACTTTTGTTATTATATGACAGCGGTTTTATCAACGGAACACCTTTGATGCCTAAGTCAATAATCATAATAGAAAAATTCATTTTCTATATCAATAAATTAGATAGCTTTCATGTATCTAGGTTGTCTGTGTATATAGAGTTCGTGAAACTTCTGTTATTATATGATAGCGGGTTTATCCAATATTTAAAATTACTTTAACCCCGAAGTTACCACCTTTTGGCAAGATGACATCCTTAATATCACTTTTCTAATGTATATATTGCCTGTCAATTTGAAGCAAATTTAGCTACAACATGAACCTTTGATACGTTTCTAAAGAATTAATAAAGAAATAATTATCCTAATCTACTATTTATTTATATATTTATTTTGTCTATTTTGATTATTGATATTTGTCCGAATCATTGTTGGCTTAATTTCAAAGTACTTTATGTCTTTATCACGTGGTGACAGCATGGATTTCATATTTAATAATTCCCACGGGCAATATGTGGTCACTAAAAAAAGACAATGATTAATAAAAAAACAAAAGAAAAATCTCAATAATGCCTTCTCCATATCTTTGCTCCCACAATAAGAAATTTTTTAAGACACATTATGAGTCTATGACAATTAATTTAATCGTAGGATCATGAGTGTAGATCCAACTGAACTTTACTTTTTTTTTGTTTTTATTTTTCTTCAGAAAGAATAATGCTATAAATAATCGTGAAGTCTGCAAATATTATGCAGTCGCTTGGAAAAATAATAGTGTTCACATTAAAAAATTAATTTCTTTTTATGTAGATATTGTATTTATTTATTTTTTCAAAATGATTATATAGCACTTACACACTAAACTAAAACTCTTATGCGAACAAGATTTTACTAATTCAACGTGAACTTTTCATTAATGATTTGCATATATTTATACATGTTAAGAGAATGAATAAAAGGAATACTTTCTGTTACAAAACTTGAGAGAAAATGCTAACTAATTCTCTATTATTATATTTTACAAGATTTTGGTGTCTGCTGTTTGTACATTGGGAATTCTGCTGTTGGTTGTCTTCGACTGGTGCAGTGCCACATATGCCTTCTTTGTGTATGTGGAAATGCTCCGTAGGGTCACTGAGTATAACAGTAACTAAAAACGAACCCAATGACACTGATGAGAATTTAAATTAGCCAGCCATGAGTTTGTGTCAAACATAAAAGATTAGTCTAAAATATTGCAAGGTGGGGCTGCTATATATAATAGCTTGATACATAGATTGATACTTACGGTGCGCAATTATTGAGCAAAAAACTGTATCAGAAAAGATTGAATACGATTTTATATATAAAAATATTAATGATTTTTATAGCTAATTAATATAAAAGTATATATTTTTCTTGCATAACATGAATAATAATTAATAATGAATTGAGTTGATCATGATCATCATGATCAGTAGGTGACCCGCGAATTTCATAGTGGGGAATCTAAAACTTGATCATGCACTAACCATCAATTAAAGTTAATTAAATGTTTATTAATTACGTAAGCCTGAAATTAATTAAATTAATATGCTCTTATTCGAATTGCGTGGATGACCTGTCTCATCTTCAACAGCAACAATGAGACACCACACCCACCAAAGAAATGAGAAATAATTGAGACCAATAAGGGAATTAAAAGATGCAGGCCAGAAGCTAGGGCAGTACTATACCACTACTACTGCTGCTTAATCATGTTATATAGTCGCAGACGATAGACTTGCAAACGTTGTACTACGTGCAGGGGTGGGACCCGTACGCCTATGCGTTCAAGGAAGAGGTGAGTTTGGTTTTTAGGAATCCGGGCATGGAGGACGACCCCACTTGTATATATATATATATATCAATTTTCTCATGGATGTTGCTGTCTATCAGTATTAAAACTAGCGTAACTTTGCATAGAAAGTCAAAGTTTGAACAGCTGAATCGGGTATGTAGCTACAGATCATAAACAATTAAAGAAATGAAATTTAAGAGATGGGCACCACTTAATTTTGTTGTTAAGCGAAAGCTACCGCATGAATCATAGACGTGAGGGACTTGAAGTTTGGATCAGGTTGATCATTCAAGTGGTGCTTGCTGTCTTCACATACGTTTTTTTTATACGTGGGGGGCGTTGTCATCTTGTCATTTTGTATGATTGCTGAAAGATTGGACACCGCAAATATGTAAATAATATATGTATATATATTTATATATAGGCCAATGCCTTATCTTCTTTGGCTGCAGTTTAAATCGTCTATCTCAATGGTCTGATCATTAGGAAAAGTAGTTGAAATTAACAGTGCCGAATCAATTTCAGTTTCACTCGAAATCAGAACTTAAAATATGAAAAATCAGTCAGCAAGAGCAGAAAACAATGACAAATTAGAGAAAAAGTAGACATGATTAAGAATAAAAAATTTTAAAAAAATGGGCCAACCACTATAATGAGTTGATGCCTTGGTTGTCGTTAACCTTGATTCCACTACTATTACTACATCACTCCTAATCATCCCCCACCACCATTAATTAATTAATTAATTTTCAAGTTTTCAACTATCAAGGGTAATAGTATACTGCACATGCAAGCTAGCTAGCTACCTAGCAACATTCAGCTGTGATGCATATATGTATGAGTTTCTTAATTCCTACAGTGAGTTTAATTAATTGGTCTACCTCTTGCCAATGCCAAGCAAGCAGCTCGCTCAGTACTTAGTGTGAAAAAGAGAATTAAAAAAATAAAAAATAAAATTGCATGCGCGCCCGCATATATATATAATTTTAAATATAAATCCATCATTCAATATACTACATATTATCTATTTTTTTCATTTTTTAATTTTTATTAAATATTTAGTATATGAATAATAAATAAAAAAATTAAATTAATTTAAAAAAATAAATCTAAAAAAATTTAAAAAATAAAAATATCAAATATGTGGTGTACGAGACTCATCGTATGATCACCGATACAAAAGAATGTTGAAATCAAATGTTGAAAGGATCAAGAGTGAATGCGGACGTTGAGACAGAGAAGGAATACAAAAATAGTTGGGAGGACCTACATCTTGAAATTTGCGATCGACGATTATTTTGAAAATGATATATATGATATAATATTACCCCACAAAAAAAAAAAAAAAGAATCATCCGTGATGATCTATCGATCGATCGTTTCGTTTTGATCTTATCATCATCATGTATAGCTAATAACATCATTAATTACAGCTAGCTAGCTAGCTGCTACCTTATCAACATACTGTCTTTTTTAATACTTATTTCGTTTCCATTGGACAGACAACACCTATATATATATATAATTAATTATCCTTTGAAAGTATTATATATCTCATTTAGCAGTTGAAGAGTGTAGAGACTTTTAATGAGAGAGTAATTAGATTTGATGAGAAAATAGGTGAGACTATCGAGAAAGAATCTAAAACTGATTGACGTGTTGAATTGAAGATTGCAAAAAATTAATAGAAACCGTTCAGTTATTTTTCTGTCGACTTCTCTCTCATTTTCTTTCTTTAACTTAGAAGTTTAAGTACAATTTTTATTTTTTATATTTTTATATTTTGTAATCTTTAATCAATCATAATTAATGTTTTTATATTTTTTTTGTTAAGACTAAATATCAATACTGTAATTGAATGATTGATTAATAATGAACGAGTAGCGTAATTTATTAAATATGATGTTATATCATGTTGATGGTGTTGCAAGTAGAGTAGTTAATCTAGGGATCTAACGGGTCGAAGACAGACTTAGTCGAGCATCCAAACAAGTCGTAATTCACCAAAAAACAAAACCGAAAACTGCTTTAAGGACGCCTGGTTTTCATTTGGTAGGAGAGAGTCCACTTCTCAGCACAAATACATTGCATGTGGGGTTCCCTTATTTGTATTGTCACGTACACAAACCTCCCACATTTCTCTCACGAAATAAAAGTATTCTCCATTGACCCATCCCGACTCCTATCATTTTGCTCCTCACATTCTCTTTCCTCTCACTTATTTTCTCTACTTTTTTTTGCCCTATCTCATAGAATTTGCATGTGGGTTTCCGTTTTTGTTGATAAAGCTCTGTATGAAGAGATTTTGGCCGTTGTCTTCTTTGGTTTTCTCTTTTTTGTTCTGTTTGGAGGGTTTTCTGATGGAAAACGATGCGAATTCGACCTCCCAGAATTTTTTCAACTGTACCCATGTCTAACATCTTCGGTTTCAGCGGTAAACTCTCGATTGCTTTAGAAAAACATAAATGATATAATTTAAGTGTTCTTCTAAATAACATACTTAGTAAAGAATTCATCAAAATTAAGCCGTTAACCTCTCTCTCTCTCTCTCCCTCTCTCTCTCTCTCTCTTAACAAGAGCGATGGCCCTCTATTTTAGACCAGACAACTCTAATCCGTAGAATTTTTACAGGTCTTCTGTAGCTGTCAGGCGCCGCATAGCTATGACATTACATTGCTCTTCTGTAGTTGTCAGGCGCCGCAGCTATGATACTACATTGCTCTTCTGTAGCTGTCAGGCGCTGCAGCTATGATACTATATCACTCTTGTCTCTTGTAGAGAAATGCTTCATGAGAGATGATTCGTCATAATTTTCTCTATAAAAGAATTATTCAGTTTATCTTTTTTCGCATCTCATCTTCTTCACTTTTCTAAAATTAGTCTGCATTCTTACTCTGCAATCTCTTTCTGCTTTCTCATTTTGCAATGGCTCAGCAATCTTCTCATTACCAATATATGAGGTATTCTGCACCTCATTCACCAGTTGTTTCTGCTTTTTCCGTAGGTGCTATAATGCAATCCAATAATGATCTGACTAATAAGTCAGATAATGAAATTATCTACTAGCTTGTGAGTCTTGATACCCCATACTCATCAACCATTGTCGCATATTCTCAGCTACTACAATCCAGGACTGGTGGGGTTGACAAACTCCATGAGAATATTTCTATCCTTCAGCGACTTCTTCTAGAATCCAACATGAAGATAGAAGCACTAAAGCGAGAGAACAGAGATTTAAAATCCTTGCTTAAATCTTCTTTTCGATTGCCTACTCTTTTAGATAGGAAGGGCATGCAGATTTTTGAAGAGTAAGAGCATTTAAAGATTGAGGCGAAGAGTCTCAAATTTCTGTAATTTTGCTTCAAGATAATAAAATAATACTTTACAAATATTCATATTTATGTTTCTATCTTCTGTTAGGTCTTCTATGTGTTCCATTTTATTTCTCCTTTAATAATGCACACTTTCTTACAAAACCGTAATATGAATCTGAAATACTAATTGTATTTAAGAGATGATATTTTAGATCTAATAATTTCATTCATCTCCCCCATGAATGTTCTCTAAATACCAATTAAAGCTTCTCATTTTACAAATTTTTTAGTTACAGTTCACTTGTAAAATCTTTGCTTGTTATTTGAAAAAATTCCAGTGGATCAAGATATCAACAATCATGACAGTGTTGCTGCTCTCCTTCTAAACAGGTTGATTCACATGAATAACCTCAGTTGCTTCAGTATACTGAATGAGATGTACTTATTTATTCTGTTCTTTATTTTAGGGCATTTCATAAATTTGAATTTGACGATGTACGAAAACTTGCTGCTGAGCTTTGTGGTCGCATTCACCCCCAAGTATCAACAACTATGCCCAACCTTGTTATTAGTTCATCTTATTTGGCTCATGCTTGAGACTGTTTGATTATTTGATTATGTTCCTATTAGGAAAAAATTGTAATTTCAATAAAACTCTAATTTAAATTCCTCCAAATTTGTATCAGTTTTAACTTATTTGTCTTTGACTTAATACTTTAGTAATAGAAAGTAATTATTACTATCATTACTATCTTTTCATGCATTTTATTTATTCAAGCATTGGTCTTTATTTTAGGAAATTTTGATAGTTGTCTGGTAATATTGTATCTAATAAATATATTTTTCATTAGATACAATATTTTTTTCCTTCTTACTAGAGAAACGTGCCTTGCACGTTGAGTGCCAACTAGTATATATATATATATATATATACACACACGCACACACATCACCTAGCATACTTGCCGTTGATGTTTGCCTATTTTTCTCATCAGATCATGCAAGTTTCATAGCACAATATATATATATATATACAATTAATCCAGTACTTTTGCTCTGATTTTAGCCATAATATTGTTTCCACATTAACTTCAGTTAATTCCATTTATCTGCTCTATTTTTTTTTTTGAAAAACCTCTTCCTTCATTGATACCATGTTCTATTATATAAACTGAGAAAGTATTGGAGTTTCCTCCATTTCTACAATGCACTCAGATACATATAAAGCAGCTTTCCCTATATCATGATCTATGGAATTGCCCTCACGAAGTATGTGACGAACTAGACATCCTTCATAGTTGGACATTGTTGCTTGAGTATCAGAAATGATCATCCCAAAATAGCTTCCATTTTGCTTCTTCACCTTGAGTTCATTAACCACTGTTTTGGAGTCTCCTTCTAGAATTACCCTTCTCATACCCAGTTCGAGGCCAAAATTGACTGTTGTGTAAGCTGCTATTGCCTTTGCTAAAAGAGGGTCAGGTATTGATGCTTTTTTTTTTTTTTCCTCAAAGTAGCCAAAAAACTGCCTACTTCATCTCTCACAGCAACTCCTATTCCTATTTTACATTGTCTTTTATCAACTGCCACATCCCAATTGATTTTGCAAAAATCTTGAGGTGCACATTCCCAAATGACTAACTTTATATTATCTGAAGAAATATTATGTTTGTGTCTTGAGTGTAATGAAGAAATATCCAACTGCATCTGATTCAAACTATATTGCACTATTTTAGGATCTATGAGAATGTTTTTTTAACACAAATTCATTCCTTCTCCACCATAAGTTCTAGAGAGCTAATGACAGTTCCATCATTTCTTCCTTGTTGAGCTTGTTGAACATATCTTCCAACATCTCCTTTATACTCTGATAAGACCATTTACTTTTCTGAATTTTCCTAGAACATTGGTTCAATATATCATTAGCTGAAACACATTCCCATAGAATGTGTTCTATAGTTTCTAGCTCCATGAGATGCCTTGGACAGTTAGGATTATCCAGAATTTTCCTTTTGTGCAGGTTAAGTTTGGTGGGCAATGTATTTCTACATGCTCCAAAGGAAATTCTTGGCAACTGGAGGTATGTCGAGTTTCCATAATCTAGTCCACTCTTCTATGTGATTATTGTTCAAAGAGTTTTGTCCTGCTACTCCCCTTGTAAATGGTATGCACTCCTCACTGTAAAGTTTTCATTTGCACTACTTCTCCAAACTAGCTTATATCATTGATTGCTTTGACTGATAGGTATTTGCCTAATTAGTTCAACTCTTCTTTGTTAAACACTGCTTGAAGTCAAGGAAGATTCCATTTCTTTGTTTCTGGTTGTATAAGCATCTCCACTTTAGCTTCATCCCCCAATAAGTTGTTTCCACTTTGGGGTTTGTAAGATGTAGGTTGATGCATCCATGGATCATACCAGATTCTAACTAACTTCCCATTACCAATTCTCTAGCAAAGCCCTTCTTAAAGCAATTCTCTAACAGATAAGATACTTCTCCATTGAAATGAAGGATTGCTCCCCATCTTAGCACAAAGGAAATCAGATTTGGGGAATTAAATATTTGAGCTGTAATACTCTTGATGCTAGGGAGTTGGGATATGTGAGGACCCTTCATCCTTACTTTGCTAACAAAGCAAGGTTAAAATTTTCAAACTCTCTAAAACCAAGCCCTCCTATGCCTTTGGACTTCCCTATTTGAGACTAGCTTAACCAATGCAATTTCCTTTCTTGGTTTGCTTGAATCCACCAGTACCCTCTTATCATCTTGTTCAGTTGCTTTAACAATGTTTTAGGAAGTTTAAAACCTCATATAGAATAAGCGGGAATAGCTTGAATGACAAATTTCAACATAATTTCTCTCCCTGCTTGTGATAGGAATTTTAGCTTCCAATTGGTCATCTTGGCATTGACTTTGTCAAGAATTGCTTTGAATTCCTTATTCCTTGATCTGCCTATCAATGCTGGAAGCCCAAGATATTTCTCATATGAAGGGCTAATTCTGACCTCTACTATGCTAGTGATGTTGTCCCTTGTTGAAGTCTTGGTGTTTTTGCTGAAAAATAGTGAAGACTTGTCTTTGTTCAATCTCTAACCTATTGCTTCCTCATATTGACTTATAAGCTGCAACATTCTCCTCCATTCCAAAGTTTTAGCTTGGTAGAATATTAAACAATCATCTGCAAAGAACAGATGACTGATATGAGTTTTCCCTCTAGATATAGGAAGGCCATTTATCAGCTTTGTATTCTCAGCCTTGTTAAGCATTTGGGTGAGTGCCTCTAAACATATGATAAATAGATAGGGTGATAGAGGATCACTCTGTCTAATTTCTCAAGATGGTATGAAAGCTGGTTGTGGGATTCCATTGATAAATAGTGAATAAGAAACTGTAGATACACATTTGATGATTAGATCAATCCATCTTCCTGTTGAACTCCATCTTCTCCATGATAATTTCAATAAAAGATCACTCCAATCTACATATGCTTTACTCATATCCATCTTTAGAGCCATATATCCTCTAGTCCCTTTCATTTTACACTACATTGAATGTAATGCTTCAAAAGCAACTATAACATTGTTTGTTGTTAGTCTCCCTGGGACAAATGCGCTCTCAGTTGGTGAAATGATGCTTGACAAAATTTTCTTCAATATGTTAGCTAGTACCTTGGCAATCACTTTATACATCACATTACACAGGCTTATTGGTCTGAACTCAGTTACATTGGTGGGATTCTTTATCTTTGGAATTAAGACTATGCAAGTCTCATTGATGGAGCTAACCTAGTTGTTGATATTGAGTGCTTTTGTAACTGTCTCACACAGATCATTGCCTATAGTCTCTCAATGTTGTTGAAAAAAATGAGCTAAAAATCCATCTAGTCCTAGAGAACTCATTGGATGCATATTAAGAACAGCTTCTTGAATTTCAGAAAAGTTAAAATCTCTCAATAGGTTATTGTTCATCTCCTCTGTGACCAGAATTGGCATAGACTCTACACATTGTTTGACCCACTGGATTTGAAGTAGCATACGGATCTGTAAAAAACTTCTGAAATGTCTAATTTATCTCTTGTGAGGAAGTATATAGATGCCCTTCTCCATCACAAATTCTGTTAATTGTATTGGTCTTGCGCCTCTGACTTATGTTCCTGTCTCCCTCTTGAAGCCATCTTTGTTTTTATCTTTGTTTCCACTTTAATTCTTCTTGTTTCATTCTCAAATTAGCCTACTTTTGAATCTGTTTTATTTCTTGCTAATCTAATACTTGGTTCCTTTCTTGCAGCTGTAGTACTTTTCCTAACTTGCTTTCAATAACTTTTGATGTTTCCTTCTCTTGTTTCTTGTTCTAGTTGAGTAAGTGAACTTTGCATCTATTCAATTTGTTTGAAAAGATTGCCATTGAGTTTTCATTTCTATATTGACCATTCCAAGCTGTTGAAATTATATCTTTACAATCATTATTGAGGCCCCATCTGTATTCATATCCAAACATTCTTGCTCTCCTTGTTGAAGGCTGTAACTGAGCAATCATTGTTGTTAAAATAGGATTGTGATATGAGGAACATGTTGCTAATGTGGTAACATGAATTTCTTGGAACAAAGTCATGCATTCAATTTTAGCACAGACTCTGTCTAATCTCTCCTTGGTAAACTCTGAACCTTCTCTATTGTTAGACCAAGTATGTTTGAGGCCACTATATCCCATGTCACTTAGGCCAGTATCCTACAAAGCTAGTATGAACCCTTCCATTTGAGCAAATGTTTTTTGTGGTCCTCCCCATTTTTCATATTGGTAAAGTATTTCATTGAAATCTCTCATACACAATCATGGTCTATGGTCTGAAGGTTGTAAGATTCTTAGTAATTGCTAGTTGCCTTCTCTTTTTGTAGTTCCTGGGCTGCCATAGAACCTTTTTAGAGTCATTGCCTTCCCTAATTTTGAATCATTAACTCTAACAGAAATGTGGTAATTGGTATAAGTTTCCACTTCTATGTCACAAGCTGATTTCCACATTATTGCCAAACCTCCACTACTTCCTTTTTCATTGATGGTTAAGCTTCTATCATATCCTATCATATTTCTAATTCTTTCTATCCTCTCCCTCGAGCTCTTAGTTTCCATGAGGAAGAGTATTTCTGGCACTTTTTCTTCACTAAAAAATGATGTTCTCGAACTGTTTGAGGGTTCCCAAGCCCTTGACAGTTCCATATTATGCATCTTATTGTTCCTAGAGCAGCCTTCACCATAAATTCATGAGTTTCGCTCCTTTCAGGAGTGAGCCCTTCTTTTTGTTTTTTGGCAACTTCTTTCTAGTTTCCACTATCTATCATGTCTCTGTCTCTTTTCTTCCTCTTGTTTCAACTCTATTAGTGATGTCACTATCCATCTCATCTGGCATAGGTTAATTATTAGCTCTTGCCCTTCTTTTCAAACCCATTGGCTTAGCTGCCACATTCACATTCTGTTCAGGATTTGTAGGAGGTAGCACATCTACAGTCTACATAGGAATTGTGTTAGTAACATTCTAACTTGCTTGGAGACTTAGGTTGGAGTTCTTGACTATGTTCTGCTTTTCTTCCTAAGCCTCAATACCCTTGTGCCCCTCCTCTGATAAACTATCCTTTTGTTCTTCAACATGATCACCCTTCTTCAGTTCTTCTGATACTCCAATTCAACCTTTTGTTTTCCTTTTCATTAGCTACTTCAGATGGGTTATAGTTACCATGTTGCTGACCCTAAGCAGCTTCAAAGGAACTTCTTCCTGGGTTACCTGATTACCATGGATAGTAATAATAGCCCCACTACTTAGACCCTCCTCATGGCCTTGGGTAGAATTCTGTTTCCCCTACCTCCTAATCTTTTATCTCCATTACCTAGTAAATTGAAAGTTGTGGCCGTTAACCATTGACCATATTGAGATTGATCATTTCCTTAAACCTGTTTTTCCCATTACACACACTCGGCCAACATGTTGAATAAGCCCACAATGAAAATAGAATAAATGTAGTTTTTCATACTTAAAATTCAATCCAACTTAGTTTGCCTTCTACTCTAACCAACTTCCCATGGGGAATAGGTTTAGTGATGTCCATGTTGACCCCAATTCTGAGGTATTTTTCCTATCCAATTCCATCTCTATCCACATCTAGAGTTAAAACTTCCCTTAGAGAGGATCCAGTTCTTTCCCCTCCTTCATAGGTCATGGCTGCTAAAGGTAGACCATGTAATTGGACCCAAAAGGCTTCTTAGTTGAAAACCACCTCATTAGGGGGAGTACTTCTATCAAAATTTTGAATATAGATTAAATGTTTATCAAAGGTCCAAGGTCTGTCACTTATTACGCGTTCAATATCCACATCTCTTTGAAATTCAACTAAGAACATGTGATGCCCCACCTCATTAAAGCTGATAGAACCCTGATTCCAAATTTTGGTCAGTTGCTTTAAAAGCTTTTTTATTAAGGGCAGCTTTGATAAATAAGATGAGGATTTTGAATTGAAATGAAAGTTTAAAATATTATTTTTAAATATTATTATTGTTTTGAAATTTTAAAAAGTTGAATCGAAATTTAAAAAAGTAAAATTATTTATTATATTTTATGTAAAAATTTAAAAAAATTATAATAATAAGATAAAAATTTTGAATTGAAATCAGAATTTTGAATTGGGATGATTTTAGGAAACCTACTTTTTCATCTGCACGTTAGTCTCTTCAACTATGAATTCCAATAGTAATAATATATATATATATATATATATATATATATATATATATATATATATATATATATATATATATATATATATATTTGATGTAGGAAAGGACGAGGCGGCGATAAGAAAACAAAATTTACTTTAAAATTTATATATTTGGATTTCCTTCAGCAAAAGGCGGCCGATGCCAATCCATTCAAGGGACTCAATTTGTTCGTCTGAGAAAAAAGAAAATTAAACCAACAGTCTTTTTAGAAGAAAGTACCCGGAAGAAATCCTTGTCGAGAAAGTCAAGTAGCGAACCCCGACGCCTTAAAGGTTAGGCTGGCTTGCTCTGAAAGTTTGACTCTGCATGCTGTAGAGCGAAAGCAATAGGACTGGAGTGCAGTGGGGGACAGATCAGGAAGGCTAGCTGGAAACTGCGCAGAAACAAACCAACCATATACTTGTATATATATATATATATATATATATAAATTGTGCTACTCATTATTAATTCATCTTTTCCCCGAGGTAAGTAGCAGCAACAACATGATGAGGCTTGGATTCAAACGATACCTCAGTTTTTTGGTCTTTACCATCCTCCTTGCTTCGAACATGTCTGCCGCTGGTATAAGTAGGCACCTTTAATTGCTCTAGCTAACATGTAACATATATAAGGCTGTAACTTCTTTCTGTGTTCAGACGCATGGACCCTGGCCGCGTTCTGTATCTGCGTGTTTGTGTGTGTATGCGTGTGTGGTCGTAGTTGTGTTTGAGAGTGTGTGTATGAGAGGTTAGCCTGCCTTTTTGGTTAAGTGCATCAGTGACATGCGTAGTTAGTAATTTGTAATTTTAGTAAAATTTTTCGGAGAAAAATTGCTAGTGGGTTTTCTTGATTTGATGGTTTTTTTTCTTATTTTAAAAGTTTTTCATATAAAATTTTGTATTGTTATTATTTTTTTATTTTTTTTAATATTTCTGTAGATGGTAGATTCTAAAGAAAATTTGAGAGGTATAAATTCTTAACAATATGTATGCTTCTCCATCGAGTCAACCCCCCCTTCTGTATGTATATGTGTGCGCGCATCCATGGCATCATGTGCAGGCGCGCCAGTTCAGAGTTGGTATGCAGATGATGATGTAAACCAGAGGTTTCTCAGTTGGCCTGGTGTAGGGTTAATTCTGTCAGAGATATATGCATGTCTGTCTGTGATACTTGATCTCCATTAACAGTAAATGACTTACCTCATCACCACCATACATACATGCTTACAGCTTCCATGCTCGATCTGTTTTTATGATTCTTCAATATATATATGTATATGTTTCTGCTTTTAATAAAAAAAAAAGGATAAATTTGTTACAGGGGAGAAGATGGTGATAGGTAACAATAATAAATATGTGCAAGATAGAGAAGGCTTTCCCAGAACGGTGAGTTTAGTAGCAGTGCATTTGGAAGTCTATGCTCCCCACGGGCCCGCAAGCAGACGAGTAGCACCAAGTCCGCCACCGCCTCCCCGAGGGCCCGGACAGCAACACCCCTAGGCTCTAGCTTAGCTACCCATTTGCATGCCATTCCCTCCATTAATTGATCTATTGCATATGTATTTATACTTCGTTTCATTACACAAACAAGTTTGTAATGAAATAAAAATTAAAAATTAAATAAAATATTATTTAAATATAATTTTTATTTTGAAATTTAAAAAAATTAAATTGTTTATTATATTATATATATATATATATATATAATTATAATAATTAAATAAGATGATTTATAAAATCGAACGATTACTTGCTACAACCATTTACTATATCATGTAATAACGAATTATCTGTTTATTTTACATTTTCAAAGCCAAAAAACACTAAATTATCTCTAATGTCAAATGCTTTCATATTTCTGGTACAAGACTAAAATAGTGGATTAAATACTAAAATATTGTATTTATAATAAAAATAATTTTATAATGTGATTAATAAATTTATTTTTATATAATTTGTTTGTAGTCAAAATATTTATAATAAATTAATAAAAAAAAACTAAACATCAAACAAAGTATATGAACTTACTCCATTAAGACAGGACTCGTCTCCTGTTTCGTGGATAATTTTTAACAAAATCTAGTATGGACCGTGGTGAGGTGCACTTTGTCAAATTCATGTACGCCTCTCGCTGTCCAAGGAAGAAGAAATGCAAGGCAGATCCAAACGGGTTGTCAGTTGTACTGTAGAGAAGCTCATTAGCGTGTAGGGCCCAGCATTGGTCAAAAAGATTCTAACAAGATGTAGAAACTATGAAGGCTTTATCCCTTTCTTATCTCTTTATTTTATTTTTTTTAATTTTTTATATAAAATATAATGAATAATTTACTTTTTTTAAATTTTAAAATAAAAATAATATTTTAATAATATTTTATTCAATTTTTAATTTTTATCTTAACTCACTATTTAAGCATATCCTTAAACTAATCGAAGGGTAAATAGCAGGTCACATTTATCGCTGGTTTGGTTAACAAAAATTAAATTATCTCATTTTAAATAATTATTACAACTTTTTCAAATTTTCATATAAAATATAACATTTAGACTTTCATGCTGAGCCATATAAAATTCTCTCTCTCTTTATTTACATTTTATATGCTTATTTATTGTCTACTTAATAAATGAACATTCGAGTATGGTACCAATTCCCAAGTCATTATCATGCGCCATTCCAACGCTACAACGAAAATTGGATCAACAATTAGTACCGTCTATGAGATCAACAAATTGCTCTCAAAATAAAAGGTTGCATAACCTAACAGAAGCTAATTCATCACAAAGGAGGTACTGCAATCAACAAAGGATTATAGTGGGAGAGAAGAATAGAGTTCAAGATAAAAAAGGAAACCATGCCAAAACAATTGCTAAGATAAATCCCTTATCACTTTCTCTATATACATCATGTTAATATTATGATTTAAACATTGAAGAGGCAAGCTGCCATTAGACCCGCCAGCATCATAGGGACGACACGTAGCTCATCCCAAGCACCAAGAACAGCTCACTTGACCAACAAGTGTGGCGGGAACCTAGCCTGCTTATGCACTAAAGCTCGAGCAAGCACTAAAGCTTAAGTAAGCAATGAAGTTGCCATTAGCTTAAAAAAAAAATGGCGAGCACTTAGCCCACCTACACTAAAGCTTAGGCGAGTAATGAGGCTTGCACACTTAAGCAACAATCATGGCAGGTATTTAGCTCACCTGCGTCGTTAGCAAGCTCTAAAACTCAGTCAAGCAACACGCTTGGTAGGCACTTAGCCCGCCCACTCTAGGAGCATCACAGTTGAGCAATAAAGTTCGCCCTAAGCAACTAGTGTAGCAAGAACTTTGGCTTGCCCACGTTGTGCATGTCACCGGTGAGCGTCCAAGCTTACACCAAGCAACACTTGGCTCAAGGGTAAGCACTAAAGCTCACCCCTGACAAAAGCCTGGCGGGTAGTTTCCTCATCCACACTGGGAGTAACATGGGTGAGCATAGAGCTCGCCCTGAGCAACAAGCATGATGGGCACTTAGCCCGCCTACATCATGGGAGAGCAATATGCGTGGTTGCAACTTAGCCTGCTCGCGCATGTTAAGAGTGAGCGGTACAATCTCCTTGAGTCCCAATACATGCTAGCAAAGGAAAAATCATTCAATGGTGAACAATCTCCATCAGACAACAATCACTCAAACACGGACAATCTCCATCTAGAAAATAACCTTACTCAATGATAGAGCAATCTCCATCAAGTAAAAATATTCAACGGCGAACAATCTCTATTAAGCAAAAATTAAAAGTAGTAGCTAAATAGTTCGGGTTTCCCTTTCTCAGACTCACTATTTTAATTTTATTTTCACTAATGAATTTGTTTTTTTGAGATTTTACTCATAAAACTCATCAGATCTCCACGAGACTCTGCATGGATGAATAATCAAGAACACACTTTGCTAGTTGGTCTTAACCAAAAATACGTTCGGATAATCCAAATCCCCAACAAGAGCTTCATAGCAAATAAACGGAATAAAGAGGATGCAAAATAAATAAACTTTAAATTATGTGCATATAAATGTTTAGATGAATTGTCATATGGTGTACCACACTAAAAAAAAAAAAAAAAGGCATATGATGTGCCATGGATATTTATGTAGTGTTAGTCATGAAGGAAAATATGATTAATTTTAGGTGAAAAGCTTTAAGTTACCATAATCGCAGTGAACGGATTTTGATTTGAGTTGCTTGCCACCAAAATTAGCAAGTCCTTTTTTCTCTCAAGGAAAGTAAGGTGAATCCCTTCCTTAGGCAAGGGTTTGAGTCTCTCATCACTGAGAGTGTAAAGTAGAGCAACCATGACTTTGGATGAGGAAGAGCTGATGAAAAGATGGGAAAGACTAGAGTTGACTAATGAAGACAGTTCAACCTTTCATGCTCCTAATGCAAAGGAATATGGAATCAGAGGAAAACATTGCATAATTGGTAAAGTTCTAACTGAAAGAAGTCTTAACAATGAAGCCTTTAGGAAAACAATGGCACAAGTATGGAAATTGAAGGGGTGGGTAAGATTCAAAGAATTAGGAGACCAAAAATTTTTAATTGAATCCCAACGGATAAATGATAAAGAAAAAGTACTCAGTGGAAGACCTTGGTGTTTTGATAGGAACCTAGTGACTATACATGAAGTGAATGAATATGATGTGCTAAATTCAATACAATTCAATTTAGAACTGTTCTGAGTTCAACTTCATAGCTTGCCGCTTGCAGCTATGACTAAGGAATTGGGAAATCAGTTTGGGAAATCCATTGGTCATGTTATCGGAGTAGATGTAGAATCTGATGGCTCAGCATGGGTGAGATGACTTAGAGTGAGAGTAGCTATTGATATTCATAAGCCTCTACTAAGAAGATGTTGGCTGAATTTTGAAGGGCATCAATACTGGATATCCTTCAAATATGAGAGACTACAATTATTCTGTTTTCACTGTGGGATTTTATTCCATCAAGGGAAGGGATGCACAGGGCAAAGGACTGAGCAGACCAGAGAAGGAAAGGTTATTCAACAGTATGGGCCTTGGCTTAGAGCACAACCTTTAAACACAATTTTTTTCAACCAAAGGAAGTATGGAGGTGCTAATATGTATACTCAGAATAAAGAGAAGCAAGAGTCAGAGGATAGAGAGGATGAAATGAAAGGAATAAAGATAGAAATAACCAAGGGAGTGGATGATTTTAAATAGGATATGCAAGAGTCTTTGACAGATCAAAAAACTAAAAAGGGAGAGCAAAGTATAGAGAAGGTACAACTTGTGGAGACAGAAGAGTTAACAAAAATTAGTAAGGAGGACACATGGAAAAGGGAGCTCACCAACCTGAAGTGAAAAGCATGACAACTTCTGAAAGCCTGCCTATAAACAACACACCTGGAGAGACAGATGAAATAATACATATAAATAAGACTATGGAGAGATCAAAACCAATGGGATCCACTTGGAAAAGAAGAGCCAGGGAAGCATAACAAAAAAAGCAAATTCACATTGAGAGTGAGACACAAAGTAGTAAAAAGAGAGAGGGAAATAAAAAGATGGGAGACAGTGAAAAAATTGGTAAGAAACAGAAAATTATTGTTGAGTTGAAAACTAACAATTTTCCAACTGAGTTAGTGGAGGCTGCTCAGCAACAACAATGATGGGTCTTAGTTGGAACTATAGAGGGCTTGGCAACCCTCATACAGTTCGAGAACTTCATCTATGGGTGAAAACAAAGTGTCCCAAAGTGGTGTTTATAATGGAAACTAAATGTGGAAGGCGAAAAGTGGAAGAAGTGAGGAACTTAGTGGGATTTGATAGAAGCTTTGTAGTTGAAAGTAGAGGCAAAGGTGAGGGTATTGCTTTTATGTGGAAAAACTGTGATGAATTCTCCCTAGAAACTTACTCACAACATCATATATCATTGTCTTATAAAAAAGATGATAACACTGAAAATATACTAGCAACTGGCTTCTATGGAAATCCTATCACCTCTCAAAGGGAAAACAGTTGGCAGTTGCTGAGATTGCTAAAGCCTAATAATGAGAGACCCTGGATCTGCTTTGGGGACTTTAATGAAGTGATGCACTAACATGAAAAGAAAGGAGCAGCCTTAAGGCATTATGCTCAGATGTAAACCTTCAGAGAGGCCGTGGAAAATTATGGACTGAGTGATCTAGGGTATGTTAGAACAAAATACACTTGGAATAATGGAAGGGAGGGAAGTCAGTTCATAAAAGAAAGACTAGATTGAGTCTTTGGAAATATAGCTTGGATTAACCAGTTCTCTGAAACAAGGGTCAATGCTCTTCCAGCACAATCATCTGACCATTGCCCTCTACAATTCAACATGGGGAATGACAGAGAAAGTAACAGGAGAGAAGAGAGAGGAAGAACAAAGATATTTAGATATAAAGCCAGCTGGGACTAAGGGAGGAATGCAGTGGAATCATACATAACAGCTGGGTTTTTAATTCAGCCAAGGCTCTCTTCTGAAGGGAGTGAAAGAGAAGTTAACAAGCTGTAAGAAATTTTTAAGTAAGTGGAAAAAGAACTCAATAGACAAGCAAAGAAAACAAGCACAAACCAAACTCAGCATGATCTCAAAGATGCAGGAAGCTAATAATGGAGAGTTGACAACAACAGTGAAACAAATGCAAAAAGAGATAGAGGATCTATTAGAGGCAGACAATATAAAGTGGAAACAAAGGGCTAAACAAATGTGGCTCAAAAATGGAGATAGAAATACAAAATTCTTCTATAGAGCTGCAAGTTAGAGAAAAAAAGCAAATGAAATTCAGAATATTAAAAGGGAAGATGGGAGTGTGGCAGGTAGCAGGGAAGATATCTCTGACACTTTTAACAGACACTACAAGAGCCTTTTCTCAACCTCTCAACCTGATAAGATAGTTGATTGCCTAAAACATGTAAAAAAAGAGAGTGGATGAACACATGAACAAACATCTAACAAGAGAATTCATTGCAAAAGAGGTAAGAACAACTTTATTTCAAAAGAATCCATTCGGATCTCCAGGTCTTGATGGATTCTCAACTGTTTTCTTTCAAAAACACTGGGACATAGTGGGAGAGGATGTAACCAAAGCTGTCCTTGAAGCTCTCAATGATGAAGGGGACATGTCTTGCATTAATGAGACCTATATAGTACTCATCTCAAAGGTAAACATGTAACGTCTGTCCTTATGGTGGGTCATTTTCATAACGATTTTGATAAAAATCGATGGAAATTACGATTTTTTTGAAATTTCTTTTCCATCCATGCCAGGATACAAAAGACTCAGTGTCATAAATAAAATTCGAAAAATTAAAGATTTTAGCAGAAAAAATTACATTTCATAATTAAAGTTTCCAATATAAAACATCTTGCGTAGGCCTTCGTGCTTTTCCTCTTGGGCTGTGTCTATCCTGACCTGTCATGCTCATCTTGTGCCTAGGAGGGCACACATAAAAACTATAATGAGTCGATGACTCGTAAGCATTACTTCATACAATTAAAATATAATAACATAACTTTTTAGTAATGTATTTATCATCACATACATAATATCATACTTAGCATGCATACATCTTTCTTTTCATTTTAAAACGTTGCGAGGTGAGATTTTTCTTTATAAACATGCTTTATTCTTTAAAATAGTTCCCTACGCATCGCTGCCTTCATTTCTTAAAGAAGCTTTTCATGCATTTGTTCTTTTAAATACGTTCATGCATACATACATAAATTCATGCATTCATCTTTTCTTACGTACGTGCATTCATGCATTCCATTCATCCATACATACATGCATTCTTTTTTAACATGCATCTGTTCTTTCTTTTCACTTTCATTGGTCATTGCACACTGTTACGTCCCGTGTGCTGGGGTTAGCGGTCTTTTGGACCTTACTCCGTCCGTGGCCACAGGTTGAGAATCTATTCCGTCAGGGTGCAGCACTGGGTGCACTACCAGTACTACTTACTTGGCATTGCAATCTGCCCCGTCCAGTCCATTCATTGGTACCATTTCCATTTTAGTCCATGTGGCCCTTACATATTTTCATACATCATCCATTCATTTCAGTATGTTCATTTATTTACAGTCATTTCCTTTCCTTTACAGTCCATTCTTTCATTTCAGTCCTTACAGTTCTTACGTTTCTTACAGTTCTTACGGTTCATAACAATTTTAATTAAGAAAAAAGGTTTTCTCTCCTTTATTTCATAAAAATCGTTTTAAAAGAAATTTTATCTTCTTTTAAGAGAGAGAAAATAGTTTTCTTTCTTTTATTTTTAGGAAATTTATTTAGAAAGAGTCATTTTAGGAGAGAGAGTTATTTGAAAAATCTGTTTTCTTTCTTTTCTTTTCAGTTTCAGTCCTTACATTCCTTAACGGTTCTTACGTCTTTTAAAGCTTCGTTTCGTTTTCTTTGGTGAACTTACATACAATACGTACTACTTATAGCATCCATTCATATGCATAAACGTACATACTTTGGGTGTATAAAAAGGGGCTGCCAAGGAGGGCCGCTACGTACTTATACTTGAAAATTTACGTTTCGTTTACCTTTTTTTTAGAGAAAAAGTTTTCGTCCTCTTCTTCTTCGTTTTTATAAAGAAAACTCTAGAAGAGTATGAACGTAATACTTACATAGACTTTATGCCATACTCAATCCATGCAGTCCATTCATGTGCGTGTCAGATGGCAACCTACATGCATACACATAATCTTACGTTATCATCTATCTAATGCATAAGGAACTATTCTAAAAATACATAACTGTGCCTCACTTGGAACACTTTCCGTCCATCCTTGGGCTCTTCCGTGTTATTTACTATGCTAAAACCTTCGGGGTCTTATTCCTTAAAGTGAACCCTTGTGATTCACCCTAGGGTTAAGACACTAAGACTTCTATCTCGTTCTTCTATTTTCACAACCCGACGCATGATTCCAACTGACAGAGTCATGCGTCCCAACTTTAGACAACTTACCCATTACTACCTTCACGTAGCCTAACCCATACTAAATTCTCATTCCCAACCAATCATGCTACATGAATTCAACCCAACTCTGGAGCTAAAATACCATGTAACCATGCTGAGGATAGCTTACCCATTATATATGGTGAACTTGCTTGACACACGTGTCTCGCCAGAGGCACATGTATCTCATCCCCTTTTATCACCTAAGAGTAACTTATAATTCCAATAAATGCCTGCTTGTATAAACAAACTCCATACTCCAATACCAACTTGCTCAGACCCAGTTGATAGGACTCTTCCTACTTCTCGACCCTGTACAAGTTCATCTCAACACTTGATAGGAGAGGATTGCATCCACAAATGCACCTTTGTCACGTCATGTAGTTCGAGACTAATCCCGAGTCATGTCACGATGCCCATCATGCTTCTGCTGCACACTCTGATACATTTTTCACCACTTCCATATACTCTTAGCCATAGTCAACCACAATGTGACACCTGTCACCCCGAATTACAGGCCATATCACCATTGTTTCGGAATACTGTTACACAGTTCCAGCCACCTAACAAGAGGACTGCATCCAAAAATGTGCCTCAATCACACTATGCAGCTCGAGACAAATTCCCGAATAACAGCATGATGACCATTACGCTTCCGCTGCACTCTCTGATACTTTTCACCACTTCACACTTACTTTCAGCCATAAGTCAGCCTTAAAGCAACATCCGTTACCTTGGACTACAGCCACATTCGGGACATTGTTACATAGTTTCCTGACACTACACCATACACTCTACGCTTCTCCGCTACGTCATCCAACCCTTTGTGACCATCCAACCCTTTGTGACACTCCATCTGGTGTATCACGACGTAATACAGAGTACATTCACGTGAACTCTCTTCCATCCACACTACGACACACATCACTATGATGCATGTCTCACAGTGCATCACTATGTGACATGGAGTAGGCGGTACGCGTACTCCTTTCGCTACGACACTTATTATCATGATGCACATCACACGGTGCATCGCCATACAACACGGAGTACGCTCCAAGTGCACCCCTTTCATTTTACGCCACACATCACTACAGCGCACATCACACTACGCATCGCTGCACTACACAGAATATGCTCCACGCATACTCTCTTCACACTTAATGCCGTATCACAACTACGGCATCCATCTCATGCCCATACTCACAACACAGTTTATAATACTATAAAATCAAGCCCAACACTTCACAACTATACTTCACTTTACAACTACGCAATGAACTCCACAAATACTAACTACAAAATCTACAATCCAACCAATTAACTAATATAAACGTAAATAACTAGATATAGAGGGTTATACCATTGATGGGATAACTCGTGCGTCGCTCGCTGCTCATCACGATCAAGCATCTGAGGAGGCGTACATGGTGGTAACACCGCGTACGGTGGCTGTCCACCACGTAAACTGGCGGTTTGGGCTTGAGAATAGCTATGCGTGGTCTTGGAAAGGCTCATGATGGCCTCGTGGTGGTCAAAGGTGGCGGAGCACGACGGCATCACGCCTTGAACAGTGAATCCGAATGGTGGGAGTTTGCTTGAGGTGGTGGAAAGCCGTAAAACTTCATGGGAAGCTAGGAGGAGGTAGAGGTAGATGTGGTGGAGAGGTGGTGGCCATACGGTGGCTCAAGGAGGTGGATTTCGTGCCGTGGAGAGTGAGGGAGAGTGAGAGCTGTGTACTGCTCCGTTGGCCATGAAATTTCTTAGGGGAGGTCGTGGTGATGAGAAGAACAAGGTGGTGGTGGTGAAACACCAAGGGTAGCCGTGCATGGCGGTGCAACCGAAGCCAAGGCTATGGAGACCCATCGGAGAAAGAAAGAGAGTTAGAGGAAAATGAGGACATGGGGAGGAAGTCCATGACGTGGTGAATCCGTTGGTGGTGCTTGGTGGTCGTTTCAGCCGCGTATGGTGGCTCAAGGAGGAGAAAAAGGCTTGAAGACCCATTTGCTTGGAGGAAGAAAGAGAGAGAAGAGGTGACCGGTGTAGCTCACCACTGGTGGAGTAGTGCTTGCCGGTGGGGGAGGATTATGTTGGTGGTGGAGGTGAGACGCCATGATGGGTGGTGGCGCCAGCTGGAAGTGCAACAAGCACTGTGAAGAACATCGATACGTGAACGTCTAGCATGAGAGGAGAGAGAGGAGAGAGAAGAGAGAAAAGGAAGAAAGGAAAAAGTGAAGGGAAAAAGATAGGGGTCTGGGTATTTAATCTAAATTCTTCACTTCGAAATATTCAAAACGATCTAACGATGAGTTTAAATACTGATTTGAAAACGCGTAAGTGCACTTAAATAAAATACTGAGAGGAATTAAGATAGAAAATTATTTTATAAACTAAAATTTATAAAATAATATTTCTTCATCATTATTTAAAATGATAAAGTATAATTAATTACTCAAAGAGGATAAAATCATTTAAATTAAATAAGAGTTTTTAACGTAAAGTTAAACCTCTTAATATTTTAAAACAACTAAAATATTTAATCTAAGTAATTATCCACAATTATAATATTTTCAGAACTCATTAAAATATTATAATTGTGTTACTTTAAATACAAGTTTATCTAATAAAACTGAAAAATATCTTCTATAGATATTTCCATAATACTTAAAATATCTATAAGTTTTAAAATATCTATCTTACTTTGAAATCCGTTGGATAACTTTTAGAACACGCCATCAAGGTTCAACGCTCAGGATAAGGCTCAGCATACCAAAGTTCAACACATAGATTGAGGCTCATAAATAAAGAAGAAGAAAGAAGGAGCGGATATTACAAAACAAGGCTCAATCAGTGACTAAATTTAGACTAATTTCCCTATGCAATGTTATCTACAAGCTAGTTTCTAAAGTCATAGCAAACAGACTTAAGTTAATTTTGCATCAAATCTCAAAGTGCTTTTGTACCAGGAAGGTTAATTCTTGATAATGTAATTGTGGTATTTGAACCAATGCATTCAATGAGCACAAAAGTAAAGGGGCAACAAGGCTTTATGTCATTGAAACTAGATATGAGTAAAGCCTATGATAGGGTGTAATGAAATTTTTTGAGTGCAGCAATGGAAAAGATGGGATTCAACTCAAGATGGATAGGATTGGTGATGAGATGTATCTCAACAATCTCATATTCAATTCTTATCAATGGCAATCTTCAGCCTTGGTTCCAACCAACAAGAGGACTAAGACAGGGAGACCCCTTGTCTCTCTATCTTTTCATACTTGTAGCTGAGGTATTAAGCTCACTTCTGCACCAAGCTGAAGATTCAAATCTTATCCATGGAATCCAATTGGGAAGAGACAGACTGAGTATCAACCATTTATTTTTTACAGATGATAGTCTGCTGTTTTGCCGTGCAAGTGCAGTGGAGTGGGCAAAGATAATTGAACTACTTGACCTGTATGAAAGGGGCTTAAGGCAGAAACTCAACAAGGAAAAAACATCTATTTACTTTAGTGCAAACACCAAAAGAATGACTAGAGATCACATCCTTGACATGGCTGGTTTCAAAGCCACTTTAAGTTATGAGAAATATCTAGAATTACCTGCTCTATTAGGTAGATCAAGAATTCAGGCTTTCAAAGGGATATTGGATAGAGTTAGAAGTCGAGTGAGTAACTGGAAAAATAGATTGCTATCACAAGTTGGAAATGAGGTGTTACTTAAGGCAATCATCCAAGCTCTGCCCACATACTGCATGAGAGTCTTTAAACTGCCTAAGACTCTTCTAAGAAAACTCAACAGAATAATGCACAATTACTGGTGGGGTCAACAACAAGGGGAAAGGAAAACACACTGGGTTTCTTGGCAACAAATGGGAAAGGCAAAAAGTGATGGAGGGGTGGGGTTCAAAAATTTTGAGAGCTTTAATAATGCTCTATTAGCTAAACAAGCTTGGAGGATTCTACAAGTACCCCATTCACTGGCATCTCAGGTTCTTAGAGCAAAATATTTTCCAAAAATAGATTTCTTGAATGCTAATGTGGGTGTCCGACCCTCCTTTATTTGGAGGAGTATTTGCTCAACAAGACACTTGATTGAAAAGGGCACCATATCAAGAACTGGCAATGGAGAGAATACACTCATTTGGAAAGACAGATGTCTGCCTACTCCCTCAACTTACAAGGTCCAATCTGCAATAAAGGGCCTGCCAGGTGATGCAAAGGTAGCTAGTCTTATAAACAACACAGAAAGGGAATGGAAAATGGAATTGGTGAGGGAGATCTTTGATGAAGAGGAAGCTGAAACAATCCAAAAGATTCATATTAGTTCAATTGGAGTAGAGGATAGGCTAATATGGCAAGGCACTAAAGATGGGGGGTTCACTGTAAAGAGTGCTTACTATCTTCAAAATGAGTTAAATGCAATGATGGATGGACAACCTTCTTTGGTTACCAAAAAGAATTCAAATTGGACTAGTTGCTGGAGGTTTAAAATCCCAAATGCAGTGAAGACTTTTATGTAGAGACCTTGCATAGACTCTTTGCCCACAAGACTAAACCTGGTCAAGAAGCGAATTTGTAAATCACCAAAGTGCCTTGTGAAGATGAAACAGTGATTCATATCTTATGGAACTGCCCCTTTGCTATAGATGTGTAGAGCCATGGCTCCTCTGATTTGCAGAAGTGCTCTATCAGACTAGAAACTTTCAGTGAATTAGTAGAGGCTCTAAACTCTAGTTATAATATAGAGACAGTGGAATTATTTGCTATTATAGCTAGAGGTATCTAACAGAGAATAAACAATTTTATTTTCGAGAACTCTTTCACTCACCCTAATAACCTGGTTCAGATTGCTATGAATTCCTTCTTAGATTTCAAAAATGCACAACAAAAGCCACAGACTCCTATTGGGGGAACAACAGAAGATTTAGGCACTTGGAAACCTCCTCCACTAGGTGTGATCAAGGTAAATTGGAATGCAAGCATGAATGCTAGTAATGGAAAGCCAGGTTTTGGAATTGTAGCTCGTGAGCATCAAGGTAGAGTTTTAGCTTACAAAAAACTCTCAAAATCGAGTTTCCTTGATCCCTTACTTGCAGAAGCTCAAGGAGTCCTATATGTTGTAGATTTGATTATTGAACTAGGCTACAGTTTAACGATTTTAAAAGGGGATTCTCACTTAATAATCAAGGGACTTATGCAAGATCAACCTAGATGGGATGAAGTGGGAATGATCCTTAGTAACACTATGAAGATTCTTTTCTATTTAGATAGCTGGAATGCTACTTTTGTAAAAAGAAATGGTAATGTTTATGCGCACTTGCTTGCAAAAGCAATACTATCTCTTCATAAGGGTTTAGTTGATCTAGTTGTTAATCCAGATACCCTACAACCTGTAACTCCTATTTAAGTTCAATGAAACTTACAAGATTCAAAAAGAAATGGGAAATGCTACATAACCTCCCAACACACCACATTCTACTTTTTTTTAATTTTTTAATATTTTTTTTGAATTTATTCTTTTTAAATTAATTTAATTCTTTTATTCATTATTTATATATTAAATATTTAATAAAAATTAAAATAATAAAAATTAAAAAAAATGTAGAGTATAGAGTGTTAGAAGATTGTAAAGATTTTTCCTTCTAATGAATGCAATCCCACCGCTACCAGTGATTCCAGGCTACTTTTGAAAAAGAAAAGGCTACGAAAGGCATCAAAGACCAAAAGACTCCGTGGTCGAATCAGCATCTAAAGCTCTGCAGGATCAACTTTTCGTACCATCTCCATTGTTCCCCAACGTATGATTCATGTCCTTCCTCTCTATTTCTCTCTTTCCATATTGTCCTTTCACCTTTCCTTAACTTCGTGGCCAAGTATTCTGTCTTATAATTTTTTTTATTTTTTTAATCATCCGACGGAGAAATTTATAAATAGGTAATATTTTATGAATTTTAAAATATAAAAAAATTAATAAAAAAATAACAAATAAAATATTATTATAATATTATTTTTATTTTATAATTTAAAAAAAATTTAATCATTCTCACGTCACATAATTTTAATTTTTCAAATTTTTTTATTAAATATATGATATATAGATAATGAGTAAAAAAATTTAATTAATTTAAAAAAATAAAAAATAATTAAAAAATAAAGTGTAATTTGTAATGTGTAAAGATAATGGATAGGAAGATTCAATTTGGAAAAATTAATTATTTTTTATAGTTTATTTCAAAATTTTAAAAATTATAATGATTTAGTAATAATTAAATAAAAAATTAAAAATCTTGAAATTAAAAATTAAAAAAATTTATATTTAAATGATTTTTAGAAGCTGAAAAAATATAAAATAGTATGATCTCGTAATCCAAACCGACAGAACTGCTGTGCCAATCAGAATTCTAATCGACAATATCATTTAAAATTTAATAAAAATTAGAATTGATAGTAATGCTGTTTAATTAATTTAAAACATAATAAATAAATAAAAAAGAAAAAGAAAAAACAAGAGTGATTTAAGTCATTCCTAAATGAGGGGAATGATAACAAATCCAATTACTGGAAAATATTCTCATCTTTTTATAAGCTTCCTTGGCCCATGCACATGTTTCTCTCTCACTCTACTCTCACTCTCTGGCTAAGCTAAGGTCTGGTATTGGTGTCATCGTGCTTGTGTTTCGGAAGGTACGGATATGGAGGAGGCTAGAGAACACGTCAAAGATATACGTAAAACCAAGTTTTCAATCGGAGGGAAACCGAACCCATTAACGGAGGATCTTCACCAGGCCGTAAAGAACCTTTCTGCAGAACTTTACGCCAAGGATGTCCACTTTCTCATGGAACTCATTCAGGTAATTCTCTCGCTCATTCTCTATATCAGTTGCGTGTTATTTTGTTTTTGGCTTCTTGATGGTGATTATCCGTACGTAATACCATTCGCCGGCTCTTTAATCGATACTCTGTTGAATTGTAGTAAACTTTGTTTTTTTGCTGAGAAAAATGATGGAACTATGTGATTATGGGATCGTGTAGTACTGTGTTGATTCTGTTTCCTGAAATTGCAGTAGTTTTGTTTTTGTTTTCCCATGACTATTTGAAGGACATGATTTTGATTTTATTTAAATTCCTGATATCTAAGTTTGATATTAGAAATGGTGAGTTTTTGTTTGCCAGAATGCGGAAGATAATGATTACGCGGAAGGGGTGGATCCGTCGCTTGAGTTCATAATTGTTTCTGAGGACATTACAGCCACGGGAGCGCCTGCAACATTGCTGATTTTCAACAATGAGAAGGGTTTCTCTCCTAAGAACATAGACTCCATTTGCAGTGTTGGTCGGTCCACCAAGAAAGGCTACAGAAAACGTGGTTATATCGGAGAGAAAGGTACTTAACCTGATAATAATTAGAATAATAATTACTTATTATTGCTTGCTAAACTCCATGCTCGAGGACTGAAATCGAGATTGTTAAACAATTTAGAGAAATGCTTGGGATTCTCTGATAATGGATTCCGAGTATTTCTCTCAATATATATATATTTTTAATTTTTTTGTTTTATTTAAGAATTAAGTAAGTATTATTTTATTGATATTGTAAATTTTATTTATTTTTAAAAAATATTAATAGCATTTTAAAAAAAATTAAAATTTTTTTTTTACACTTGTCGGGATCCAAATTTATAGAGCCACCTAACAATCTAATAGCATGAAAATCCTAACAATCTAACAATCACACGCTTAAAAAAGAAAAATAACACATGAAAATCCTATAACCATTTTAAAAAATAAAATAAACTAAAAATGAAGGTTTGCAAAAAACAGTGTTGTAGTTGGATTTTCTTTTAAAACTTAATTGAAACACGTACTTTTGGTTTTATGATTTAAAAAATAACAATTAGAATATCGTGAAAACATAACAATAAAAATAGTGAGAAACCCAAAAAAAAAAAAAGAGAGAGAAAACCATAAAACTCCGAAATAATGAAAAATTAGTAGATAATCAAACATGGGATAAGAAATAAAAGAAAAAAGCAATGGTTAAAAAAAAAAAAAAAAATCTATTTCCAAGTTTGTTGATGCTCGTTGGCTTTACGGATTCTTGACCTTGGGTTCTTTGTCAAGCAACGAACGTAAACAAGTTCTTTCACCCTATTGACGATTCGCAAGTCCTTTAAATGTTTTAAATGATTTTAAGAAACAGTGTTCTTGTTCTGTTTTTTTCCTCCACATTTTCCATTAGCTCTTCAGCCTCTTTTTGAAACTTCACCTTTTAAATTCCTAAATCTTGTGAAAGACCTTTTATGGAAGTACGATTGTTACTCTCGACTTTTTTCATTTGGACAGTCCCCCCTTCCCTTCCCTGTGCACATGTTCATGTTGGACATGCCTCTATTCCTTTTGATGCGCAAAAGAAACAACTTTGACGTGTTCTTCTCCAACTGATAAATGCTTACTTGAAAGTTTTTATCTTTTGAAAGTTAGTAACATTTACTTGAAAGTCATATGAAATATTGATTACAGCAACAGTTGCTCGAGGGAAGTAGGAAAGCTCATTGCCATGGAAAGAGGATTCAAAGTGTAAATTCTTGATACCAATTAGCATCATAGAATGAAATCCTCAAAGGTCAGGGTATTAAGGGAAGAGAACATGAACAAAAAAGTTGAGGTTGAGGGAGTGCTAGAATTTGCCTGTAAATTCTTAAATACAAATTATTGCTCAAAATTGTCTACCCTTAACCTTTCCGACACGCAAGTGATAACAAAGCTCTTGAAATTGAGGATTACTAGCATGATTTGAATGAACTGGAAAGGGGCTTTTATTTTTATCGTTGTGCCTTCATTTGAGAAAGCCTTGTTTATGGTTCTCAATTGTAATATTTTCATCCCAAGAGTTTGCTCTGTTTGGAAAGCTTGGAACTGTGGATAAATGTCTTTTGTAATCGAATCTGCTTCCTTAAAATTTCAAAATGAAGATTGGATGGATGGTACTTAAGAGCTCTCTCTCTCTCTCTCACTCTCGCAAACACGCATTTCATAATGCTTGTGAAATGACTTTTTATGGCAGATAATACAGATTACTTTCGAGTCATTTGCTTACTTTTAATGATCAAAAGAAAGAAAAGATAAAACGTAGCTTTTAACTGTTGATGAATGCTCATGTAAGCTGTTGCAAGCATGGATTTATTACAATTGAGATTAGCCTTGACCCAATTTTGTTTTTTTTTTTAGGTGGATTGGGGAAAGATATTTATGTATATTCTTTTTGCTCAAACTTACTTATATGCAGGAATTGGATTCAAGAGTGTCTTTTTGGTTACTTCCCGGCCGTACATATTCAGCAATGGGTACCAGATACGTTTCAACGAAGAGCCTTGCCCACATTGTAATCTTGGTTACATAGTTCCTGAATGGGTGGAGGAGAACCCAACTCTTTCCGATATACAACAAATATATGGTTCTACAACTATACCAACGACAACAATTGTCATACCTCTGAAGCCAGACAAGGTCAAAGCTGTGAAGCAGCAACTCTCAAGCATTCATCCTGAAGTTTTGTTGTTCCTTTCAAAAATAAAGCGGCTTTCAGTCCGTGAACATAATGAGGATCCTGGGCTAAATACCGTAAGTGCAATAGCCATTACAAGTGAGACTGACCTTGTGACAAGGAAGAACATGGATGCTGAGTCCTACACACTCCATCTCTCAGCTGAGGAAAAGGATAAGGCATCCGACAGAGAATGCAGCTACTATATGTGGAAGCAAAAGTTTCCTGTCAGGCAAGAGAACAGAGTGGAAAGGAGAATGGGAGTAGAAGAGTTGGTGATCACGTTGGCTTTTCCTTTTGGAGCACGTCTCCACAGGGGGATGACTTCACCTGGAATCTATGCATTTCTTCCCACAGAGATGGTTACTAACTTTCCGTTCATAATTCAGGCAGATTTTCTTCTTGCATCATCAAGGGAAACAATTCTCTTGGATAGCAAGTGGAACCAAGGGATTCTGGACTGTGTGCCCTCCGCCTTTTTCAATGCTTTCGTCTCACTTGTTAGAACTTCAGTGAGTGCTCCTGTATCTAGTTTGGTTCCCATGTTCAGGTTCATTCCCATCGACCACTCTTCTTATCAGGAGTTAAATACTGTAAGGCAGTCAATCAAAGCGAAGCTTGTTGAAGAAAATATTGTACCGAGTGAGTCTTACTCACAGCAGAAGTTCTTTCATAAACCTTGCGAAGTAGGTAGGCTTATGCCTGATTTCTGGAGAATCTTGGACCAGGCAAGGGAGCAAAAGGTGAACTTGCATAATCTCTCATCCCATGGAAAGTACATTCTGAGTTCTTCATTTGATAATGAAGAGTATGATGACATATTGAGTTTCTTGGGAGTGGAGCTAGTCAACAATGAATGGTATGCAAAGTGCATCCAGAGTAGTAATCTTGTTGCAGGAGTGTCTGAGGACTTGTATTTGGAGATTTTACTATTTTTTGCTAGTAATTGGAGCTCCAAATTTGAGTGCACCAATATCAAGAATGTCCAACTTATAAAATATGTGGGTGTGGATGGGGATGAGTCTTTGTGCAGCATATATGAATGCATGAACTGTTATACTGTGGTATCTCTGTCACGTGACTGTCTTCACATGTCATGGCTGAGTGATTCGAGCAGGGAATTCAGATGTGCTGGTAACCGATTTTTCATGCCAACAAGCACACAATTAGCTCTGTTCTTCTCCTCTAAGAAGGTGGCGATTTGGGATTGGCTTCAGGTGCAAGTAAAGGTGGTTGTTGTGAATGTCTATGAATATGCAATTCATCTTAGGAATTCCCTCAATAATAGTCGAAAGCTTGCTGTTGCATTTGTTCACTTCTTATACCACTCTTTGTTGAAAGGTTATTTGTCGAGAGGGGAAATTGATTATTTATGTGGTGTTATGCCACTCATAGACAACTATGGGAATCTAACCACCAAGAGGCAAGGGGTTCTTGTCCCTGCTAACGGAAGCAAATGGGTGGAATTGATTGTTTCGAATCCATGGAGAGGTGAAGACTATATTGAGTTGGGAGAAGAATACTTGCGTCCGGGTTATTTTGCAGGCGAGTTTACCTCAGGAGAGCAGCTCCTAGAGTTCCTTAAAACTCATGTTGGAGCTTCTGATATCCCTTATATATCTCCTCCCGATGCTGAAATTCCTGCGGTTTCTGGCCCACTTACCATTCAAAATGTATTCTTGCTTTTGGATTGGATTCAAAACTTGAAACATAGGGGAATTAGCATTCCAAACAGGTTCCTGAAAAGCATAAAGGATGGCAACTGGCTGAAAATTACTACTAATTGCTGCCCTGGCTACCGGCCACCATCTGTGTCATTCATGCTTACCTCTTCACTGGGAACCATTTTGCAAAATGGATCGGTGCTTGTTGATATCCCGTTGATTGATCAGAATTTTTATGGCGATAGAATAAATGACTATGAGGACGAACTAAAGACAATTGGAGTCATGTTTGGGTATGGAGAAGCATGTGGATATATTGGGAACCATCTTATGTCTCTTGCAGATTACTCCACTTTAACTAGAGACCAGGTGCTATCTGTTCTGAATTTCATCAGATTTTTGAGGGAAAACGTTCTTCCTTTGGATAAATTCATCAATAGGATCAAAGAAAGAAGATGGCTGAGGACATCCTGCGGTGACAGGTCTCCAGTTGAATCTGTTTTGTTTGATCCTGAATGGAGAATTGCTTCTCAAATCAGTGACATCCCCTTCATCGATACAGATTACTTTGGGAAGGAAATACTTTCTTTCAAAGAGGAACTCAAGTCCCTGGGTGTGTTGATTGGTTTTAGTAGAAATTTCAAGCTCGTTGGAGACAACTTAAAATCGCCTTCACGCTTGACTTCTTTGACAGCTGAGGCTGTTCTTTTAATCCTGGAATGTATGCATCATTTAGGATCATCCACCAAACTCGTTGAGACACTAAGAGGTGTGAAATGCTTCAAGACAAATATTGGTTATAAGTCTCCAGGAGAATGTTTCCTGTTTAACTCTCAATGGGCTTGCATGCTACAGGTTTTCAACGGATTCCCACTGATTGATCATGACTTTTATGGAAGCATCATATTCTTCTATATTGATCAGTTGAGGCAAATAGGAGTGAAGGTGGATTTTGAGGAGGCAGTCAAAGTATTTGCTCACAGTTTCAGGCAGCAAGCATCTTCCATGACAAAGGAAAATGTTCTCTCTTTTCTGTCATGTTATAGACAGCTAAAGGGTACTCCACATAAGTTTCCTCGAGATCTCAAGAAATTCCTCCGTGAGGAGAAGTGGTTGCGGACTAGACTTGGTGTATACAGAAGTCCGAGAGATTGCATTCTATATGGGCCAAATTGGAAATCAATTGCTTCAATTACTCTCCTCCCTTTCATAGATGATAGCGAGAACTATTATGGCATGGACATTCACGAATACAAGGAGGAGCTGAAGAAAATGGGGGTTGTTACTGAATTCAAAGATGGTGTGAAGTTAGTTGCTGCTACTCTTTGTTTTCCCCGGGATCCCTCTCGCATCACTCCTGCAAATGTGCTTGCCTTGCTCGAATGCATCTCCATTTTATTGAACGAAAAAAATTATTCCTTCCCGGATACTTTCATGAAAAGAATTTCTCAAAAATGGTTGAAGACATATGATGGTTATAGGCCTCCAGATGAGTGCTGCTTGTTTGATTCCAGTTGGGGCTCTTACTTGAAGCATACAGATGGACCTTTTGTTGATCAAGGTTTTTATGGTTCTAATATTACATCATATAAGAAAGAGCTCGATGCAATAGGCGTTACAGTCCATGTAGATAAGGGTTGCCCATTGATTGCCAGCCACCTTGATTTCCATCATGAATTTTCTACTATCGTTCGAATATATAACTACTTGAATGCCTTTACTTGGGAGCCAGACAGTGAAGCTGTCAAAGGGATTTGGATCCCAAATGGAAGTGAGAACGGAAAGTGGGTGAGTCCTCAAGAATGTGTTTTGCATGACAAGGATGATCTCTTCAGTTCGCGGCTGCATGTTTTGGATAAATACTACGATGGTAAGTTACTTATATTGTTCTCCAGGGCTTTCCATGTTAATCGCAATCCTTCAGTTGATGATTACTGCAAGCTTTGGAAGGTTTGGGAAAGTTCAGGACATCGAATATCACAAGCTGACTGTTGCAAGTTCTGGGTGTATGTTTCCAAGCACTGGGATGAATACAACCCGAAAGCTCTCTCTGAAAGGTTGATGAAATTACCTGTTGGTACAGACTCAGACGGAATATTGCTGTCCGACAAGCGTGATGTTTTCATTGCCGATGATCTTCAGCTGAAGGATCTTTTTGAACGGTTTTATCCTCAACCAATATTTGTTTGGTACCCTCAGCGAATCTTGCCTTCGTTACCCCGGACAAAGTTACTTGAAATTTACAGGAAGATCGGGGTTCGCACTATATCTGAATCAGTGCAGAGGGAAGAAGCATCCTTGGTGGATGTTGGTCAACCCATTCAGGGGGAGGCTTTGATTAAGAAAGGTCTGGTTAGGCTCATCTTTTGTTTTCTGGCGGATCCTGTTTTGAATATGGAAGTGGGAAGCCGGCATGAAGCTATCCAAGGGCTTCTGAATGCGACTTTCCTGGAGACAGTAGAACCTATCACTGTAAACTACAGTTTATCGTTTTCTTCTGGGAAAATTGCGCAAGTGAGGGAAAGCCGAATGATACGTTGGGATAGAGCGGCTTCAAAGTTTTTCGCACAGAAGTTGGACAGGTCCACTGGAAAAAAGAACATCCTTAAGTATGCTACATATTTCGCTGAATCAATATCCGAGGGTTTGATATGGAATAACACCGATCGAATTGGTGCCCTCTCAGAGCTTATCAAGTTGGGATTTGTGCTGGAATTTGAGGAGGAATCAGTCGAGTTTTTAATGAGGACCAGGAACTTGCAGATTTTCGTGGAGGACGAGGAATTCCTTTCTTCTGCCTTTCCTTCTGACTAGGCAATCTGCCATGAATACGTATTGTCTGTAAGTGCTGCTTTCTTTAAATTTCTGGACGTTTCTTAGTGTGTTTTTGGCATAAATCTCTGGCATGAATCATTTTGACGCAGTGCTGATTCTAATGCTCTGTCATATGGTGTAAAGTTCATGTCGTTTTGGTTGGCTTTTCTTTCTTTTCATTTTAATGTTGGCAGTGCTTCTCTCGTAAAATGAACATGTGTGTTATTGGCCTGTTTATATTTTAGAATAGATGAGTGCTCTACATATTGCTGATTCTGATGGTCTGATCTGTCTGTCTTTGTGAAATCCAAATTGGCATTGAACATAAAAAACTAGGTAGAGGAAAAAAAAAAAAAAACAGAAAGGAACCAACTGCAAATGTGAGGTAGAAATATATTTGTTTAGAGTGTATAATGTCTTTATTCATTTTGGTTTGTATTTGGACTTGCTCATGATTTTGATTTTGCGATTGTTGGTTCCTTTTCTGTTAAAAGTAAACTCCAACTATTTGTTTAATCTGATCACTTCTGTGTATGAAAGTTGTTGCACACGCAAGATGAGGAGAGGAATATGGTGGCAAATGCAGTACTTGAAACAAAAAGTTTAATTAAGCAAATCAAAATCAAATAGACGGTTTCAAATTACATCCTATCACTCACAATCTACTGTTGGTACAGACAGGAACTCAATCTGGTACCTCGTGAGCTTCCAATTACGATTTACAAAAGACTTTCGGGTGGGCACATAGGAGTGCTGGAGAACTAAGAACCTTGGATGTTCTTCCTCTGACTCGGGGAAGTGGATGGACGAATAGCCCTATGTAATTTATGTACTTGGATAAGCACATATCATATGCCTTTACCATGTATATTCCTCCGTCACTTTTACTATGACTACTATAAGTAAAAGCTTAGTTACTATCTATTGAAGGATGAATAAAATGAGTTTTTATAGATTCTCTGATTGACTAATTAGGACAACTTTTTCATATTAGTTTTACAATGAAAATTTTCAGTGTCACTCATTCTGAATGGGGTGATGATTTGTGATAATTAGATGGCATTTGAAAACCAGAGTAGAAATTCTGATGTAGGTCACCATGTTTTATAAATCTCTGCTATAGTTGTGACGGTTGTGCATTTTCATGGTCTGGTATCTAGATAGCAGGCTTGGTGTCAAGGGTACTGGTTTTTAGCTCCCTGCTGTTTAGAAGGCAAGTTGCTGCTTGCATTCTATCTGTCTGTTGCGCTTGTTAGGTAGGGATTAACTTGTGTTGTAGCTAGAGCTTTCTTTAGTAGAAAAAAAGAGTTATATTAATAGATGAGGTTACAAGCTATCACTAAAAGGAGATTGAAGTAGGAGGTTCAGAAGGCTAGATTGGTGAATTTGTCATCTCTAATCATACATATTAATTATGTGGCAGGCATATGTTAAAGTGGCTGCCATTCAAATAGTTGACACATCAAACTATCAAATATACTACTTTCGATTGAAGATGACAATAATTAAAAGACGAAAAGGCCATTGAAACTAAAAAAATTAAGAAGCTGGAGGAAATTGAAAAAGCTTGTGCATTGGTTCTCTTCTTCCTAGCTTTAGCCAGCTTGTGCTTTTTCTTCAAGAAGATGGGCTCTATCCTGGCCAGAGCAAGCCGGGTGGTAACATGTAGCCACGTGCAATAGATTCTTTACAGCTGGTCCGCTCTTACGGATTGCTCTCTTCAATCTTCTTCCTTTGTTTCCTTTGATCTTCTTTGTCCTCGTCATCTCCTGGTCCTGAACCACCTCATAAAAATAAAATAAATAAATGAAATATCTTGGGAGAAAACTCATTAATTTGATTCACGCGTGCGTACCTCGCTAAAATTGCTCTCGACACTGTCACCAGTGCTGGGTGAATTTTTGTGCCTGCTGCCTTTCTTGCCTGTAACATGAGTACAGTACATTGTTATATATTTATATTCCCTGCCCAAGATTTCATTTATATTTGAAGAGTTATCCACTCGAGATTCAACAACACTTACTCTCTTCCTCCTCCTCATCATCTGTTGAGTGGACGCAATATACTCTGAAACTTGGCGATCCGGGGCAAATGTACGTGCCTGGCTCATCATCTTCCTCCTCCTCCTCCTCCTCCTCCTCTGTTGTTTCCTGATCATGATGATCCTCCTCATGAACCGCAACCACTTCCTCTACAACCACGGCCTTCTCAACCACCTTGTTTTCTTGTTTTTCTTCTCCACCACCTTTGACGTCCCGTTTCCCACATATCTTCGGACCATGTTTATGCTCCTTGGACCCTTTATTTGTTTTGTCGGACACCGAAGGCCTGGGTACTACTGCCGCATCAGACTTCTCTTCCACGGTCGGCATAGCTGCCTTTGAAGATGCTGTAGTTTCATGCAATGGAGATGTGCTCTCTCTCTCTGTGTCACGTAGATAACGAGGCCGGCCAGAACTTTCTTCCCCTTCCACAGCATCTTTAAGTAGTCCTTTCTTGGACATGTTAGCATTTCTACGTCTTCTTATCTCCTCAAACCAACGGTGTAAAACGGGACGAACTCTGGCGGGCATTGTCTCTCCTTCTGGGGTGAGCTTCGAGTTCCCAGACCCCATTGGAGAAGGGAAACAGAAGGGAGATTTTAGAAAAGTAAGGGTTAAGAGTCTGGGAACTTAAAATCGGGGATCAAAGACGGGTTTGCAATAAATAGAAGCACAGGAAAAATTGGTGCACAGATGGTTATAATGGTAGTCTGTTTGTTACAGGTGTCGTGGGGGGTTAATAATAGGAAAAGTGATGAGAATACGAACTCAGCTATAACAGAACGAAGACAAGAAATCTCCTGCATGCAAGCATGCCCGCCTGGCTTAATTACCTAGCTTGTGGAAAGAGTCAAATATTTGCTAACTCATAATCCTCAAAAGATAGAAAATGCCACCCCTGCATCTGTGCTGATCATCAGGACATACTTATCTTTAAAAATACCTCAGGAGCCTCAAGTTTTTATTTTTATTTTTATTCTTTTGTGGGGAACCAAGTCTAGAACCCTATATATTCGGCTAAATTCTAGAACCCCAAATGGCGGAGGACCCAACTATATATTGGACCTTCAACTTCTGGATTCCATCTATTTTTGAAGAGAGAGAGAGAGAGAGAGCATGGTGGCCGATGAGAATATGATGATCTGTCTCATGATTGAAAATGAAACATGAATTTGTGGATTTGGGTCTCCACTGTCTAATAACGCTCTGTAATAGTTTCATTAAAACTGACCTGAATGTTCTGGGGGCCAGGGCAATTGCAGATGGATGGCACACCCAGTGAGTTGGCCCCCTAGCTGTACAATATTCGTCCTTGACAGGTGATCACAGCATAAAATCCACATCACATCTAGATATGTTCTATATATATCTCTTGAAATGAGCAAATCCTAAGTCATGAAAGTTTGCAGGCCGCACACTTAATTATATATACGAATGGTTTCATCGCCACTATTGAAGAACATCATGTACGTATATAAGCTTCATTCTCCGGACTTTTTGTGAGACATGAACCATTGTTTGTGAATGATAAGGCCCCCGAGTCTTACTATGTTGCCCTCATTATCAGTCTTTGATTGGCTTATATATGACATCAATAATATGACTTTATTATTGTATTTAACGTTTTGTGATATGATTTGGTGGGGGAAGACGGCTGATTTTGGGCTCGAAATGAGAACTACTAGGCATAGTCAAAAAGAGCTTTCTGAATTGGGGTCATATATACAATTCCGATACCCATAACCAAAGTCATGGCCAAAATACTGACGCGTGTATAATATCGTCTCAATTCTCGGAACCTTCATCTTTCTTACCATAGTTGCGATGATCTACCTTCTTGAGATAGTCCAGCACTATCAACATGGAATATGTCATCTCAGCATTATCATATTCATACCCAAACCCCCTGCATCAAAATATATCAAAACTTCTTCCAAAGAAAATAAACACAACACTAATACATAGTATCTAAAATCTCACAAATCCTCTTATTCTACTTGTGGCTTATCTTATATTTCTCTTCTAATCCTGCCACGTGTCATCTGTTTCAACTGACACAACTCAAGTCACTTCAAAATAGTAGAAATAAGCGGGTGAGTTATCAACAATTCACTAAACTTTACTAATGTGTAATTTTGTAAATATACATCGGGCTGCTACCGGTCATTGTGGATTCATGAACTCATAGCCAAGATGCAACACGAATGAGAGAGGGGAAAACCATTAGGGTTAGAGAGAGAGAGAGAGAGAGAGAGAGAGAGAGAGAGAGAGAGAGAGAGTGTGTGTGTGTGTGTGTGTGTGTGTGTGTGTGTGTGTGTGTAATGATCTCTGGCCCAAGCCCAAGACCTTTGAAACCCTATTTTTAGTTTTTTCTTCCTCTTCTTCTTCCCACAGCCCAAATACACCTCTATGCAGTAGTAAACCCCCCCAATGTCCCACTTTCCTCTCCCTCTCCCTTGGTCTCTTGCCTCTCTCTTTCTTTCTTGCACATCTCTCTCTCTAGCTTGTCTTTGTCACCCTCCCTCTTACTACGACACCACTACTCCTCTCTCTCTCTCTCTCTCTCTCTCTCTCTCTCTCTCTCTCTCTCTCTCTACACTTGCAAGTCACGTTGTCTAGCCTCTTCGTCACACCGCCACCGTGCTCCACTACACTGGTAAGCCATCCTCTCCTTTCTCGGCTTCTCACTTTCATTCTCTATCTCTATCTTAGCCTCTTTTTCATCTCCCCGCTTGTTCACAGTCGTCGTGCACCACCGATCTCTCTCCCCCCTCTCTCTCTTTACATCTGCCTCTATCTCTCCCCCTTTCTCTTTGTACTCTATTTCTCTACTGCATAAAATGTGAACATAACATCTGAAATATTTTATTTAATTATATGTTATTATCGAATTAGTATGCTTTTAGTTGTTGCATTGTATTTAAAAATCTCGAGGCATAAGATTCTGATCTGCTTTGATTACGGACCCTGCCACAGGTTACGATAGTGGCATATGATTTCTGACCTTGCCACAGGTGTAAAACTGTGGCCTCTGATTTCTGACCTTGCCACGGATATAAAATTGTGGCCTCTGATTTCTGACCTTACCGTGGGTGTAAAATGGTAGCCTCTGTTTCGAATAAGATCAGTTTAGAAACAAGGTGATTTATGTTCTATTTGGCTACCCACAGAATGCACAACTCTGCTTCAGACATAAGTAAACATGGCTCTTGTTTTGAGTGCACTCACTTTAGTGAGAAATTGATTTATGTTTTGCTTAACTAACCGCAGATACACACAACCCTGCCATGGGCAAACATGGCATATGTTTCTAATTGGGATGTTGTTTCAATTTTGCTTGTGCCTAAGCCCTTTTGTATATATTATTATTGTAATGAAATGCTTCTAAAAATACCACTACAATTTTTTTAAAGCTCTTTGTTTCTGCATTTTGTGACTAGTTCATGTTTACACAGTAATATAGATTCACTACTTACTAAGGCAATTGACTCACCTATTTATCTTTACCAATGTTTTTCATATGACTATGTTGGTTATGATAGTTTGAATGAATGGCACATAATGGGATTAGAAGATGAAGGTAAGATAAGTGTCAAGTGACATAAGTGAAATAATTGGGAGATTTTTAGGGAATATTTAGTGGTGTTGAGTTTAATTTCTTTGGAATGAATTTTTAGGTATTTGATTATGGAGGATTATTGTAACTAAGTTTTATATTTTGTGGATTTCAGGTTAAAATGGTTCACCCTTGAGTACATGGACAGAGAGTTAATGAAGTGGGAGATGAATGGAGACATGGACAAATACTTATTGGCACTAGTGTACGATGCGCTAATAGTGACAACATGCTTTGGCTGGATGGAGTACGAAGCGTGAACGGTGGCAACTGTAGGGTAGAGATTGAGGGTTGGTAAGGGTATGGGTGGCAGTGTGCGACGGGGTTTCATGGTGTTGACGAGGCATTAGGTGTGGCAGCGCATGACGATTGTGATGCAAAACAATGGAGAGAGAGAGAGAGAGAGAGAGAGAGAGAGAGAGAGAGAGAGAGAGAGAGAGAGAGAGTGTGTGTGTGTGTGTGTGTGTGTGTGTGTGTGTGTGTGAGTTATGAACCCACTTGTGAAGTAACGATGAAGAAGATTGAAAATGGATGTTAAGAACAAAACAAAGGCAGAAAAATAAAGATGAGTTGAAGAGGACAAAATTCGATAAAAGGGCTACAGCTTGGGGAGTTCAAGGCTTCCAATTCCTCCAATAGTTTTAGACCCAAATACATTCTAGAATAATTTTCCTTGTAGCTCCCTTCCCCTTTTACAATTCACTCGATGCAATCGGCATAATTGCCTCAACAGAAAGTGCCAATGATAAAATGACTAGACAATCGTAAGAAAATAACAAACTATTGTAAACTAAAAAGTAGGTACAAAACGCACAGCATAACTAAAGACCCACAAAAGACTATTGTAGACAACGACATCATTTCACTTTAGGTTCATAACAATCTCCTCCCTTAAAAAAAAAAAAAAAAAAAAAAAAAAAAAAAAATCAAATCTTGTCCTCAAGGTTTAAAGTAGTGATGCACTCTTGGTTAACCAAGTTCTCGTGTATACATTTACTGCTAGTAAAGTTCCTACCACTTATGCCATGAACATCAATCTTGGTGGAATCTTCATGTAATGTTCGAGTTTAAAGATTGACACAAAGGTTAGAGCTTGAGTCATGCTGATGTATCCATACACCTTGAAGCACATGGTAGCAATAGAATGCTTGGGGTATATATATACCCAATGAGAAAAACTTGGGACCGGATGGGTGTGAAAACATCTTTCCCACCAGCCAATAAAAAATGAACACGTAGGCTCCTTATTCTTCAGTGAGTTACACCTGCACGTATGAGAAAAACTCTCAAAGTTCCTCCCTCTATTTGTTCTTCACTCCCTCACCCGCCCAGCCCCCCTCTTTTCTCTCCTTCCATCTGCACTCCTCCACGCCGAAAACATCGCACCAATAGAAGAAAATGCTAGAGAAAAATCCCTTCTTTTCTGAATCATTCAACTCCATTCCCTTCACTTTGTTATCAGATTCACCCAATATCACAAAACTCTTCAGCTCATTCAATTTTACCAAAACCACTATATTAAAGAGTGATTTTTTTTTTTTTTTGTGGTAATGTTCTAGGCTGATTGGTTTCTTTGTTTTTAACGACTATGGCCATGGATTCTTCTTTCGAGGATAAACCACTATTCTCTTTTATTTTTATGTCATGTAATCAATATTTTTTTGATTACATGATAGAGAAATTTCGTTCTTGGTTTTATGGAAGAATTTTTTTTTAATTCAAATTAAATTATTCCTGGGCTATGATTCTTCGGGATTTTTTTAGTAAGCTGGTCATTGAACGTCCAGTTTCATTTTTTTTTTTTTAATCGAGGTGCTAAAGGTCAAATCTTTGGAAGGATTTGTAATCTGCATGATAGTTCTTTTTTCTATCTTTTTTTTTTCCTCTGCAACCTGCGTGAATTGTAAGTCAGATTTCAGAAATATTGCGCCGTTTGTGATTTTTTAAGTTTCTGGATTTCCATGTTTATCAACAAGTTTTGTTCGGTTCTTTTCTTTGATGATTTTGGTGTTTCGAAACCAGCAAAATTTTTTTACCTTTCAAACTTTGAAGATAATGTTTTCAGCGTGGAGGAGTGCAGATGGGCTCGAGACGGCTTCGGAATGGGTCTGTCGGGGGTCCGCTACTCGAGAGGGTCCATTGCAGATGGGAGGGATATGAAAGAGAGGGGCTGGGCGGGAGAAGGAGAGTGAAGAACAGAGGGGAGAGGGAGAATGAAGAACAGAGGGAGAGGGTGGAACTTTGAGAATTGAGAGTTTGCCATCCTTGTGGACATGAGGTTGCTGTTGAATACGGAAAAACTTGAGAGCAAAGATAGAAAATCACTTGCACATCCTTGTGGAAAAAGAATGATAAATAAAGTGAATGATAATGTAAATTTGTTTAAAGACTTTCCTCCCACTTTACAATGTGCATGTATGCAATATAGTTCCTGACTTGGATGGTACTTACGGATAAGTTTCACTAATGCATTCGTAATAACTAAAGATTTAGAACATTTTGAGATATGGCCATAAAATCATCTACACGCATATGCCTTCAAAAGCATGAAAGTGCTCAGGTTCATGTGCTCAGGTTTGTGGGAATTATGTGATACTGACCAATTAGAGTCTAGTATCTGCCAGAATAAGAGATAATACGGAAATCATCTAACTCAAACGATGTCCAGGCATCCATAATTTTCTTTCAAATCAAATCTACTTCTATTACACCACTATGTTAAATTAAAAAAAAAAATGTTGCTTATATTAGACAAAGGAAGAGATAGATCTATAACCCAAACGGTAAGATTAAAAGGACAGTGCAAATCCATTCACACAAACAGAGTGCATATCCATTAGTTTCACACAAAAAGAGTGCATATCCATTAGTCTCACACAAAAAGAGTCATCTAGTTTGAGAATTTTTTTACAACCAAAATAATGAAAATGTTTAATGAGTCTAATGATCATCTGGCATATGAAAATTCCACGATGAGTCTAATGACATTGCTGGGTCTTGCATATTCCTACAAACCAGAACAAATAAAGATTAGAATAATTGACACAAAAAAAAGCCAAGTTAAATAAATAAAATCAACGTAGTATTCATACATATCAAATGTGGTTGACATCGTGGTTGGGTTTGGAGAGAATATAGTGGAGTTTGGTTTGCCCATATTCCTACAAAAACAAAAAAGAATAAAAAAAAGTTTAACCAACTAGCAAATGCCCTTCTTACATGCCAAGTAAAAAAAAAAAATAGCCAAGTTAAAAAAATAAGATCAACGTAGTATTCATACATATCAAATGTGGTTGACATCGTGGCCAGGTTTGGAGAGAATATAGTGGAGTTTGGTTCTCCCATATTCCTACAAAAAAAAAAAAAAAAAGCTTCAACCAACTAGCAAATGCCCTTCTTACATGCCAAGTTAAAAAAAAAAAAATAGCCAAGTTAAAAAATAAGATCAACGTAGTATTCATACATATCAAATGTGGTTGACATCATGGCCGGGTTTGGAGAGAATATAGTGGAGCTTGGTTTCCCCATATTCCTACAAAAAAAAAAAAGCATCAACCAACTTTAGAAAAATGCCCTCCTTACATGCCAAGTAAAAAAAAAAAAAAAACCCAAGTTAGAAAAAATACCTATGTAATGGGCATTTGCTTCTTACATGCCCTTCTTGTTTACAAACGCTGCATCGTCGCTTCTTTATTGGTACATTTTCTTTTGGATTCTTTTGTCGTAATGATCTGGGTCTTCCTTTAGAAACAATGTGTGGCGGATCATGCAATGAGAAATTGGAGACTATTTGGCTCTGGACCACATTTCCCTCCGTGTTACAATCGTCATCATTCATCAGTTGAAGCTCTTGATGAATATTCTCTATTCTCCTAGAAGCATGCTCATATTTCTTGATAGATAGTGACCCCATCTCTGCAACCAAGTAAAACTATCTCATCAAACGATGCTTCATCACTAATGATGATGGGACTATCTCCAATGGCCCCTCATCGACGCATATCCCATCCACGACGCGACTTTTTGCATTCATCGTCCACCTCTCCAAAATATATGACTGCATCACAGTATCCAAAATACTTTTCTTTGCCAAAACATGTAGGCTGTGCTGGCATAAGAAGCCAATAAATTCAAACTTACAACATGTACAAGAAACAGTGTTGTTCTCCCTACCAAGTGTTACTTCATATGCCGGCTTTTCTTTCTCCGCAATGCCCACCCAGTAAATTTTTCGACCATCTTCCTCATGTGTTTTGTATGCCTTGAAGCGTTGGCTATTAAATAAATCATCTTGGAAGATCAAAAATGATTTTCTTGTGTAGATCTTGGCTGCTTCTTCTTCAATACTGTAAGAAGTTCTCATAATTGGCTTCGATGTTTTTGTCTTCACATCTTTTTCTTTCTCACTGAGATAACGGGTATTCAAAGCTTTATCATATTGATGGACGAATTCACTTACCATCATACTTGACCGAACATAGTCTTTAAAAAACTTGTTGATACTCTCACTTCGTTGAGTTGTGGACATTCCAGCGCAAAATGTGTTTCTCAGGTAGGCGGGCACCCACTTTGATCTCCTGGAATAAAAATTCTGCAGCCAACTATTTTCTTCCAACTTGTACTTCAATAACATATCAGTCCACTCCAACTCAAACTTCTCAATAGTGAGTGTCTCATGAATACAATGGTTAAATTCATGTTGAAACTCTGGATATTTGTTATAAACATGAGCTAAATGTTCAGGAACTTTTTGTAAGAGATGCCATAAGCACAATTTGTGAGTTGTATTGGGCAATACGTCGATGATGGCCTTAGCCATTGACTTATCATCATAAGTTATTATTGTAAAGGGAGCACGACCAAGCATCGCTTCTTGCCATGTCTTCAATAACTATGTGTAAGACTCGACTTCTCATTTATTAGTAAAGCACATCCAAACATCACAGATTGATGATGATGGTTAACCCCAGTAAATGGAACAAAGGGCATCTTGTAGCGATTTGTCAAGTATGTAGCGTCAAATGTAACAACATCCCCAAAATACTGATATGCTGCTCTTGATCTAGCATCTGCCCAAAAACAATTCCCCATCGACCCATTTTCATTAAGTTGGATCGAATATACGAAGCCTAGATTGTTACGTTCACTTTTCAAAAAGTACTCATATAATTTTTGTGCGTCTCCCTCTCCAAGAAGCTGCCTCCTTCGATTGCCCAAATAATTCTGAACGTCCTTAGCAATGCAACCAATGTTATACTCCCCACCTGACTCCTTACTTAACACAGACATTATTTTCCGTGTTGGTATCCCCGACTCATTTAACGTGTCTACCAAATTTTTTTGTGCTGATGTCACCCGTCTATGCCCACGAAGCAAACTTATACTCCTAGGTGTTAACAACTCATGATTATGCTGAAGTACAAACTTGGACACAACCCATTTGTCTCCATCCTTTTTTATTGTCATCATCGCCTTACACCCACACTTTGTTTCCGCAGCCTCAGGTCTTGCTCTCTCTTTAAGTTTAAAATTATAACGACGGGATCCTTCTCTCGAACACACATACTCTACACCAATTAATGATCTGTCTATGTTTGACAACCGAGTATGATTTGTTCGAATGCTAAAACCAGTTCGTCTGGAAAAGGTTTTATAGCAACTATGTGCATCCTCTATATCATCAAACTGTAGACCCACATACAACTCCACATATGAAAATGACGTCGTATGACCTTCCTTGGGCATATTCTTATCTTGTTCAACCTCACCATCCTCTTCAATCATCTCAACTTCATCGGCACTAGAATTACAACTGCCTAAAATCTCAACATGATCTCTTGAAGTACTCATCATTCACTCAACCTAATATGATTTATAGGGCAAGAATAGCTCAATAGACAATCAAATTAAGTGTAGTATATATAGCTCAATACAAAACTCTAAAATACAAAAAAAAAAAAAAAAGATTTCAAGGTAAAGCTCGTTAGAAAATCACACGATGTATATATATGCGTTGCTACTGTATGTGGTACACCATACAAGTTGAAAAAAAAAATGACAAGGAAATGTCACGAGACCACTTAGTTTGCCTTATAGACTAGACATGCATAAGGGCCACAACACATTTATCATCATAACAAATAATTAATACATAAAAATAATGTTAGATAAATTAATATATATGATCTTTAGATTTTAAAAATATAATCATTTCAAGCTTTCATATGATTAAAAAAAAAAGTTGCATATTGCAAAATACAAAAGAAAAAAAATTAATAAAAAAAGAAAAAAAAAGAGATATGACTACATACAGCTTCACATTTCAGATGAATAAAAAAAAAGTTGCACATTGCAAAATACAAAAGAAAAAAAAATTATAAAAAAAGAAAAAAAAGAGATATGACTACATACAGCTTTACATTTCAGATGAATAAAAAAAAAAAGTTGCACATTGTAAAATAAAAAGAAAAAAAATTATAAAAAATGAAGAAGAGATTTTGCTACATACAGATTCACCTTTTAGATGATTAAAAAAAAAAATTGCACATTGTAAAATAAAAAGAAAAAAAATTATAAAAAAAGAAAAAAAAAAGAAAAATACCTACAGGTTCACCTCTAAGATGATTATAAAAAAAAAGTTGCACATTTTAGTTTATTATATTCATAAGATTTTGTGAGATAAAACAAGAATAAAACACTAAACAAACAAAAAATTTTACCTTTTGTAAAGTTTCACCAACACAGAGCCCCACAAATCTTGAAAGCGAAACTCCAAGCCTCACAAATCTTCAGAAACCAGAAGTGTAGAGAGAGAGAGAGAGAGAAAAAGAGAAAGAGATGGTTCAGACGGATAGATTAAAGAGTGAAAGCAGAGCAGGTCACGTGGGTAGGTGGGAAATCAAAAAGTAATTAGTCATTTTATCACATGTGTGAAGGTGCATAAAGAATCATGGGGAGCAACCTATATGTTGTACCTGGATTGGCTGGTGTAAAAGCTCCTTACTCATCCGACCGGCTCCAAGTGACACCCATACCCAATTGTGGTGGTAGCGATACCATTTGGGAGAATGAAAATTTGGCAATGCAATAACCTAAATAAGAAAACCTTTCCACCACAAGCTGACATTACATATGAGTCATTCTTTGATAGAGCCATATACGAAGTTGCTTCTTCAAGGTTGACACCTAAGACATCATTAGTTATAAGAATACCACTATCTTGTTGCCAATGATTTAGGCCTTTTCCACTTGGATTTTGTTCATTGTGTGTCCATTTTAGAATGTTTGCATCTGTTATCTCCTTGCCTTTTTTACCTTTGGTGCGCAATTTGAAATTTTCTAGGAGTTGGAGCAAAGTAAGACTCATGAGTTGCCACAAAAATGCAGGTATGAACTTTTTAATTCCTTGTACAATATCAATTATAGCTATATGAACCAGTGAGAAATTTAAATACTTTCAAACCACATCGATTATAACAAGAGAAGGCAAGTACTAGTCACTAGCTTTAAGTCCCTCCCTCAGTTTCTTGATGTCTTCAACCTCATATCCATGATAAGCACACATGGCCAAAAGTGTACTGTAAAGAAATACATTTAGGCACTCAATAACCCGCAAACAAACACTTAAAACTAGTAGATAAAAATGCACAAATAAGCTTGTACTTGTCAATAAAGTTGAGTACAGAAGCTTCAAATATGAGTACAAGGGCAAGGTTAGACCCATGGTCTACATTGGTTTTAAGCTTATATTGCTTTTTTGAAGAATCAGAGAAATTAACTGGTAGTTCATTATCTTGAGACGAGTCAAATTTAACAATGGACGTACAACCATCAAGATTAGCATGTGTTCCACCATCCTTTTTAAGATCAAATTCAAAATATAACAAATGAGATACAATATCCAAAGCTTGGTTCATCAACTGATTTTTTCCGATTTCTTTTCCCTTTCTTCTATCAAACGGCCACCTTTGTTTTAATAATTCTAGCCATTTTCATAACAATCCCTTGTGACCTGCATGTGACCACCACCAGATCCAATCTGTGCATCACCCATATCACATAATTTTGTAAATTCATTCTCTAAAGTCTCAGCAATTCCTACCCTTGACCCACCCCAAACTACAACAATCACCTCGCCAAAAATAACGTTGTCTACTAACAATACCAAATGTGAACAAATGTTTTCTCTCATTTGTGAGATTTCACAAGCAAGAAGGATTGGGATTTAATGGAAAAAATGTTAGCTCTTAACGACAACAGTAAAGAGGGAATAAAATTTTGATGACAAGAGTGGTTTATAAAACCCATATAACATTGGATCAGGTTTTGGCTCATCGACTTCCTCCACTGTAATAGAATGCACTAAGAAATTTGGTTCCCATTTCTCTATCACCTCAACTTTCAACATGCCGAAACATAAACATCACTTGTACATTTTTTGAACAAGTTGAGTGCACTACTCGTATAACCATACGTACTTGAAAAGAGGGCACGGTGTACAACAATCTCAGGCACAAGAAAAGCTCCAAGAAGTGTTGCATCTCCCACAGATCTTTGGTGCTTCTTTCATTGTGTCTCTCTCAATTCTTTCATCAGACCTTGGAGTTCATCTATAGCACCATTTACAAATGCTCTATTCAGCCTCAGCCTAAACATCAATATAGTCTATCCACCACCAGTTGTTTCAAGATCAAGGGAGAGAGGGGTGCATCCAAAAGTAGTAGATCCTGCCCCTTTTCTTTACCTTCACCATTCAAAATAGCCGCTCAGACTGTAGAGTCATAGTCGACAACCTCATCAGAATTGATGCTTGAATCTACTAATATTCCTCTTTTGATAAAAATATTTTTCTTGGCCATCTTGGTGTGCAACACCGACTTCGACTCCACATCAAACACCATTTCTTAAAGGGCCTCTTTAGTGGAAATAACAAGTTAAGCAGTAGAGAATAGAATGAAGCCCATGGGCTTCTCGCCTTTGAAGTTCACCCATGAAGCCACTTATCCAGGCAACCATCTCAGTAGATTTAGTAACTCTCTCTCTTTCACATCTTCCAGAAGACCCATGATGAGTATCATACGCACCTTCAAATGTAGCATCCTAGTTTTCTCTTTCAAGGCATTGAAGTTAGATTCAATTGTAAAGGATTGATCAAAAGTGGGTCTGAGATGTGGGAGAAACACTCAGGATATGTGATTGCCGACCTTCATCTTTTGGACTAAATATGCCTCTCCGAGGGGCTCCTTTTAGTCCAAAAAACACTTAATGGTGAGAGGATACCTCTCGAGGGCGTGGGTCTCTCATAGCGGATGCCACACAAGGCGTAGAGAAACATTCCTACATCTACGATCAATTAGCCACTTAGAATTGTCAACGCTGTTGATGAGGTTCATGTCGGTGATCAAGTGCTTCATCTTAGTGAGATTAATATCTGACAACGTGTTAATGGTGGAGGTACACAAAATACGGATAGGGGGATCTGATGGTCGAGACAATAAGATGGGATTACCGAAAGAATTTTCGAGAGCAGATGAAAGAGAAATTTCTTTATGGACAACTACCGTGGGCACTACCACTATCCCCTCCACCTCTACTGCCATTTCTTATTCCTCCCGTGCAACCTGATCTTGTCATTCCGTGAATGATTGCTTGAAAACCTTGTAGTTTTCATGGTATTGATTGACTAAATCTGTGAGATGGAGCATTTTGTCAAGAATCTTTTCCATCAACAACAAATTTGTTTGCTGTTTGTTGAAGCTTACCCCATCCCCCATGAAGGATCGTTGAGCTGTGATACCACTTGTTATGAACCCGCTTGTTGAGTAACAATGAAGAAGACTGAAAATGGATGTTAAGAACAAAAAAGAGGTAGAAATTTAGAGATGAGTTGAAGAGGATTAAATTCGATAAAAGGGCTACGACTTGGGATGTTCGAGGCTCCCAATTCCTCTGATAGTTTCAAACCAAAATAAATTCAAGAATAATTGCCCCTATAGCTCCCTTCCCCTTTTACAATTCACTCAACGCACTCAACGTAACCACCCAAACAGAAAGTGCTAATGATAAAATGACTGTAGACAAACATAAGAAAATAACAAACTATTGTAAACTGAAAGGCTAGCACAAAATGCACAACTTAACTAAAGACCCTTAAAAGACTATTGTAGACAATGACATCGTTTCACTTCAGGTTTATAACACACACGCAGAGAAACGGAAAAAGAGACTAGATAAACAAAAGAGATAGGCTTATCAACAACAGAGGAAGAGTGGTGGCATAGAGCATTGTGGAAAGACAAAGAGGGAGGATAGAGGTATTGGGGGCTGGAAAAGAGATATGCTTGGGGGGGTGTCTGTGCAAGAGGTGTCGGGGGGAAGAAAAATAACTTCGGGATTTAGGATACGTAGTGTTAAAAAATATCGTTTTGGGTCTTTTCTTTAATCGAGTAGGCTGAGCTTAGAATTGATTGGGCCTAGCTTCTCAATGGGCAAGTATGACAGTGGTAGTAAATCATGATCTCAAAAAATGAATTTATCTCTTCAATTTAGAACTCGACAATTCAAAACTAGAATTATGGAGAATATATAGAAAAAGTAGAGGAGAGCAAAAAAATGGTTGATTTGGTTACACAAAACTAAATTATCACATTTCATCTCATCTCGTATAATCATTATAATTTTTTCAGATATTCACACAAAATATAATAAAAAATTCAATTTTTTCAAATCCCAAAATAAAACTAATATTATAACAATATTTTATCCGACTTTCAATAAAACATTTCATTTCATCTCATTTGAAATGTTTAACCAAATGAGACATGATGCCATTTGGATAGTGAGTTGAGATGAGATGAAAATTGGATAAAATATTATTAGAATATTACTTTTTAATATTATTATTGTCTTGTGATTTAAAAAAGTTGAATTTTTTTATTATATTATTTGAAAATTTGAAAAAGTTATAATGATGAGATGAGATGAAACATTCTCACTATCCAAACAGGGCCTTAAGGGAAAGTAGAATTGATTCGTTTTTTAATTTAGAAAATTGCATCTTTTTTCTTGGAAGTGGAATTTTGTTTTAGGTTTTTGAAGGGCTGAAAGATTACTTCAAAATTCTTTTAGAGAAAAAAAAAAAAAAAAAAGCAAATCTAATTAACTATATATATATAATTTGGAGGTTGTTTAATTTCTTAATTAGTATTTTACTAATATATATATATATATATATATATACACACACTATGTCAGAGCAACGTACAAAGCATGTTTGCCTAGTTGGGTGAGACAAGATTTTTAATAAAAATAATATGATTTATTTTACAAAAAAATTAATTAATGCACCAAGTTGGATCACCTATTTGTGAAATCTGTGTTGCAATATTTTTCAAATATGGCAAATACTCCTATATGATATGAATTTAATGTTTTTGTATGATTAATAGAAAAGTAAATGATATAAATGCAAAAAACTCAAAATATGGTAAATCAATACAAATTACGGATGATGAGATTAAATTATCCCCCACCATTTTCTGTTATTTCTAAACAAAATATATAAAAGAAATATATTCATTGACTTTAAAATCAAAAGCACATCAATTTCCCTTAATCATTACGTCTACAAATTAAGACCCAAAAAGCCAACCTCTACAAATAAAAAGTGTTATGAGAGACATATAATATATATGTTAGTACGAATAAACTATATTCAAAGTTGTACCCATCATGAAATTAAATAATACTATAGAAATTAGAGAGATTGTGAGAATTAGTTATGGATTTAAGCTTGATTAAAATGATAGTAAATTATAAACGAAAAGGTAATTTTGAATTGAGAAAAAAAAAAACAAATGTACATATATGATTGGTAAAATAAATATATATCTAAAGAACAAAAATCATAGATAATCAAATTCATAAACAAAATAATACACAAATACACATCTTAGATGATCTACTAATATTAAATAGTAAATACCAACTATACAAAAATACTTATATCATGACACTACTAGCTAAATCTTCTAATGATTGATACTCTATTTTTAGGATTTTCTGCATTATGCATTCAACACGCACGTTGATTTACTTTGAAAGAAAAAATTGCATATAGTAAACCTACGACCTACTTATCTAGCAAATGCTTTCGTCTGAAAATTATAATTTTGAAAGAGTAGTAGCATATTTAATTAAAGAGAATGGTAATTAGAAAAAAAAAAAAAAAGACTTATCTATCCACAAAGCATATAGAACCGGCATACAGGAGTATTCATAAGATCCCTAGATATTTTATTATTATTTTTTATTACCTATTGGCCATCAAACAGAAAATGCTTCAATTGAAGAGATATTTTTTCTCAACTTTAACCATGTGCATACATCCATCTTTCTCTTCTCCCAATGCAACAAACAACATTGATCTATTGTAAATAAAATATTTAAGGCCAATAAGAGGTAGCAAATTAATGGGAAAATAAGAAAAGTTAATCTAGAAGTTAGATATATATTGGTCATAAAAGTCTATTTTTCTTTAAGTATGTATTGGTTACGAATAGTTTTTTTGTTACAATAAATTGATCATAAAAAACTCAATTTTTTTTTTTGTAGTATATCCACTTATTATAATAGATCATAGTTTATATATTTTTTCTTTTACGTACGGATGAAGCAAGATCGAGATAAAGATGCCAAATATTTAAAGGGTATCTTGATTTTGAAAGGTATATATATTCTTCTTCTTCTTCTTTTTTGTAGAACCGACAAGTTGAAGAAGTGAACCCCAATTATCATGCATGTGCGCGCTGCAGGAGGGATTCTACGTATTCTTGTTCTGGACCTAACGCCTCTGATCTTCCGTTCAAAGGAATTTTCAAATTTATTTATATAAGCTTCTTTTCCCATATTGCATGTAGCTCGATCGCTATCTTTATTATCAGCATTAGTATCTTCTATCTTCTTTGATTTCCGATGATAAAGTCATGATCACCAGGATGCTCATTACAGCTTGTTTGATTGCACCAATTAATTATCTTAAAATATTCATTTTTATAAGTTTAATGGACGGGAAATTAAAGCCAATATTTTATAAGAAGTCCAAGATTGATCTGATGATCCCAGCTGCTTAGAAGTACTAGTTTTTGCGGATCTGTTTTCCTTCAACGTACAAGAAAGATCGACTTCTTTTAGTTAATTAATATAATTAACATAGACAAATGAAAATATATATAGAGGTAATTGCTTGCTTTTCCCATAAAATGATAAGCATGCTGCTAGTTAAGTAGTGTTGCAGGCACTGCCTTAATCTTCGTGATTTGCTCCACTCGAAGACGCCTGAGTGATACTACTTGTACTGGAACTCGAAGAAACAGGACCCAAATCATCAGTCTTGTATTCCATCATAAAATCAAATAATCTCGGCTGAGCCATTACGTCCACGACATTCTCAAGTAGTTTGTTCTCTGAACTCCTTTGAATAATAACATCATTGTTTTCAATACTTCCTTTTTTCGAAAATATGCGACACAGAACCCAATTGTCCAATGTTTGGTCTATAGAATTCTGCAAGAAAATATATATAAAACCCATGCAAGTGTTTCAGAAACTAAAATGTATGTGAATCATTCTTTATAATTGGCATGGGCATGCAGCAAATTTGTAAGAAGGAACGTATATACGTACGTACGCCTGTACAGCTACATTCTTGAACTCAAAAATTAAGTATATATATAGATATACATATGTATATATATGCAACGAAATTGGGTGGAAATCCACCTGGGTTGAGTTATGTACCTGTGAGAAATTGCAAGCTGCAATTCCTTCATCGACAAGACGGTATTCATGCATAATCCAATCAGTTCTCAATCCTAGGGAGGGCTTCCCTCTGTAGAAAACCAGAGTCTTTTTCATTCCCACCTCGTGATTCTTTGTAGAAGATAAGATCTTTTTGTCTGAGCCGGCTGCCTTCCAGTAACCAGAATTAGTTGTCCGTTTGGTTCGGTTCCCATTCCGATATCTTGCTTCCTTATGGCTGAAAAAATACATCTCTTGCTCCAAATCACCTATATATAATATGTAGAAGAGACATTAATTTTAATATATATATATATATTTATATTATGTGTAAGCTAGTTTACATGCATGCTGCATTTTCAATGCTGAAAAAATAGAGAATACCAATTAAAACTGATATTAATTAGAACATGATCATGATGCATGCAGCTCGGTTTTTCAATAATAATAATAATAATAATCAAGTACCTGGCAAATCCCAAGGATCGTAATCGCAGACATTGATCTCAGGAATAATGATTAAGGCAGGCAACGGGCAGGAGAAGATCTTGCACTTTAAGTACTGGAAGACGAGCTCTTCATCTGTAGGCTGGAAACGGAAACCGGGAGGCAATCTGGTCACTACTGCACCATTTTGAGCAAAGCTGAACTTGTCCATTGAAATTGAAACCTCGATCTCCCTGTAACTTTGCCACCTGATCTGTCAACAAAAAGCAGTGGTACGTAGTCAAAGCAACCCCATTTTGGGGTTTTATAGTAGCATGAAAGTAGAGAAATTAAGAGAGATCATGATGAGATTGTGCATGCATGGCAGCTGCTGCATGCGTTCTGGAAGAAGAAAAAGTTGGTTGTGTATGGTAGTGGTGAACAAGGGGGCCAGATCAGAAAGTAGAGATAAAGAATACTACAATGTGATCTATTATCAATTATGGCATGCCCTCCCCAATGAGGAGATCATGCCATAAATGGCATGGTTTTTGTGGGGATCGATTGGCCAACTCTAATTGATCATCTAATGTTGTAATTATAAGCAAGAAATTAAGGTGTTAGCTAGCCACAATATTCATTTGTGCTAGTTAGCTATATAGCAGCTTATAGTTCAAAAAGAATATTGGTCCATATTATATATAATTGAAGCTTGCTTGTTGAAATTAATTATTATAAAGTTAATAACTAATTATTTTCAAGTAATGTAAGTACTACGTGCGTGGCCGGGACCAATTCACAAAAATTAAATACACCTCCCATGAATGTGGGGGTACTACTGTTACACACACACACATATATATAATATGATCATCACATGATTATTCACCTCTCACACATGAAGAAGCTTTTAATTTAATGGAGGAGGGACTAATAAAAGTTGAGATAGAATTTATCAAATAAGCATATCAGTAATCAAGGGGAAATCACATGATCATTTGCATGCCATGATCACAACTATATATATTACATATTATATAGGCGAGCCGGTGTTAATTTATACTTTAAGAAAAAATATATCTAAAATTATATATATATATATATATATATATATATAAAATGACATTTTACACTTGAAATTGTTAAAAAACCATGATGCACGTACGTACATCTTTTATAAAAATCTATATATCAATTGCATGTCGATTTTGATAATTTGAAAAGAAAATCAGCATAGAAAATAACCCTATTATATATATAATTTGATCAAGGATGGGGAAATTATTTTGCCTATGATCATGATGGGTAAATCTACCATGCATGCAGCTTGGACAAAATTGCATGCTTTACTACTATTTAATTATTAGGTCCATTATATATTAATCTGGATTGCTGGCCTCTGCTTAATTGGCCATTAACTTCAAGAGTAAGAGAAGCCATGCATGCATGATCGATCTTCGATATCAATCCATCTAAAGCAACTCAAAGTTTTTCTTTAATTTCAATCTCAAAATGATCCATCCGGCCACTGACCAACTTCTTATATGATGAACATTATATTTATGTTTTAGTCCTCAATGTTGCTTTTTCTTTTTTCTTTTTTGTTTGTTAAAAGTAAGCTTTAACTTTAAACTATGAATTAAACATGGAGGGATGAGTCAGAAAGGTAGTTGTAGGCGCCGCACTTCAACCCCACGGGCTACCATTTTTATAAAAGATCAGAGAGCGAGCTATCTTTCTTTCTTATAATTACTTTTTTTTTCATATAAATTTATCAATTAATTAATTTGTTGGGTTAATTTTAGAAGATCGAGTTAGAGTCGTTTCGAATGACGATCATAAAAGCTAATGCTTTTGGGAAAAAGCAAAAGGCAGCTTAGACAACTGCAGCTGCTTGCGAGCTAGCAATGTTGATCTCAGTCAACTTCGATGATCGTTTTTGGTACTTTCCTTCGTTGTGAAGATCATGATGTTAATATTAATATCGCTTTCATACTTTGCATGTATGCATGAATGCATGACTAGATCTATCAGATATTCTCATCACCTTTTCGAAAAGTTGCCATGCAGGTTTTTTGAAATGGTTACCAATCTTACGTAGTGCTACTATTTTATGCATTTAATTTCAATCGGCTTTGAATTATAAATAGCTAGGTCCTTAATTTAGTACCCCCATATATTCTATTAATGAAAGTTTACACATTGGTTTTCTATTTCAGGTTATTTAAGAGTATAAAAATAAATATATCCATACTGAATTAAATTGTAACGTCCCTGACCCGGAGGTTTGGGGAGTTCCTGTCATGCACCTAAAATCACATCTTAAAAATACAGTCATAAACTCTAAAGTCTCAATGTCACATAAAACTCATTGGTTCAAACGAACTAGTACTCCAATATAATCAATTTACGATTCCTCAAAGTCACAAAATAAACGTCGACCTTCCAAAATACCAAGTCAATAGAACAACACAATTTTACTGAATAAAACTCTCAAATAATCAAAGTACCATTTTCGTACTTAATCCACTATACTCAAATAGTCTAGTCTCTAATTCTTATTCTTGATCATTAGCTGAAACATCCAAAATATCTGAAAATATTGTGGATATAAGAAGTGAGTTATCAACAACTTTAAACAGTGAACATATACTAATACATAAATATGAACTAGTAACAAAATACAGAACAAAATATGTTATCAAAAATATCATAGCGACGTCGAAGATATTCATATTCAAAAGTCCTTTGACATATTCATGTTATGAACTGGTTTGCTGCCGGATTGGCAAAGGCCTGCTGCCTCTTGGGTGGCAGTTTGTTTGCTAGTGAACTATGGAGAAGGTGTGACAACTCTTAGCTTGGGGAAGAGGTTGAAGGTGAGGTGTGTCCTTCCGTAAATGAATGTACACACACGAGCGCGCACACACATTAGTCCGACGCAAAATTGAATGACAATATGACACTTCTTGCCACTTTTAGTTGTGGCACTCATCTTATATGGGCTCTCTCCCGCTTTAAAATTCTAATATCATGATAAAATTAAACACGTTGAATCCAATCTTTATTGGAAATTGTTGAAGCTCATGTATTATATTTTAAAGGAAAATTTTTTGTATAAAGTTAGCAAATCTACAAACTCCATTCGAAAAATAATGACAAATTTGAAACTCACATAAAAAAAGTAATATTATATACAGTTTTGAAGTATTGAAATTTCATATACTTCATTTAAAAAAAATTAGGACCCATTATTAAAAAAATGAATTTTTTTCTTTTCTTGTGAGTTTCATATTTATTTATCTTTTAAAAAATATATGCAAGATTTTTACGCCACTATATAAATTATTTTTTAAAAATAAAATTTTAGTGGTGAACTTCATTTTTTAAAAGGAAATTAATGAGATTTGGACACTTTAAACTGTATCTAGACCCATTTGGCAAGTTGATGGGACGCCTTGGGCCTGAGACCCGGCTCGTTTATCGTCACTCATCTTATGGAAACGGGCAGTCTACAAATCTCATGAATGCGAGCCCAGTTCTGTCGGGCCCCGTAAGCCGTCTTCCTCCGTCTAGAGACCCCGTTTTGTTTTTAGGGTTTTAGAGCTTCCAAGCGTGCGGGAGTTTTTCCACACTTGCCGTCTTTCATTTATACGGAGGATTTAGCGGCTGAAAACTCTCCCGCTCTCAATGGATCCTTCGCAACTCCAATCCAATGAACTTGCGCAATTTATCGCAGTAAGTTTTCTTGAAACCTGTTTTTTCCTCTGGCTGGTTTCCCAGGAAAACTGAGGCAAAGAACAGAGAAACTCAAAAAGATTGCGCCGTTCTACTTCATTGAATGCTAGAATGAGAAGTTATTCTTTTTCGTTACTTAGGAAAGCGTACTTGATGAAATCGAGAAAGCCCTTTCTTATTGATCCACAAGCTTGTTGCTGGGTGATATTATCCTATGATTTTGAGTGTGTTTGGTCGCTCCTATTCCAGGACTTGAAAGAAAGTATCCTCTACGATGTATCATATGCTATGGTTACTTAGAAAAAAAAAAAGTATCATATGCCATGGTTGATACAATTTAAATAGCTTGAAGAGTAGAATTACCTATATAAAAAAAATAGTTTTAAGAGTAGAATGATAGTTTCCCTTCATATTTTTATGTTGTTATTCGGTTGTGTTATTTAAGGTTTAATTGCTTAATGCATTGTTAAAATTTTGATTAGGTTCGATGGAACTGATCACTCATCGCTGTTTTAATGCTGCTTATAATTTATTGTGGTATCAGAGTCCTGAATTCGTGTTTTGTCTCAACTTTGTAATTTCCCAGTTAAGTATTATCGTGGTTTATTGGTGTTGCATGTATAAGGGAAGTGAGAAAATGGTCGATCATCTCATGCTTCACTGCAAGGTAACCAATGCTTTGTGGAACACTATTTTTGGGTTGTTTGGGCTCGTTTGGTTCATGCCATATAGAGTGGTAGACCTCTTGGCATGTTGGAAAGATAGGTTTGATAGCTCTGAGTGGGCTGCTTTATGGAAATTGATCCCATCTTGTATTATGTGGTGCACATGCAGCCAAATGAATGATCAGACTTTTGTGGATTGTGAGGAGATGGTTGTCGAAGTCAAGGATGTTTTCTTTAGGTCTTTTCACTTTGAGACGTCTGCCTAGTCTTGTTCTTCTATTTCTAGTTATCTGGATTTTTTATTGTTTATCTCCTTTTCTGATTAGAAGTATATCCTGTACACTGCACGTGTGCCTGGATAACATCTTTTTTCCTTTTAAGTTTTTATTATTGATAAAGCGTAGGTTACTTATCGAAAGGAAATTGTTTTTTCTATTAGCTTAGGTTTTTAGTTTAAGTGGTGATTTATAATGCCTTCTTCTCATTCCTACTGCTTATGTAAGATATTGGTATGGTTTTAAGAGCAACTCTGTCTAAACTTTGGAGACTAATTCAACCCATCACAAGCTAGGAATCTTCTTGGAGTATGATGTTACCTAAAATAAAGCATATATTATGAGGTCAAGAACATTAGCGGTCATACCTGCCAGGATGTAGCCTAATGGTCAAAGTTAGGGTTTGGGATTAGCTATAGACTCGGATATTATAGATTCGGTTCTGCACTAGGGTTTTCCCTGGATTAGCTAATACATGGTTTTTGGTGGGTGGGGTAATGTATCCAGGTTTTATTCCCAAGGGTGGCTCCAAAGGGCCCTGACTTGACAAGGTTCCACGCCGGAAAAAGAGAGGAGAGAACATTAGTGGGGGTGGGGATTCATTATTACTATTGTCATTTTCAATAGTAATAAGTTGTACTCATACCAAGTTGCTATCTTATTCTATTTTGACTGAATTCATGGTGGGACTGACTATAATTTGTATGACTATTGCACCCACCCTTGGGTAGCCCCCCAAGTGGTAAGGGTGAACTGATGTGCATGAGCCCCATGTCACACGTTCGATTCCCCCCTAGGATCAAACTGTGATTTAAGTAGGAGGCCATGGCGGTTTTCTGTGCTAGTCTCTCCAGGGGTTTAGGTTCCATGGGTGAGTCCTAAGGGCTCTGTTGTGGTGTGGTTCAGTTATTAAAAAGAGAGAGATAGAGAGACTATTGCACACTGATTTAGCCATCATAGACTCGATCCTTCTAGGAATATATGCATGATGTCATGATATATTGTGGTGGTGATGTTTATTATGATTGTTATCATCAATAGTAACTCTTATCAGTACCAAGTTGCATTTACGATTTATTTCACTTCCTTTTGAATAAGTTAATGCTCATTATGCAGCAAGAGAAGGAAAGAGCAATGGTTAATGAGATGGTGGCAAAACTCACAAATGTCTGCTGGGACAAATGCATCACCGGTACACCCGGAAGCAAGTTTAGTTCCAGTGAGTCTAGTTGCCTTTCAAACTGTGCGCGGCGTTTCATGGATATGAGCATCATTATTGTGAAACGCTTCCAGAACATGCAGTGAAGTTCTAGGAGGAGGATTGGCATTATCTCTGTCACAAGAACTGGTCGTTTTGCCTGTGTTTTTTTGGTTAAATAGTTGGTTGAAGATGCTTTGAATTGTTGGAATAGATCTCTTTCAAATTTGTTGAAAATATAAATTAAGTTGTCTTTTAATTTTATTGCACTCTAGAACATATACCGAGCATTTCGCGCTGAAAAAATTGCATGTGTGCAGTTGCAAACGGTAGCATGTTGTAGTCATTTATTGCACTTTGAATTATTTAAAGTGCGGGGAAATTTTTGCCGATGGGGATGTTTCTGGGCACCCGGTGGCAATTAAAAAAAAAACTTGTGGTTAGTTGCAATTTCAAAAATCCATTATGGTAAAATGGCTTGAGAGAGAGGCAGAATCAAATGATAGGCAAAATGGAGAGAGGCTACAATTAAGTGATAACAGCATATCTCGATTTGCTTTCTGGATGTTGGAGTTCTTCGTAAAAGTATTAGGGTTGATTTTAGGTTTGTGGAGCAGGTCATGGAAACTTTTTAGGTAAATGATGTGATATTCCCAACTTATTACAACATCACATAATTAAAATTGTTTATGCAACATCAATTTTAATTGACGTCATATCCTATGATATAATGAGTGTCATACTTCCGTTATGTCTAAAACATGCAATGAATCCAAACAAAGAAAATGCGAGAAAAAGATTTTCAATGTTGCTTGTATCCTTAGGTTACGTTTGACTGTTGAAATGATTTCAAATAATTTGTAAATAATAATAAAAAAGTAATAAATAATTTGTAAATAATAATGAGTTGGTCTAGATGATCTCACTAACCAAAAGTTGCCTAAATATATCCTATCTAGTTGAATGATCTCCATCTTTAAATGCCGTTGTCCCTGTAAAAAAGAAAGAGACCAGCACTGCCACGTACAGGTGTGTGCGCGCATGAAATTGCGCACTCCACAGCCCTTTGAATACACTCACCTGTATCCAGCTTTTTTATATTGAATAATATGTATAGTCCGGTGGTATTTTGGGCATTGGGAACTGTAGCAGCATGTGTGAGGATATTAACGATTAGTTTCGAATTCGAGATTGGACTGTTGAGAGCTCAAACTCGATACAGGCATTTAAAAAATAAAAACATTAAGGTCCTACCGGGAGTCGAACCCAGGTCGCTGGATTCAAAGTCCAGAGTGCTAACCACTACACCATAGAACCCCTACATCGTAAAATCTTAGGGATTCACCTTATGTAAAGTATTCAGGGTAATGACTACTTTTTCTGTGCATGCGAATCGCCTAATTAAATATTAATGGATCATCTTGATCAGCTTTCTTTTTTTAATTTTTAATTGGTCTAACTTACCCATTAATTCGACCATGTTAAGAAATTGATACAGACCTCTTTTCATCATCTTAACAAAACTCTAGATTTAACTTGAAAATGAAAAACAAAATAATTTAATTAAACCTAATTAGTAATTAGATATGGTGATCATGATGCCATATAGACTTTGGATCCAACGATCAATAATATTTAGCCGAATTATCCGAAAACAATGTTAACAAAGAAGACACAATGTTTGTAAACATAATAAAATTATAGAATGTGAAATCACCACTTATTTCAAAAGTTTCAGCTTATGAGAAGAGGTAAATATATACATATATTATATTTAAGAGTAGTACTGCTATATCCACAAAAGAATGACACAAAACAATTTTATAAATTGGCGTAGCTAATTCATATGATATATTAGATTTACTTTAATTTATAATAAAAGTAATTTTACAATATGATAAACCACATCAAGCCATATCAGTTTGTAAAATTGTTTTTATATAATCCATTTGTGGTGCTGTGTTTGTAAAATTATCTTAATAGTTTCCCTCATCATGTGTTGAAAGATTCTCTTTTAATAAGTGTGCCCAACAAGTGAAATAGTTAGTTAATGGAGTGAAGTATATAGTCCTCCATTTGCCTGTCACATTTACTTTGGCCTTATCAATAGACCAGAGTAATACATATTGGCCATGATCTTATTATTAATCATCATGATCTTTATAGCATTAAACGAATAAAGAAATATTATTGTTACTTTATTTTACTTATTTATCAATAATTTGGTACCATATTATATATAAGATGATGGTGCAAAGATGATAATTGAAATGATGATTAATAGAAAATTTTCTTTTCATGACTGGAGAGGAAAAATTGCATAACTTGTCTAACATATATCACATGATCTTGTGGCAATATTTAAGCTATATATAGGTTGAATATAGTTAGGTGCTGTCTTCACGTGCCCTGATCAACCTCTTTCACGAAGCTTGCTCTAATAGGATGCGTGGCCAGAATATTCTCCACACATTACATCTCCCCTCGCATGCGCGCGCATGTGATTCCCATGATTCTTAATGTAATTCTCCTAACCCAAAAAATGAAAAATAAAAAAACCATGAGTAGCTAGCTGTATTCGATTAAGCGGAGAGAGAGAGAGAGAGAGAGAGAGAGAGAGAGAGAGAGAGAGAGAGAGAGAGAGAGAGAGAGAGAGAGAATCAGTGGTTTTGAATGGGATTATTAGGCTTAGTGCTTATATGAAATACTATTAAAGACCTTTACACTACAAATTTGATTTAAAAGATAAATTTTAAAAACTGAATTTTATAAATTAAATTACGTTACGTAGATATGTAGTACGTGGTCTAAAAGCCAACTTCAAATAGATCTTTCTCTATATATGAATCAGTGGCCGCCATGTATATCCTAGGCACTGTACAACATGTATTTCTGTGTACTCCTTCCTAGTTTTGTATCACACACACATATATGTATAGATAGCCATTGTCTGCTCACTCCTACTATTATATATCTCATTGGAATGGTACTTGGCTATACAAGGAAAGCTAGAGATCAGGGATCGATGTTTTGATCCCACGTATATATAATTAAGGGGTTTCTTGGTTGGGCAAGTTAGCACATATATATAGACATCATCATTCATTATGAATGATGGTAAGCCTATTAATTAATATCTACCGTTTGATTGCTCGACCTTTCTGCCAACTGATGAGCAAAGATTCGGCTGAGCTCGCCCCTCTCATGCAAGTACTAGTGCGATTACACATCAAAAGGCTTCTTATTAGTGGGTTTCTCACCATGGCCGAATTAGCTAGCTGGAAATCTCAAACCCGTCGGGTTCCCTTCAAGAGCGCAAGAGGCCTGGTTCCCTTCATATCTCACACATCGATCATCCATTTTTTTGAGGGGGCTTTTTTTTTTTTTTCCCTTTCCTTCTCTCTCTGAGCATTTTGTGGTGCGTTTTGCTTTTCCTCCTCCGTCGGGCTATAATAGTGCATGTATTCCAAATATGTAATGCATTATTGACCTTTTGTCATGGAAGTTCTTAGAAATTTTAGACATACTGGTCATGATTTTCCTTGGAACTGATACTAGAATCTTGCTGAAAAATATCATGAGGATGGGCAAAAACTGATGGTCATCCACTAGATCACATGGGGTAAATTGTACAATTGGTTAATTTCCAAAATGGATTTAGCTATATTGAAGTCTTGGATCGTGAAATTAATGGCAAGATGCAGATTAAAATGTGGATATTCGCCATGAATGTAACGCGCGATATTAATGTTACGCTAGCTCTAGTATCGGACTTTTGATGATGAAATATAGCGGATCGAACGACACCATGCGAAAGAGCTAGGAAGTATCGAGATTCGTAGTTGTAAACCTTAAAGCCATTCAGTGGGTGACACCTCAGAAAGGACCTCGGTGGGACCCTTGTATTTGTGTGCGTACTAGGAATAGTAGGAAGTAGGGTTATTACTTGGTGAGAAGGGTTGTTTTAGACGATGAAAACCAACTAAATAAGGTTAGGAGCAGCATTTTACGCCAAACAAGTGGATAAAGAACCGAAAGTTACAGCTTGATGCTTCACACAATATGAAAGCATGTAACGAGACTTATTCTTTCACTCGAGTCTCCCTCCTCGCCATATATAAATATTGCTCAATCCCTTTGCTTCTATGCCTGTGCCTTTGAGAGATATGAGATAGCTAGCCAAGGTGTTCACTTGAAAACCCAGCTAGCTAGAGAAAGAGAGAGAGAGATCAGAGAGAGCACGAAGACTCTAGGTTTTTAGTTTAAGAGACTTCACTTCTGTTTGCAGAAATGGCCATTCACCAGTCATGGGCTTTTGCCTTTGGCCTTCTAGGTACAGACACAAAGTGCTATATATAATCAGTATATATATAGTCGTTACTTTAATTAACGTACTTCTACTAGCTAGCTAGTGTTCTTCAACCTATTCCTCCCCGGCCATTCCCTATCTTGAATTGATGAACACATAAATGCCACTACCTTCTATACTGTTTTCTTGTACCCAATGCAAGTTGTGCACATGCAGCTATACACAATGTTGAAACTAGCTAGTATCTTCTCATGTCGTATGCATGGTTGTATAAAATTTCTCAGCTGGAAAAGGAAAAATATCGATGCTAGTAATGACATTCGAAACTTCTCTCTGGCCTACTACTATTTATTTGATAACATATATAAGGTTGTAGGAAGGAGATCATAGCTATATGATTCTTCAAGGAATTAACTGACATACTTTTTTATTAATTGCGTGTTTATGTTTTATTGTTGTAGGCAACATCGTTTCATTTATGGTTTACCTAGCTCCACTGTAAGTGCTGCTGATCTTTTTCTGTTTCTGATTGATTAATCTCTTTCTCCATCTCCCGGTTACTATTTTTTTTTTCTTTTTTGGGGTTTATGGCAGGCCAACATTCTATCAGATATACAAAAAGAAATCCAGTGAAGGTTTTCAATCAGTTCCTTATGTGGTTGCACTCTTCAGTTCAAAGCTGTGGATCTACTACGCGATGCTTAAGAAGGATGCAAATCTTCTGATTACCATAAACTCGGTTGGCTGCATAATCGAGTCCATCTACATCATGCTGTTCATATTTTATGCAACCAAAAAGATGAGGGTATGTATCTGGCCGGAGACCTTATCCTCCGCTTTCAAATTGGTTATTTGGTTACCAAATATATCCATATATAGAATTGTAATTGAATAATGAACTAAAACTTGCAGATACAGACTGTGAAGCTTCTTCTCCTCTTAAATGTTTTTGGGTTCAGCCTGATGCTTCTCCTCAGTCTCTTCCTAGCAAACGGCTCAAAACGTATCTTGGTTCTTGGATGGATTTGTCTGGTATTCAACCTTACTGTATTTGCTGCACCTCTCTGTATCATGGTGAGAAGTTATTGTAAAAGAAGTTCAATTTCATGGCTACTTTTGAGAAAATGTTCCCTTTGAGTTTGATCATTAATGTCATCTATAATTAATATCCATACAACCATGGACTTATACGTACAGAGACAAGTTGTAAGAACCAAGAGCGTCGAGTACATGCCATTCCCTTTGTCTTTCTTCCTAACCATAGGTGCAGTGACCTGGTTCTTCTATGGCCTTTTTCTCAAGGACTACTACATTGCTGTAAGTGCAATATTGTACAGTACTACCTCCAACTACTCGTGAATGCATGCATGTTTTTGTTAATTCTATGTTTTCATTGACGTTACTTATAAATACTAGTCTTTTTGTATATCGATCTACGTACAGCTTCCAAATACAGTGGGATTTATCTTCGGAATTGTTCAGATGGCGCTCTACGTAGTTTACAAGAACGCCAACAAAATTCTGGAGGAGCCGAAGCTGCATCATGTACCTGAACACATCATTGATGCAGTTAAGCTGACCACAATTGTGTGTTCGGAACTGAATCCTGCAGCTCCGCTTTCAAATATTGAAACCGGCCAGAAAGATAATATGAATGACTCGATCAAAGTTTAAGCATGCATTGAAGATCATCACAATGTGTAGTTTTATATTAATTAATCCGTCCTGGCTAGTTGATTATTGTCTTTTATGTGAAGTTTGGTTAATTTGCATGTTGCTGTCAAGGGAATTAATATTGGTCATTTGGTGTCTAGATCTCCTGTACGCAGTCTCCCTCGAAGATCCTCCTAGTCCAATCAATGTACTCGAGTCTTCCCTCAAATTAAGCAAGGATCTCTGTGTCTAAACATCTCTCTGTAATTTATAATATATAAATCGTGTCCTTCTATCTATCTCTCTCTCTCTATATATATATATATCGTGATGATCAGATGTATGGCCCTGCATGCAGTCTGCGAGATTGGAACATTGTTGATTATATATCTTAGTTTTTGTTTTCAGATCATTGCTTTCTTTCACTAGTTGACATATAGATAGTATATCCGATCTGTTATCACTTTGTAGCAAAAGTAAGCTGCTGGTTATCATTCACTTGCAATATATATGCTTGGCAGAAATTCCCCCACAGGATCAGCTGGATAATGTGGCCTCTGCTCTTTTATATTCATGTATAAGAATACGCAATATATATCAAGTTGTTGACTAATGCCAATACTTGGATCCACGCATTATACTTGAATTGCTAAAGCACTTGAGATGTTTCTAATTTCTTTCCTTTCCCCCTCCATGGCTTCAACTCCAATCCGATAGCTAGGTCAAAAGAAACATAACAGTTGCCAAAGCAACATAAAAAGTAGCTTGACATTTTCATGTTTTAAGCTAGCCCACTTGTATGCTTTACAATCTCAAGCAGGTAGTCCTTTTGGAAATAATTTCTCCACATACGTAGTGAATGAATGTTCTCTTTGTTTTCTGGGTGGAAATAAACAAAAAACATGGTGGATAAAAAAATAAAAATAAAAAAATAAAAATAAAAATAAAAAAAGAAGAAGAAGAAGAAGAAGAGAGAAGAAAAGAAAAAGAAGAGCTCCCAAAAAATCCAATAGTACTGGAAAACTACAGATTCTGTCTGTAGTGTCAAATTAATCACTTGCAAGTTGGGCTCAATCTGATCTGAATGGCTCCACCATATCAATGTTTTTGTGGCAGTCCTGGTAGCTAGGGCAGAAAAAAACAAAAACCAACTGGTAAGCATATTTATGTGTGTTTTACTTTGAGATTGATCCTTTTTTTCATACAATTTTGTTATATATAAAAGTACAGTCACGTATTAATCTGTATATTAATACTGATTCATTCATACTTAAAATTTAAATTAATACTATTTTCAATAAAATTTACTTTTTAACCAATCACATCATATTAGTGTATAGATTAGTACATAATTATACTTGTAACTATATTTTTCCTTCTTCATAAACTCTATTTAACACTTCTTAACACTTCCTCCCAAAAGAATAGGAAAGAAACTGAAAGTGATGAGATCGCAGTACACAGCTACTGATTAATTTACCAATAAAAAATTGATATTATAGCATGAAATGGAGATAAGATTAAGGGCAGGTTTGGTAAGTAAGATGAGAATTTTGAGTTGAGATGAAAGTTTAAAATATTATTATTATTTTGGTATTTAAAAAAATTGAATTGAAATTTTAAAAAATTAAATTATTTATTATATTTTATGCAGAAATTTAAGAAAGTTATAATAATAAAATAAAAATTTTGAGTTGAAATATTTTTACCAAATCTGTCCTAACATTATTTTGTTATTGTTCAGTAAATGGGTATATAAATAATAAACATTTCTTTCATTTTGTGGGCTTAATACAACTATTTATAACTTATATAGATAGGCAATATCCCTGTATATGGATCCTCCCTCAGTTTTTTCTCTCTTTTTTCTATATTCAGATAACGTCTTTTCGAAACTCAAAACTAGCTAAGCTGCCCCTAGCTGTGAGCATTCACAAAAGGTTATCAAAGTTGAGCTTTTTAGCTAACTTGTGTAGCCCAATGGAAGAAAATCACCAAATAGGAATTAAAGTTGCATCATATTCTGCAACTTGGAGAGAACTTTTGCAAATTGCCCATCATATTCATGAAGAAAAACAAAATGTTGAGTGTTGTACACTCAACATACTCAAAACAGTCATCATTTTTTCTTAATTCTCCATCATCGATCTGATCCTCTCAAATAAATTATAACATTTTCATTTCTGCTCTGGGCTTCTTTCTTCCGTTTCCTCCAATTGCAGAAGCTAGCTCCTACCCCTCGCTTCTGATCTCCTTTGTACCTTAAAAGACGTCTACTTTCTGATAAGTTATTTCTCATTGTTTTATAGTCCAATTTATCCCGTTCCAAACATTATTGAGTTAAGAAGTTCTCCATGGACTTTGGAAACATGATACTTTATAGAATTTAATTAATGTTTAAAAGATAGATCAGAAGTGTCATTTCTCAAATTGTATTAGATATTTTAAACTTTCGGTGCAGATTTCATTAAATTAATGAGCAAAGAGAAATTCCACGAATGAATTCACAATAACAAACCCAGACTAATGCAACTTGATCAGATTGTAAAATAATTTATAAATTTACTTACATAAGATACTTTTGTGGATCCAACCGGTTCTCATTAGCAAAACAGACAATGGTAATAACCAAGAGCCGCCAAAAGTACAGCAGTACTGCTGCTGTTTTGTGGGGCTTGAAAACAGAAGTCCCCAGGAAATGGGAAATGGTGCAGGGAGAGTGGTTGATATTTCAGATTTCGTACAAAAAATGGCTCGACCCCTCGACCCTAAGAAGATTCAAAACCATTACAATTCCATGAATAAATATAAAAAACAGATGCTTGGGACACATTAAATTTAGCAGTACATATACAACTGAAAATTAAATGCAGCTCATCAATACAGTTGAACCCTCGGTCACATTCCACCATCATAAACTATAGAGTACATCTGCTAATCTTTTCATTAAAAATGAAACAAAATCAAAGTAGGACTTGTTTCTCCTTTGTCTGCAAACAGTTAGTCGCTGTCTAGCAGCGTATTCAATGAATCTGGAGTAAGAAACAGTGACCATGGTTTAGAAACTATCTAAATAATTTGGGAACAGGAGAGCAACAAAATCTTCAAGGTATCTAACACAAAGTAGAATGTTCAGCTAAGTGATGCCCAATCTGGATATGGGCATTCATAGGTCCATCCAGGTCCAGAGTATCTAACACAATGTAGCCACATTCCCTCCTCATGTGCATCGTATCTGCAATTTAAAAGGTAATCAAGTTTAATCATAAACAAAACAGACCCCCTTTCAGTGGGGAAAAAATGAAGCCATACTAAAGAAAGATATATATGGAATACTTGGAAGTGTGGGTCTCAACATGAAAAACTATCAAAACAAGCATAGATTCTTAATCTTAAGAGTAAGTGCAGTCTCAGCCAAATCAATCCACAATATTAACCTGAATGGACAGCCAACATTCCACTAGAAAATTGCAATATTCATGCAGAGAGAATTTCTTGTTACAAGAATGTACAAGCGTGGAAATTACAGAGTCCCTTACCCTTTTGGAGCGAGGTAAGGGCAATTTGTACACATAGGATCAATACTAAACTCATATCTAGGGTTCTCTTCACATTCTTCGTGAAACTTATCATGAAAACTGGACTTCAAAAAATGATGTGATTCAAAAGCTGCTCTATCGGCACTCGTTCCTCCAGCAGATCTATCAGTTACATGTTTGGAAAGGTAAAGCATATCGTTGGCTATTGGATGCCCCATATACTGTAAATGAACACGTATCTACAAGAGAGAGAGAGATTAGAACTTGATATGATTCGGCCCAGAAAATAATAAAGTTAGGTAGCAAAAGCATTAGCATGTAAAGGAATATTCACCCAAAAACAATGAAATGCGAAAGGGCTTTGTAAAGAAAATTGAAAGGCGCAACAAAAAGTTCACATAGTCAGCTGAGAATGAAAAAATGGGAGAGGAACAAAATATCAGAGCATACAGATACTCACACTGACAGCAAAATCAAGAAGGCAAAACAAAAACCAGCAAAAAGGGTTTGTTTGTTTCATGGAAGCAGCAGAGAGCTCTCTTAAATATTGCTACAGAAATGAAATATTCCCTATTAAACCTATCAAATTTTCTTACTTGATGAGTTCGACCTGTGATTGGTTCACACAAAACAATGCTGGTGGTTCCATCTGTACTAATCCGAGTAAATTTTGTACAAGCAACCTTCCCCTTCACAGGAGTATCACTGCTAGTATCTTTTTCCTGGATAAGCCAAAGATGCTTATGGGTTCAGTGAAGGTCCTTCATTAATATTCTCAATTAAAAACTCGTTTAATAGACAATTGAGTAAATAGCAAGGACTATGGCAAGGAGTTACAGTTAAATCTAAGGGTTGAATCAAATGACTCACCTCTGCCGTGCTTCTTCCTTCACGAGCATTATAATCTATGTTAGCATCAACAGTTTGCTGAAAATAAATTTCTTAATAATTGTGAAATGGAGCAAAATAGCAATTAAGATTATCACAGAACAACAGTTATAACATCCATCACTAATATCATTAGATTTGCAAATGAGACATCACTGAATCATAATCGTATAATTGAAAGCAAAAAATTGGTGGGTTCACTGAACCCTGTCTTTCAAAACTAAAGCGGCAAGAAATTGGATGTAACTATTTCTATAATCAAGCAGCAATTATTGTGTTCAGCTTCGCCTCATGCTTCATATAATGCTATGTCTCACCTATAAATTTATCTTGTATTCTACCAATGTACTTGGCTACATCTTTTGAGCTTTTAAAATAATCTTCGATTAACTAAGAAAAAATAATCTCGCCAATTATAACGGTTCTCTTTTTTCCCATCTGTCAGGCATACAAATGACCATCAAGTTGCTTATCAAAACAAAGGACCATATAGTTGACCAAGATTAAGTAGAACATCCATCAGAATATGGTGCCCATAGTACTCTGGCATGCATAAATCCCTCCCAAAAATCCACAACCACTTGGACAGTTCTACAACACAATGCCAAAGGCCCAAAACTACTCAACTATCATAACAATAAAGAACATTTTTCAAGAAAAATAAAAACTCTATAGTGAGAGAGAGAGAGAGAGAGAGAGAGAGAGGAGGAGGAGGAGGAGGAGTTGCGATGACATCCCTGGAAAGAGAAAACCAAGCATAAATGGCAATATGTCCTTTACGATGTGTCTCTTTTGCACTCAATCTAAAGTGCACTACCTAATGCCTATTACTGGCTTAAACTAAAGCATACCTCATCTACTGGAAATTCACCAATGACTTTCGCAATATATTGTTTCTGGACCAACCCAGCTTCAATCTGCGATAATCACATTCTATTTCAGGATATTAAGAAGCAGCCAAAGAGAACACGCAACAATAGGACTCACATGTAATGTAAGAATACTTGATGGAAACTTCCATGACAATCATATGATACTAATCAAGATCAATTAAGTCATAGAAATCTTATGCTTCCAAGCAGAAGATGTTTAGTTTGTAGCTCACTAAAAGTAATATCTAGCCAAAGTAGCATGATGAGGCTTACTTGTTGCCTAAAAAGATCAGCCTTTGAAGCATTTCTGGCCAAAATAAGGAGTCCTGAAACAAGACGATCTAATCGATGAATCGCTGACCGCAATCACGTCAAGGAAAACAAATCTAGACCAGAAATGAAGAGTAAATAATTCAACTAGAAGAATCAGCTAATTTAATGACTTCGAAAATAAAAACGATTCAGATTTAGAACCACTCATTCATAGATACAATATTTGGTTACTATTTAATTTTGGATACGAAACAGAGGTGCCAAGCCATGCTCTGCTTGAAGGATGCCAACAACGGTGTTTTTACGATATTGGCCGCAGGGATGCACCTACATAATAGGAAAATCTCACACATATAACACAATAAAGTCAAAAGATATGAACTCAAAACCAGTATCAAGTAATTTTTTTAATAAGTAAAAACGTAAATAAAGAATTGTGGAGAGTGGGATTTGAACCCACAATTCATAAGTTCCCATCTCTTCCCAAAATTATGAATACAGCACAAATGCTGGATCTTGAAAAAACATGACTTCATATCCGAAACGCAGGAAGGATCTGACTAGAAAGTCATTCAAAAAACTTGATCAAAGAACCAGCGTTTATTGAAGAAGCTATAGAGTCGATTACAAAAAGTACTAGTTTGAAAGGCTTGTTGGAATTGATCCGCTACGGCTGGCCCGCCATAGCTGTCTAATAACCCTCCTCATCTGGTTCAAGAACCTGGTTTTCTATTGGTAAGATAGATAAGTGACCCGCCTTCTCCTTATTCGATGAGAAGAAGGATTCCTTCTAGTGCTGGCTGAGCTCACTTCCTCTTTCCTTGGGTTGGGAGGCATATATCAAGAATAGACGAAAAAGAAAAAAATATTTTTTCATTCCCTGCTGGCTTCATCGGCAAGACAAGATGCACCCATGGTGGCCGAAGATCCACTCCAACGTGCCTCTCATACTGATCCTGAAGGTCCTTGGGTGTGGAGCCACTGTCGAGTTTAGGATAGCATGTGTGCGGGTCATCAGCATGCAGAGGTCTACCACATCCCATCCGGTATCCCATCATGCCCGAAGTCCACACCCGGAACAGTAAAGTCTACTATGAATAGCCGTACCCAAGCTTAATTGCTCTAGATTAATAGAGACTACCTAAAAGACCCATATACTTTCCTACTGTCACATAAACAGGGGAATAATTAGAGGAGCGCAGCAAGAATCACTGCTGTCTTACCGGTACTGATGCTGGCTTACAAACAGTCAGCACATCTGGTTCTTTCTGAAGAATAGACACATCCCAAGCCATCACCGGTGGTTCATGTCTGCAATCTTTGTAACATCAATTACCGGTTTCTATAACTTCAAAACCATTCTGAACCATAATATCAATTCAATACAGGATGGAACGAGGAGTAAATTAACTATAAGAGTGGAACTTGTTCTCATAGATATAAAAATGAATACGCTACAAGAACAGCATGAAGCACAATAGCAAAACCTGTGCACAAAGTGGCTTATCTTTTGCGACCGTTTTACTATGTACGAAACCGGCACTATCTCTCCATCAACCTGAATCCGTCCGCATTTGACCGCACTAACCTACAACAACTTGAGCACATGACTCAAAAGCTCAATACGTCCCACAACACAAAACGAGGACACTATACCATACAGGGACAAAAATCACACACATTTCCAAGAGCACTTGCTAAGCTTGGTTTATGCAATTAAGATTATCAAACACGTACTAATAAAAGAAACAGAAAAATATAGATACATAGTAATCATAAGGTCGGCCTTTGAACTCCTCGGAGAACAAATCGACGATGGTTTTGCCGGCCCAACGATTTTTAACCTGCGCCGCCACACAAACATATTAATTCTTCCAAAAATTAGGATTGGACCCAAACATGAAGAAATTCAAGAGTCACTGAAAGCAGCTGACATGAGAGATGAACTCGAAGTAGTATGGTAGCACATGGCGCCTCCCTGCGCAATAAATCCCCCGCCAGAAAATTGCTCAGCAAACTGAAGAAGTTCGTTCTTTTTTCTTTTTAGAAAGAGAAGCAAAATGGAAGAAATTGGTATGGGTACCGTTGCGAAAGATGTAATCTTGTGGCTCAGGAGGATTGGCTGGTGTCTGCCACACGATCTCCATGCCCTCCTCTCCTTCCCTCGTCTTCCTCTTCTTCATTTACCCTCTCTCTCGAGACTCGGATTGCTCTCTCGACCTATATACATGCACAGTGCAAACGGTGTCGTTTCTTTTCGTAAATAAACGTCGTTGTTGTAAAGCCGAGGCTGTTGTTTTCACACGCTTGCTTCCACGAGAGAAAGTGAAAACAGCGTCGTTTTAACTTTGGTCGGTTCGGTTTGGCTCGAGGCACACTTAAAAAAATTGTCTTCTTTCTGCCCACCCAACAACCATCGTGACTGGGGAAAAAGGCATCAGAAGAATTAAGAAAAATCCGAATCGGCTGCCTGATCTTCAGACATATAAGGTTTTTCATTTGGTTTATTTATTATTTAATTTCGTATCGAACGTTACCTATTTATATTGCCTCCTTTTTTATGTTTTGCTTTTCTTTTTCTTCTTTTTTTTTATTTCTCGATCGAACTAAGTTTGATTGGATTTTTCCTAACGAATTTAGGAGGTTTGATTTGATAAGCCCGTTTCCGGCACCGGGGCTGGGAGACGTGTGGAAGCGATCGGTCTGAGGAGCTTTAGGGATAAGTCAAACTTGTCCCCTCACCCACCATAGATGCCGGAGGAGGACTTGGTGGACATAAAGTTCAGGCTGTACGATGGCACCGATATGGGCCCGTTTCGGTACTCTTCTGCCTCCACTGTCGATATGCTTAAGCAAAGGGTTGTCTCCGATTGGCCCAAAGGTTGGTCAGTCTGTTCACCGAGACCCACCTGTATAAGATATTGCTCAGAATTAGGTTTCTCTTAACCTTTGATTGTATTTTCCTTGTTCCCCTCTTATAAATTCAGCAGGCATAGAAATTTTCCAGATTTTTTCTCCTTTTCATTGGATTTTTTCTCATCAATTTAGCAAATTTTTGTCGATGAGCATTTTGAACGTCGAAGAGGAACCCAATTTTGCTAAAAATTGGCGGAAATTTATAACATGCGTTTGAAGCTGCGCATTGGGCATCATATTTTCGGTTATTTGTGTCATTTGGCTACGTTTGATTTTAATTGGTACGTGTTTTGTGCAACTGAACCTTAAACAGCCTAACAGGGATCGGGGATTTTTGATAATTTAGACATTTTCATTTCCTTGGAATTTCCAAAGCATTTGAAATTTTGATCACTCTTTCTGGTCCAATGTTCCTTCCGTTAATTCTTTGTTTTTTGTCTGAAATTCAATAGTTCAGAGGTATGATAAAAGCTAGATTGAAATAATAATAATAATAAATAAATAAAGGATTGAGTCACCTTCCACAGAATTCTTTCATCCAGGATGATGTTTTGACTTCTCTTATTATTCGTAGGTAAAACAATCATGCCAAAGGCAGCGAATGAAGTGAAATTGATTACTTCCGGGAAAATCTTGGAAAACAACAAGACTGTCGGTCAGTGTAGAATGCCTTTTGCTGATAATGGCGGGGGTGTTGTTATAATGCACGTTGTCGTACAGCCTTCTTTGGCAAAGACTAAAACAGGTGATTTCCATCAGGAATTAAATTTATGAATGTTTTAGTTCCAAATAAAGACTGTTTCCCCCCTTCCAATGGCTTTGAATTTAGCTTGATACCAATGTGTGAAGTTTGAACTTGATTCTGGGTGTGAATAATTTGTTAAGTACTGACTTCTTTTTTTGTAAGTGATAAGAATTTTGATAAAAAGTGCATAAAGGCGTAATTGAATTTCATTGTATTTAGACTTCAGTATTGAATTGAACTCACATTTGAGGCAACTTCCATATGCTAACCTCACGGTTTGCTCTTATGCACTGTGGTTCCTAATTTTTGGACGAGGTTTGTAGAATGATTTGATTCTAGTTTGGTGATCCTGGTATGCTTACTTCCTTTAATCATGGGGAAGAATATTTCGAACCCATGTTGGAGTATTCCATTCTTGAATATGGAAGATATAGAAGATATGACTTGGAACAGAAACTGACGTCAAATAACCAACCCCAAGATGCTTCCTTTTTTACTTTTAATTAACAAATTGCTCTTCTGCTTTTATGCATCTCTCCAATATTAGATAACTCTATCCCGTAGTTTTGTTCAGTCTATTAAAACACAAGACTCACCTGGAGAGGTTTGTTTATGCAAAAAGGATTAGATCCCAAATTCATCAACTAGGACTGACTAGGGATATCCTTTACGTATCTGCCAAGTTTATCAACTTTTTTTGAAATGATACAAAGAAAGATGTCTTTTTTTACAATAGAAAAAATCTCCTATAATGAACTGTATAATCACTGGAATTATACCAATGAACAAAAAAGGAAGAACATAATCAACCAATTTTTAAATAGAGTCGAAATTCTAGATAATAGATTCCTTCCTCTGGATATAATCGAAAAAAGAATTAGATTGTGTAATGATCGTGTGGATATTGATCAAGTCAATTTTAATGGCACCCATGAGTTTCTGGCCCTATCAATTTCATTCAAGCTTGTGGTTGTTGAAAGCTGCATAGTATAACAATCATAATGCTTTGTCTGAACAGAAAAGAAGATTGAAGATTCATCTCGGAAGATTGTCTGCTCGTGTTCCATACTGTGATGGTTGGTGAACAGTTTACCCTTGTATCCAAACTTTAACTGCAGAAGCATACCGTGTCTGTTGCGGCCTTCATCGATTACAAGTTTATGTTGTTGATGATGTGTTCATAAAACAGCTGTGTTGTTGATGACCCTAAAGTTGTCTTTCCAGCTGAAGGTTTGAAAGGGTTGGCAGCATCCACTGGCGGCCTCTGATTTTTACCACTATGGATTAAGCACTTTCTTTTGTTTTCTTTTTAATATTTCCTCTGGCCTTTTCCCTTATCATTTCAAATCCTTTCTTGAGTCTGTCTGAAAGATTGTCATAGTAGCGCAAAGCTGTATACATCTGTCTATGTAACGACGACATCTGAAATGAAATTTCAATGAGAAACGTCCGTCTGTTTAAGCTTCGAATCCTTTTACGGTCAGTTTTGTTCCGAGAATAATTTAAGACATTCAAGGACTTCTTTTTCATTATGGTGGGAACAGATCTGTTTCATTCTAACCAATCGCACGGTAGACCAGTATCTACTAACTTGTGAAACCATGATAAAAATTCATTCGGCTTTTGATCATGCCGTAAAATCCCACTTCATAGAATTACCGACACCCAAGAAAAGTTGCAAGATTGGGAAACAAGCTTTTACGAGCAATACACTCAAAACAGTTACAACGTACAAAAGGTTTACAGGAAGTAAGACGTGCAGGTTCTCACAAGAGGTCATCGTCTGGAAACGATTCTCTATCCATCCATCCACCAATAAAACGCCAACTATGCTACAGAGACGATCACTACAAAAACAAAAACCCAAGGAGAGAAGAACTCAAAGGCTATAGATCCAGGATTTCACACATTAAATCTGCCGTAAAACCTTCTCAGCAGCTGCTATTGTTTTTTGGATATCTTCGGAAGTATGTGCCAGGCTTGTAAACCCAGCCTCAAACTGTGAGGGAGCAAAATATACTCCTTCCTCCAGCATTCCCCTATAAAACCTTGCAAACTTTGCAGTATCACTCTTCTTCGCATCCTCATAGTTGTAAACAGGCCCTTCCGTGAAGAAAAACCCAAACATCCCACTTATATACCCACCACACATAGCATGGCCAGTTTTTTTTCCAGCATCAAGTATACCTTGAACCAATTCGCCAGTGATCTTATCCAAGTATTTGTAACTTCCTGGCTGCTGTAACCGCTTAAGAGTGTGTATGCCTGCTGTCATTGCCAATGGATTTCCACTCAGGGTCCCAGCCTGGTACATCGGCCCTGCGGGTGCTACCATCTCCATAATCTCCCTTCTTCCTCCATATGCACCAACCGGCAGACCACCACCAATGATCTTCCCAAGAGTTGTCAAATCAGGAGTAATGCCAAAATATTCCTGAGCTCCACCATAAGACAGACGGAACCCAGTCATAACTTCGTCAAAGATGAGAAGAGCATCATTTTCTTTTGTGATTTTGCGTATGGCATCAAGGAAACCAGGTTTAGGAGCAATGAAACCAGAGTTCCCAACAACAGGTTCAAGGATGATTGCACAAATCTCTTCTTTGTTGGTCTCAAAGAGTTTTTCCACAGCTGATATGTCATTGAAAGGGGCGGTTAGAGTTTCAAAAGTGGCTGCTTTAGGGACACCAGGGGAGTCGGGAAGCCCTAAGGTGGCAACCCCACTTCCTGCCTTGACAAGGAATGGATCAGCATGGCCATGGTAACAACCTTCAAACTTGATTATCTTCTCTTTTCCAGTGAAAGCACGGGCCAGGCGGAGCACACCCATGCATGCTTCTGTGCCTGAATTAACAAATCGGACCATTTCGATGCTTGGAACGGCTGAGATGACCATCTCAGCCAAAATATTTTCTAGCAGGCAAGGAGCACCAAAACTGGTTCCTTTCTTCATTGTTTCAGCCAGGGCAGCAAGTACCTGCAGGTGAACAATAGCTTGGGATGTAATCCACAGCAAAATCGGAAAGACTACCATGACAACTCAAAAACATGCAGAGGATTAGAAGGGTCCAGCTTAGTGTAATGGCAAGTCAAAGCATAACAATCATAATTCTCCAGCTCTCTGACTTTCCATCATAGAGAGGACCGCGATGTGGAAAGTCTACGTTTAACAGAGGGATCACTTCTCAATAAAGTAATATAACTTTTTTTCATCTAAATAAAGTATCACATTACCAAATATCTGTTTTTATTTTCTGATTTTCCATCAATACTACTACAAAGACAGCAAATATTGTTATCGCAAAATGATTTAAAGGCATGACAAGTGTTATATAAATAAATTTTTCTTCCACCACACACAACATCCTTTGAGGTTTGCTCAGAGAATCAACATTGAAGCTTGTTAACAGGCAGAATGATATTGAGTTCTTAGGATTAGAGAAGGATTACAGGACAGGGAAAAGGAATAGAACCTCATCATCTGCATGGCCAATTATAGCAGGTCCCCAAGAACCCACATAGTCAATGTACTCGTTGCCATCTATGTCCCACATATGAGAGCCCTTGACGGAGTCCATCAGAATAGGTTGTCCACCAACCGATTTAAATGCACGGACAGGGGAATTTACACCTCCAGGCATCAAATTCTACCAAAACCCGTAACATGAGTCAGTAATCAAGAAATTGGAAATAAAATTCTCTATGCAACATCACAAACACAATCTTTAAGTTCTTTTACCATACATGAAAAATGATTGACAAGTTAGCGAGCTCTTGTACATGCAAGTTGGTGTTGTGAACACACCTCCACACCACTTACCTGACAAGATAGATGCAAAATTTTAATTTTCTTTTACAAATCAAATGTCATGCCAATAGTGTGAAAAATGTGTCCTTACACCAGATTGTAAATATAATTTATATTGTTTATATTGAATTTGGTTTAGAATACCAAATGGAAAAATTGGAGAATCGTAGATGATCCATTGCATATTATAGACCATATAATCTCAAAAGAAACGTAATAAACTCATTTCAAGTGAGCTCTTTTTAGTGTATAATTCTCAAATTTCACTGTTAGGTCGACAAAATTCAGTTGAGAAAAGAACACTGCGACCTAAACGTGAGATTTTGAAAGCAAAAACTGGAAATTGGGAAACCCAGATTCAGTCACCACCATCCAATATATTCGTTTAACCGACAAAGACATTAAAAAACGAACACGAAATTAGCAGGCTGGAATACCAACAAAACACAAACAAAAGCATTCCAAGAATTCGGAGTCCAGCCCAAGCTCAAATTTTAGATGGTAAGAAAAGGAATTGTACCTTGGCGGCATTGAAAGCTTCTTCGGATTTTTCAAGAGTGAAATTCTTCTTCTTCTCGTCGAGCGAGACGGCCATTTTCACGCAATAGCGACGAGTCGAGCGGGAAGAAGAGTATATCGGCCTCCGAGAAAGCCTAGTCGTAGAGCACGACAGCCCCAGGCTGAGTCCTGATCCGGTAATAGCACCAGCCATTGTGGCTTGCTCTGGCTCTGGCTCTGGCTCTCGCTCTGGGTGCTCTCTGATGGGGGTCTACAAGATAAGAGGCGATACAGAGAAGAGAGAAGAGGGAAGAGAGACTACTCGGGATTATAAAGGATGGGAGTTAGACGACGTCGTGTTACATAGACGTAAAATAATAGCATAAATCAGATTTGTAATGGTCGCTTTTGTTGGCTATCCTTGCTTTTTAGCTTTTTTGTTGAGTTAGGTAGAGACTATAGAATAACATAATATTTTTAGCTTTCAAATTTTATCAAATTGTGTATAATCCCCATTTGTTTAACAAAATCTAAATCATCTCATCTTATCTTATCTCATCTCAATTTATTATTATTATTTTTTTAAATTTTCTTATAAAATATAATAAATAATTCAATTTTTTTAAATTTTAATATAAAATTAATATTAAAAAATTATATTATAATAATATTTTATTTATTACTATTCAAAATACATTATCTCATCAACTTGGGTACTAATTTTCCTATCAGATAATATACACACTTCTTTTACCATCTTTTATATAATTATATTTTTAATTGAAGATATTTATACCAAATAACATTATTTTTATAAATTATTTTATAAAAACGCCCCTTCTTTATAGCCTTAGAGAGCTCTCGACCAAGCCCAATCATGAGGTGGTCCATGACTTGACAGTCCAATGTTACTTCTCAAGGGCTGGGAATCGACCTATTGCATTGTGACCCGCGCGCTGGGTTCATAGGCGATTGATTTTGGTCTTGGCTCCACTTTTGCAAGCAACCCTTATTTATAGTTAACGATGATATGGTGAGGGCAGTTAAATCAATTGTTCCCAAGAAAATAACACTGTTATTCCTCTAATCACACTTTCAATATGGCAACTAAACTTTTCACAAATGTAACTACCATATTGCATATCACTCTTATTATATATATAGACAGACAACTATATAGACAGACAACTAACTGTCCAACCCGAAAAAATATCAATCATTATCCAACCAATTTTCCTTCCTCCCCACTTTCTCCCTCCTCCAACCCCAATTCAGAACACACTCTTTACAGTGAACACAAAACCCTCAATCGTTCAGTCCCCGGAATATAGACTCAAACCCAAAAAAAAAAAAAAAAAAAAAAAAAAAAAGGGAAACTTATAAAGCCAAAGCAGAACCACAGAAACGAAAATGGATGTTCTATCTTATCCTAGAATTTTTGGTATTAACCAGCGATTTAAGTCCTGCTTTGGGGGTGGGCATTACACAAGTACTGTTTATGAGTGCGCTGCTATACGTACGTACGTCACTCAATCGCAGACGACGGAGGAGACAGAGAGAGGATAGGGGAACGTATTGGCATACTTGAAAGATAGGGTTCGACCATTAGCCAAGGGCTTGCCGTCATTGACGAGACATTCGTTGTAGCCAAGCCTCCTGAAGATCTTGGGGTTGATAAGTTGGGCAGAGCTAAACCAGCCACAGCTCAAATGAATGCTGGAGATGTCACAACCACTGACGCAGACGTTCATGATCTCAACAGTATAGGTGGGAATACCACTTGGGAGTGGGGGTGTGGGGCCTTGATTCACCACAATGTCCGACCTGGTACACTTTTCTCCCTTTATTCGGTTCGGTTCCACCATTCCTGTGCAAAAGCAGGTGTAGAAGCAAGAAAAAAGGGTCTTCAAAATCAGGCCATATATAATTTAACTAGCATCATATAACATAAAAGTCAAAAACATTAAAAAGGCCAACACCTAACAACCCAGCCAATGAGGTATATCCTCTACAGACAAAATACACTTTTTGGAAGTGATTCACAGGGAATGGGGCCTGAAATACAACCGAGGGTGCAGACAAAAGGAGCCCAAAAGGCTAGTTTCAAGTAAGGGGGTAGGGTCATCGTGCTCGCTCGCTTTTAATTTTTCAATGAACAAAAGCCTCGCGTCGCTGTTCATTGAAAACTTGACAAAATCCAATAAATTGCAATAAAAAAAAAAAGGCTTTAAAAGTTAATATTAACAATGCCACAAAATCGACAGCTGGTGGAAAAGAGGGTGGCTCATTTGCCCACGCATAAAGACCTACATGCTACTACACAATATAGATGCCTAAAAAACGGCATCATGAATGGGATATAAAAAAACGAGATGGGATATTTCGGATCTTATCAAGGAGATCCTCTAAACAGTTTGATCTACCTTCAAGACGGAACCCGGCCCCCCAAAAGGAACACCAATTCAAGATGTGTGAATGAATCTTACCACGATGAAGAAGAAGCTTGCGATGCGGAACAGTGAGAACGGCGTTGTTACCGTCCATGACTAAGAAGGAGCTCCTGATCCTCACGCCTGCGAAAAGCAGAAACGAAAGGAAAATCAGCAAACTAACTAAATCAATTCGTTTTGTTTTATTTAACTCTTAAGAAACAGAAAGACAGTTAGAGGACGCAATGGAATATGGAATATACACACGCATATGTAAGAAACAGAAAGACAGCGAATAGAGAGGTCCCTCGTGTTGCTGAAAGCGAAAAGCCAAAGAGCAGAGTAAAAGGAGCACAGCAATAATTGAAACAATGAAATATTCGCACCAACAAAGAATTATGTGAAAGAAAGAGCTTACTGCGTTAGAATAATGGCGGAGGACTACGTATATTTTCCCGATACAAATTAATTCAGTTAAGAAAAATATCTATACGTGACGAGGAAATGAATAATATATATATCATGAGAACCTGAGAGAAGCACAGGCATCGAAACGACACCAAAGAAGAACAGTATCGTCGATGCTGCTAAAGCCACCGTGATTATTTGGAGCCTCGAGAAGGAGGAGTGCGTCATCCTCGAAAGATGCCTCGATAAAAGCAGGAAAAGGAAATAGGAGAAGACTTGGCGTGGGAGCAGTTGAGACGGACAAGACGAAGATCCGGAATTACCCTCTAATAAACCGCCATGATTGAAGAGGAGCTCGGATACTGAAACCAGGTCCCAGAAACTAATTAATACATGTATATATATGTGTGCACTGTATCAAATCAAAGAAATTAATCAGTCAAAAAGGGAAAAGTCAAGCCGTCGATGAAGAAGAAGGAGCGGTCGGGATTAGTACCTCGAAGCAAACACTCACGGGCTATAAGACTAGACATGTACAATCACCCTAGAACCAAAAATCTCAAGAAATAAATTTAAAAAAAAAAAAAGGAAAAAAAAGTGGAAACGACGGTGATTTGAACCCAAAGCACGTAAAAAGCAAACTCAATAAAGCTGAGGAAGAAGAAGACACGTGGACACACAGACAGACAGATATACGTACACGGAAAAGCGAGCTGATAGAAAATACATTCTTTCTTCTTTCTCTGTTCGGAGAAAATACACGCAAAAGGAAATGGTAAAGTTTTAAGGCAGCGGAGGGGGGCGAGCGGGGGGAGACAGCGAACAAAGAGCAGAGAGTGCAGCAGAGAGGGAGGCGTTGTTGTTGCTGCTGCTGCCGCCACTGTAGCAGCAGCAGCGGATGTAGTCGTAGTTGTGCATGCAAAAGCCACAAAAACGAAAAACAAAAGGGGAACAGGGGACAGGGAGCAGGGAGCCGTAGGGCGGGCAGGCAGGCAGAAGCTTAGCTCTCCCACTCCAAATAGACAAAAATAAAAATGGCAGGGAGGGATGGCGGGGGATCATCCTAAAAGCCAGAAAATGACAAAACAACAGTACCACCACTATAAGTCTACCTCCATTTGCTATCTTTTATAATTTTTCTTTTTAATACTTCGAGAGAGAAGAGAGAACCACCTTTGGGATTAGGGATGTGGGAGGCTGCAAAGCTATGAAGGAAAAATGGTTGACCCACCTCTATTTATATGCGTATATGCGTGTTGGGTAATTTAATTGGTGATTGTATTTGGAAAATTGATGATTGGTGTAAAAACTAATAAATAATAATAAATAAAAAGAGAGAATGAGGAAGAGATTTTGAGAATAAATCATTTATACTAATTAATTTACATAATAATTTACAAGATTTGATAAAGTTAAATAAGGAAGATTGTTCTCTTGGTAATCCAGATCTTATGGGTGCAGGAGTTATTATTAGAGATGATAAAGGTAATCTTGTTTCCGGTTTTGCAACAGTTACAATGCATAAATCTAACAATTATGTAGAGTTGATGGGTTTATTTTATGAATTTCGGTATATTGATATGTTAAAAATAGGTGATAAAGGATTCTTTATATGAGTTGGCTTCTAACATTAGAGGTAGCATTCGGTTAGACAGGGGTTTACCCTATATTTGGAAAACTACAAGATGTTAGAGGGCTACGGGGATCCTAATGTATTAGTTGTTAGCCTATTATTATGTATTTTTGTTTTGTTTTTCGTTGGTTTTGTTAGTCCTTGTCGTGATTACGAGTCACATATTGTTACCACGGTTTATTCTCCTCGGTCAAAAGTGAGGAGAAATATTTATAATGAGGTCTGTCCTTCATGTTTAAAAAATATATATATATTAGTGAATAAATTATATTATTATACATATTATTATATTAAGAGTATCAATTAATACAATTATATTGCCCTATTTGATTCTTTCCTTTTTTATATTTTTATTTTTTTGGAAAGTAAAATCATTCCCTTATTCCAAATTGTCCTGTCTGAAAAATGATATCCAGTAGTTAAGAATACAATTCTTGACTATTCTATTTTTTTCTCTTCTTTTTCTAATCTTTATTATTTTTTTTTTCCACTTCTTAAATTGTTCGGGAATAAAAATTAGTGATCAAATAGTGGGCAGATAAGCATAGGTTTTGCTCGGTAAGTGAGATGAAAATTTTGAGTTTAAAATAAAATATTAAAATATTATATTTTAATATTATTATTATTTTGAGATTTGAAAATTTTTTTAAAAAAATTAAATTATTTATTATATTTTATATAAAAATTTAAAAAAATTATAATTATGAGATGATAATTTTAAACTCAATATAAAAAAGTTTTGTTACCAAAGCTTACCATAGTCTTTCCAATTTCCTTCATTGTGGTCAAGGTAATGTCTTTCTTTTGGTGTACCAAACTCCCATAGTAAGATGGCTGGTTTGTACGAACTCATTCATGTTTGAAAACAGCTATTCTTTCCGTTAATGGGTTTTGAGAGTGGGTCTCAATATTTTTTTTATTTAATAATTAAAAAAGTGTTTGTTAATAATTCGTACAATCTTTTTAAAAAAAATTATTTAAAAAGATTAAGAAAGAGAGAATTGCACGTCTCAATCCTCGATAGACGAAGCATCTCCCGTAATGTATTGTAAAAGAAATTTTTGGAAATTGAAAAGAAATAAAGAAAGAAAGAAATCATTCGCTCAAAAATAGAAAAAATGTTCCCAAAAATTAAAAAAAAAAAAAAAAAAAAATGTTATCATTCATCATGAGTAGCGGGACCTTTTTATATGGGCCTTTGAGTTTATGTGGTTACAAGAATGATGCGTAGACAACAAGAGAACAATTTTTCCACAACTACACATTAAAATATTGGTGAAATTATTTGACTTTATTTGGCTAAGCAAAATGAGCACACGTGGGAATAATGGGTTTAATTGGGTAATGATTACCTGTCTTCCCAGAGCCTCACGCCCCGGTTAACTGTAGTTTCTTGCGCACGCCTTTCCTGCCATATTATCTCCATAATGTTAAATATTTTCTATATTTGCATTAATTAGACAATTTTTACAAAATTAGATATTTAAATTAAAGTCTTTGCAATATGTTTTACGACATTGATGGGATGTTCCGAGGTGTTTTGTTCATTTTATCCCCTTGTTTTCTAGGCTTTGATATTCCTAGAGAATGTAAAAGGACTGGGGATGAACGTTGCAAGGAATGCAAATACTGTCCAGCAGTGACGAAAGCTTTACACCAATTACTTCATAAGCGTATATACTCATTTCATCTGGAACTCACATAATTACATTCACATGTCATGCCCATTCTGCTTCAGACTCAAAATTTGACACCAACATTGATGGCTGGCAACCCCAAAATAAGGAACCCCAGAAACTCATTTCCTCCCTTTTCTTTACATATCTGTCCACACTACAAAAGCCCAGCCAGCGGTCAGCCAACTTTACAAATTAATGACTACATCTAACAAAATCTTTAAATGCTGATATAGCCAATTCAATTCTATAACCCAAAAATGAAGTGGGACCATCACGTTCAATACACTCATGTAACCTTCCTGTGCAAACATGGTGGCGTTAGTGCTCTCAAACTTCCGGTTTGCTCTCAGAAGACTACCTTTTTTCAAGCTGCGCTATCCTATCAAACAACTCTTCGACGGTATTATTTGCATCCTACAAAAAAAAAAATATATAATAAATAAATAAAAAAGAAATATTTCCAAACGCTGAGAAAGAAGCAGATACAGGCTGGAAAGGGATTGCTATCAAACTAAGTAGCCGTGAAGAAAGGAAAGGGGGTGCGGGGAGCTTGAACCTGTAACTTCTTTTTCATATTTTTCTCCTCATTATCCCTCCGATCTCTCTCCTCTGCAAATATGTCTATTAGACTTTCTTGTTCGTTGTTCAATTCCTCAATCTTTTGCTGCGCCGTTCGGAGCTGATCATAGTGCAGGGAGTTACTTAAATAAGAAGATATAAGTTCACTAATAACAGCTTTAAGCAATTAAATGGTGTTAGGTATAGCTCCCACATGGTACCTACAAAATCTCCCACAACTATTTTCCATGACTTTGAAATTCACTTCTAGTTTCCCCTCCCATTCATTTGTAACAGGCACATATAAAGCACTGAGCCTCATTAAATAAATGTGCATAAAAAAACAATCTTCAGCATCTAAAGTCAGCATTAAACATCATCATTTTAAAAAGATGTTTTCTATCTTTCAGCATCGATACCAGAAATAGATGGCAAAGTTACACACCTGAGTTTCAAGAGATTTACACCTGTCTCTTTCCCGTTGCAAGTCATCCAGCAATTCCCCCAAAACCTCTCCATTCTTTTTCTCTAATCTACAAAGTAAAAAGGGGAAAATAATGAAGTTAATTTGTAAGGCAGCAGGTACGGCAGAAAATTTTATTACTACCTTGTGTTTCACGGAGACAGAACAAATACCTTTTCCTCAACTCATGATTCTCTTCTTTCAACAGCTCCAGAGTGCGTAAATCAGAGTCCGAAAGCGAATGTGGACAACATTTAATATCACCACCCTGCCGGTTCAACAAAGCCGTTAGTAATGCTCAACTAGACAAATCTTAGAATTATTTGAGCAGCGATGCTGATTCACTGAATATAAATAAGTAAAATTTAAAACATTGAGAAATTGAGCAAATATGGGGCCCTACCAACTATTGGACCAATACTGAAGTTAAACAACCAGAGACTGTCTAATCGTTTAGTTTTACTAATACAGTAAGATAGATCTTTGACAGTTGCAGAACTTATTAACAAACCTATACCAAATATGACCAATTAAATGACTAAAACCCAAATCTCTAATTCTATCAAATAGAGACAACGATGTCCCACCAAGTATGCTCAGATGCAACAGTGTGGGAAAAAACATCAACATGAAGCAAGGAGCAACTCAAAGTCAAACCCTAGTTTATATGAAGGCTCTCCTTTTAAATCTTAACAAAAAGTTAAAATAATAGAAGTGAAGCAGCAATGGATACAAAGATATTTCCTACCATCTTCTACATTTAAAGAAGCTGAAGAAATCCAAAAAATTCCCAATTTGTCAAGCACTAGTGCAATTTCTTTAACCAACCCAGTTTTAGAATAATTAGTATGAAAACAGAAAACAATTAGTAGAACAAAAATGGCTAGAAAATTACACTTGATGGGGATTGTGTGGAGGTATGAAGCTTGCTTCCACCTGATGCACAGTCTTGCTGGGATTCCATCTCGTCCATGCATGAAGATGACCTAGTCATATGCAAGCCATCTTTGCTGAATGATTTCGTAGCAATGAATGTCTTACGACCACTGCCAGTGTCTTGTTTTTCAGGTAGGTCTATATGCATGTCCTCATCACTTACATTTTCAGCAGAAGGTGATGACAATGGCTCCGAAGAAAACCGTCTTTTTTCAGATTTTGGATGTGTTTTTGTTCTATTTTTCTCTTCACCTGACCAATGCCCATTACCATATCCCTGAAATTTTTCCGAGTCTTTTCTTCCATGCTTCTGAGTTGACCTTGAAGAATATTTCTCTGATACTGAAAGTGGGGTCTTGCTGCCTGAGGCGGCAGCAGCAGACTTATTCGGGCAAGGAGAAGTTTCTACAAAACCAGCCAAATTTGTGAGAGATGACAAGGCTGTCCAGAATAATTAAATCCTTGGGTCTATTTTCTCCCATTCTTCTTAATTAGATTTCTTCTCTTAGTATTGTATATGACTTGTGTACTTGGACTATATAACGAGTTTCTTATTAATAATTCTTACTTACCAAAATTCAATAAAAAAGAGTAAAGCAAGCAGCACATTTGATTCATAAATCAATTAAAAGAAAAAAGATGACTAATAGAACAATAATCCCATAAATACCTCTCTGTGCAGGTTTATTTCCAAGTTTGTTATTTTTCGATGGAATGTAACCAATTTTGTGAGAGTTAGCAGACCTAAATGAATTAGAATAAGCAATTAGTATCAACTAGTGGAAATCATCTATCCAAGTAAAATTTAGTAATGCATAACCAAAAGGTAAGAATGACAAACCAGTAATTCTTTTGCATCTGTATTAATCGTGCCTCAAGTCTTGCAAGAACTGTTGTGCGCTCAAATCCCTGCTTATCATGAGCCGGTTCAACAAAATTAGCTTCCAATACGCCTGCAAACAGAAATGAAGTTGATCTGAAATGAGCTCAAGTGAACTTGGTACGAGAAAATTCTGAAACTGCAACAATAAGGCAATACCTATAACTCCACGACCACCACTTCCTGCAGCATTCCAAAGCCTCCAGAATGGCTGACAAAAACAACAAACGCTTATTAAAGAATGAATTCAAAGAAGATCATCTGTCAGACTCATGGATGATATTATGACATCAACTCCCAGAATTCATAAGACAAAAGGAAAAACAAGAACACTTGATGAAACCTGATATATTTCAAATCAGTAGTAATAAGAAAGGAGGTGGTTAGCAGGACTGTTTTCTTTTTCCAAACAAAAATGGCCATGAGGCTCATATATTAATCATGTTAATGAATTCCTATTTGTGCTGTGCATATATTAACCAATTGGCAGATATTTCAGTCATTACACTATATCATATGATTATTTCAAACAATGAAGTAGTAGATGTACACAACCCAAAATAAAAACAGCGATAGCATTCCATTTGTTTGACAGCCAGCAAAAGTATCTCGGAAAAGATCTACTTTTCCATTGGTTCCTAGTATTCAGCATCCAGCTTTGAATGTTGCTAGTCAGATTTAGTAGTGTTCTTTGGTTTTTTATGTCGGGCAATCTAGCAATTTTCAGATTTGCTGAATGGGTTGTACCAGAGTGTCATAAGCCTTTATATTTTGCCTCTTAATGTTTTAAGTTTCAGGCTAGGTTTTGCATTCGTTTGATTAATTTTCTGTTTTACTTAGTAATCTTATGTAAAAACAAAAAATTGATTGAGAAGCCTATGGCCCTATACAAAATCTTTTCTGCATTCGGCAAAAACTCAGAGCAATGTTATATCTAATTAGCTTTTTTGGAACTTTCTTAAAGATTTGAAGATGTGATTGCCATCTCTTTCCTAAGTGTGATTCCATATGGTTTATTTTGCCTTTTCTCATTCAATTTGTTTTACTACCAAACGACGATCAAAACCTTTCCATAGTCGATTGTCTTTTTCTAAGCTAACCATCCCCAAGTCTTCAAATATCAACGCCACTCGAGAAGCCTTCTATAACTTATTCTAATCCAGGGCTGAATTTCCGGAGTCCTGAATCCATCAAGAACACTTCTTCCCTAAAGCTTGAGGAAAAAGATCCTGCATCAAATTGGTGTCAGGGCCCCCTACAACTTTTGTCCTGGGTCAAATTGATGCATGTTACCAAACGGCCATATCTTTTGCTTGCTGCACCGGAATAGCATTATAAAATTGACACGAGAAGAGGGGGTGGAGCCAGAGAACAATGTGATAACAGGATTATGAAATTAAAATTCCGCACTGCAATTCAGAGCAAATCATACCTTTATAAGCCGATTCTTGTGGTAGACATTGAATCCTTGAACATCAATATGATGTTTTGCATCCTTAACAAATCCAATAGTCACGACAGCAACCATCTGATGACAATTGTTGCACACCATATGAATAAATGTCCAACAGCAGACAAGAATATGTAATAGAAGAATTAAGTATTACATTCAAATTCTTTGAGACCACATCAGCACCAGGATTTGGCCTGTATATAACCTCCTGAGACAGCATCATGTCATTCACTATACTGTGGTGCTCCACATCTTTCCCACGAAGAATAACTCGAAAGCCTGGAGGAAGCCTCAAGTAGAGAATCGAAGCATAACTCTGGAAATTTAAGTGGAATAAAATAGTTAAAAACAGATATGGAAAAAGAAGAAAGAAGAGAGCAAGAGAATAACTCGAAAGCCTGGAGGAAGCCTCAAGTAGAGAATCGAAACATAACTCTGGAAATCTAAGTGGAATAAAATAGTTAAAAACAGATATGGAAAAAGAAGAAGAAAGAGAGCAAGAGAGAAATAAGGATAAATTCTGCCCCCTTCAAGCTTGCCACGATATCTCCCTACAATCCTTTTTCGCCTTCTTATTGTCATTTTCAAGAAATTTTAATTTTTTCCATTCTCCCTTACAAGGGTCCAGGGTTTAACTGGGTAAAAGACGTGTTTGCAGAGTCTCCGGGATTCCTCTTCATCAAAAATATTTTTTTTCCCTTTCCTATGAATGCCCCAACAATAATCTATATTCCAATAATCAAAGCAAAAGCAAAATATACTATGTTAGCATAGTATTCTAATTCAAATATAGAATAAACACATTTCTTTAACACTAGAAAATTGAACCTTTAGGTAGAAACTTGGTCAGTACGGCCTATCCAGTAAACTTATCTGCCAATTAAGGGATTTTTATATTTATCCATACTTTTCCCTTTTACCTTTTCCATGTTCATTTTTAATCATAACTTATCTTCCATGTTTTTACCATATCCAAATGAAATTAACAAACAGTTAAATCATTGTGAATTGCTATCGTGAGATCTTCATCAAGGTTAAAAAGTCATAAAAAATTTTAAAGTCATATAAAGAACTGATGATATCATTAGAATTTCTAGCATTACCTTTAATGAATGTCGATAAGTCAGGAAATGCTTAGAATTTGGATACTCTCGAGCCATTTGTATTTTCTTCTCATCTCGGTTGACGCCTCTGATTTGAATGTCCTAAAAAAAATTGATATGCCAACAAATGTCATTTATCCTAAAAAAGAATCATGCTCAAACAACACAATCCAAAAAAAAAAAAAAATCCACAAATAGATGCAGGAGATAGAGATAAAAAGACACGTACATGAGGATCAGCATCAAAATCAAGCTCCAACAGTCCTTGGTCATCTTCCCAGAGATTGTAGATAATTATCCGTGTGCCACAATCTCCCATCAGGTTAAACTATTAAGAGAAATCAATCAATCACAGATAAAAGCATAGCTAATTGCAATATAAGGATCGTTAATAAAAACTTGACAGAGCATATTAAAATAAAAGGGAAATATTAAACAGTGGTCTGCATCAACTGAATTCAAATCAATGGTATACTATGATACAACCAAAAAATTGCTACCAATGGCCTAAGCCATGGTAAATTGAAAGAATACAAACTAGCAAATTACTGCAAACAATAAAATAGAAGACACCCCCCCCCACCCCCCCCCAAAAAAAAAAAAAGAAAAAAAACTTACACCATCAAAATGAATGTATAATTTATCTGCAACCTAGTGGTAACTTATGATTTCTCTTTATGTACAAGAAAATTCCCCAACTAAATTTTGGTAATTTCCTTAGATTCAAGATGAACCATGAACGCAGCATATTTTGAAATAGGAACCTAAGAACCATCTGTCAATGATAACTCCTGTGTAAATATATATTGCTTAGACTTTTAATGCTTCGTAGAAACATGACAGTGATTTCTCTTGCCGTTGGCTTAAGAACTATTTCAGATTCACCTGGAAAAAAATGGAACTTGTGCAGGAGAAAAAGTGCAGAATAACAGATAACATGCCCAGCCTTTCCATTCCTGCACAAGTATAAGACTCACCTGACATTGAAGGTCTGCTTCACTAGAAAACGGGGACCATTGAACTATTGTTTCTACATTTTTACTCCAATCCGCATGAGAAGATCGTATAATCTTGTCGAAGTTTTGTCCTCTTCTTTCATAGTCAAGCTTCATATTCCAATCCATAAAACAATTGTGATCAGAAGTGCAAATAGTCAGCAGTAATGAAAAAACCTATGAACCATATACAGTCAGCACAAGATAAATTCATTTAAAGAACAGTTGTTATTGGCAATTCATTAATTGGGTGGCAATTCATGTTTGCAGGTCGTGTTCATTTCAACTATATTGGTCAACCCAAACACGACCCGTTAAATTAAACGGGTCATATCGTATCACCCGTTTTGACCTGTTTAATAATTAATTAAAAATGACTCAACACGACATGACTCATTTCAATCCTTTTCATATAAATGGGTTGAACTACCCGCATAACCTATTTGACCTAATTAACATAATTTCACATAAAGGTTAAAATCTATATTTATCAGTAGCCACAATATCTCCAAAACGACAACAATATAACTACCTACTAACAAAAAATATCAATAGTTTTCAAATTTTAACCAATAAAACCAATATTACAAGTCCAACAATAAAAAATAGGAGCATAAGTCCATAATTACAATCTCAAGAATAAAAACACATGCATATTGAAAAATACTAACATACAACCCAACAATGATAAAATCTTAATTTTGAAATAAAATTTACATGAGTCATTGTGAATTGATTTCAAGTTAAGTGAGTTGACCCATTATTGACCTGTTTATTATTCATGTCAACCCGTTTTTACCCTAAACCATTTATATCAAACCTAAACCCGTTAATTTTCTGTCATATTCGTGTTGGGTTTGCGGGTCATGTCACATATTACCACTCCTACAATCATATGATATGTACATTGTATTTGTGAAAATTCAATTAGACAGCACATCACTCTGCCTCATTATTCCATGTTGATATAATGTAAACCAAATTTATATGACAATAAATATATAAATTCATTAAATAAGCAGACAAAATGAAAGCAGTTACCATGGGAACTACAATATCTTCCTTCCCTGTGCTCCTCAAGAACGTGTAGGACAGTAACCCAATGCTCTGCGTAGGCCTAAAAGCAAGACCAAGATCACAAAATTAGTTTACAACACTACAAAAAGACTACAGGTGAATCAAAATATAAAACTATTGAATAATTATGCACTGGACCAAAGGATAAAATGACAAAGACAACCACAATTTCGTCAACCTTCCAAGCCACTAACAAGCAACAGACTAAGTCAATCATCCTCATTTTCTAAATAAGAAAAAAAGTCTCAATAACTGCATCCATTACTTGGTACAGCAACAAGAAAGCACAATAAGCAATAGAACAAGAATTAACCGTTTTCCATCTTTCCCACAACAACGCGAGAAGACAATCACGTCTGCTCCAAGCCTCATAGTACTCGTCTTAAAACCATTTCCATCTGATAGATCAAACATAAGAAATTTAATATGCTTTCTAAAGAGGAGTAACATGCAGCCAATATAAATATTTGTGTACTTCCAGAGCTAGCAATTTACATTGTCCAATGGAATTTGGAACTTTGCTTTTAGCAGAATATCCCAACGACATGCATTGTCGCATTTTATCTGGATCCATCCCACCACCATTATCTGCAAGAGAATTTAAATAAATTGAGATTACAAGTAAAAAGTAACCTAAAAAGACAACATCTAGCATTTACGAAAGGTAGAGATTCAGACTATATTAAATCAATTGCAAACAAAGCTTCATACTGAAGATCAATCATCTTTGAGCTTTTCTACCGACAAATCGAATGGAAATGAAAAAATAGTTCACTCTCTCAAACCAAGAGCCTCTCCCAATCTCTCTTTAACTGAAGAATATCTCTCCTTTCAGAGGCTTCCCGGAGAGGGGAGAGAGAGGAGCATTACTTCCTCTCCTCCCCTCTTTTCCTCTCCCATTCTCCTTCCACAAAGTAGATCTATAATTTGTTTTTCTTCCCTTTTTGGATGGTTGAAGCCAGATCTGCCATTTTTGTCCTCGCAACCCACCACCACATTCATCTCCCTTTGATTCACCATGGCAACCAACCACCTCCACCTTCCATCAACAAGTGAACCATATTGCAGTAGATAGGCTTCTTTCATCTTTTTTTAGAGGTGGCACTCTTATCCATCTGCCCTTTTGTTAAGAGTTGGGCATCCTCCTCAATTCAAGGATGAGAAAGTGGAGTTCTTCAATTACCATCTCAAAACAGCCCGTAACAGTGTGCACCCTCTTAATGTGTTTTCTTACAGCAGCAGAAAACTGGAGTGCTTTAAGCAACCTTTTCTCAGGCATTATAACCAAGAAAAAGGGGGATATAGCAATTTATTGGCTATATTCCCAATTTATTTTTCTTTGTATTTGTGTTCTAACAACTATTACAGGGTCCCTAGCCCTTCCTTTTCTATCTTTAGTCTTAGTAACATTACTATCTTGCTCTAAAAAACATTTTTGAACTTTTAAAGCAAGGAGAAAATAAACATAAATTTATAGACACATTTTTCTGTTAGGTTAACAAGATTACCAATCTTGCTCGTGACGCAAACTCTTACCATTTTGTAAGATGTTGCACACACACTGGACCTTCTGGATTGCTGCTCAGTTCTTTTCACCTATAATGGTTTTCTATAGGGCCACACCTTAAGGATTCCGTACAACCCAAGCATTCATGTTTGATTCAGTAACCATAAGTTCTATTCATTTCCTTCTGAGGACAGAATTTGCACAAGTTTAAGGTACAGTAATAAAATTGTACTGTACCAGCTATTGTATTTTCTTCTGCCCTCTCGTTTAGGTTAAGAAGATTACTAATCTATTTTCTCTGAGGATTCTTCTATTTCGCTAACAACTTATCACCAATCACAATAATGAAATAAGAGGGTTTAAAATTTACTCAAAATCCAAAAAACATGAATAAATTGAACACATAATACAGATTCCAGATCTTCCCGCACAAGATCCAGAGAGAAAATCCTTAATCCCGCAGAAAAATCACACTGAAAAAAGAGATGAAAACAACAGACCTTCAATCAGCAACATCCTGCTCCCATCTTTCTTATTTAAAACCATATCTACAGTAACATACGTAGCACCATTGCAGACCTGACATCAAAATGACGAAGTGAGATGAAGTGAGAAATGCATGCAAATGTTACTGTTTCATAATTTAGAATATATCAGATCCAAGATACCTCATCCAATGCATTGTCCAGAAGCTCCGCAAAAGCTGCAGACAGAATTTCAATAAGCAACTTAAAGAACTAGAAACTCCTAGCCAAAAAATAGACTCATATTGTCATGAATTACTGTGGAGAAACATCCTATTTGCAAAACTGTTTGAATAACTTTACCTCCAAGAGCCCACTTATGACTGGTCGCATTGGAATGTAGAAATCTCGGATGCACCCTGACATGATCAATGCCAACTGAATATTTTGAAAGAAATATTAGATAGTGGTTAAATTGCCAATTAAAAAACTAACAACTAAGATTTGCAGCTATTCATTCATAGTACAGAGTGATGAGCAGACAGAATTAATGAGCTCAAGAACACTTGTTCACTTACAAAACTTCTCTCTTTTATTTTCATTTTTAATTTTGTAGTGGTAGTGGGGGATGGCATTTGATAAAGAGGATGCACCTTAGTGAGGTAGTGGGAAAGATAATCTCAAAGCCCCAAAATGCTTTTGTAAAGGATATACAGATTTTAGATGCAGTTCTTATTGCAAATGAATATCTGGACAGTAGACTGAAAGTTGGCAATGCAAGGATTATATGCAAGTTAGACATGGAGAAGGCATATGACCATGTTAACTGGGACTTCCTTCTTGACCTTCTTGGGAGGTGTGGTTTTGTGGAGAGATGGCGATCATGGATCCGTTGGTGTATATCTACAGTGAAATTTTCAATTCTGATAAATGGAAGCCCAACAGGATTTTTCAATAGCACACGAGGTTTAAGACAAGGAAATCCGCTATCCCCATTACTCTTTGTTATTGTGATGTAGGCTTTGAACAGAATGACCTCAACCATGGTCGCCAATGGGCATGTGACTAGTTACTCAATTGAATCCCCAGGTGGTGGACTTATTAATATTTCTCATTTATTGTTTGCAGATGACACTCTTATCTTATGTGAGGTAGATCATAATCAGGTTTGAGTATTGAAGGCCCTCTTACTTTGTTTTGAAGCAATTTCTAGGTTGAAAGTGAACCTGAACAAATCAGAGATCGCGCCTATTGGATATGTTCAGCGTTTGAGACAGTTGGCTAAAAATATGGGGTGTAAGATTGCCTCACTCCCTATGACATATCTTGGTCTTCCATTGGGGGCCACCTTGAGAGCAACTTCTTTATGGGATACAGTGATTGAGAAAGTAAAGCATCAATTAGCAAGTTGGAAGAGAATGTACCTATCAAAAAGTGGTAGAATTACCTTGATAAAGAGTACATTATCTAACCTACCGACCTATTTTTTGTCATTGTTCCCTATTCCAGAAGTGTGGCGCTTCGTATTGAGAAGCTACAACGGGACTTCTTGTGGGGTGGAATAGGCGAGGAGTTCACCTAGTCAGGTGGGAGAAGGTATGTAGTCCTCTCTCTAGCGGTGGTTTGGGCATTAGAAATTTAAGAATTTTTAATCGGGCGTTACTTGGAAAATGGTTGTGGAGATACCATAAAGAACTAGAAGCCCTATGGAAGTTGGTGATTGAGAGTAAATATGGTGGCTTATGAGGGGGATGGTGTACCAACAAAGTGCGAGAAGTATATGGAATGGGATTGCGGAAACATATAAGAAGAGGATGGGCAGTCTTTTCTCACCACACAAGATTTCGTCTAGGAGATGGGGGCCAGAATCAAATTCTGGTATGATACTTGATGTGGTTACTGTGCTCTAAAGGATCTATTTCCTACACTATTCAGGGTTGCAACTGCCAAAGATATTTCAGTGGCAGAAGTCATGGTCATAGCGAGGGAACAAATCCAGTAGAACATCAATTTTAGCCAGGTGGCACATGATTAGGAAATGGACAGTTTTGCTGCCTTTTTCAGCCTTTTGTATTCACTCAAACCGAGTAACCAACATGCTGATTCATTGTGGTGGATACATACAGTTAAAGGTTTGTTCTCGGTTCGCTCATTTTATATCTCTTTCACACGAGCTTCCTATTCAGTTTCCTTGGAAAGGCTTTGGAGCATTGTTTTAAAATTCGTACCGTACCGGCCGGTACGGCCGGTATATTCCGTACCGGCCACCGGACCGGTACAGAAATTTTGTAATTTCGTACCGGTTCAAATACCGGCCGGTACCGGCCGTACCGGCCAAGATTTCGGCCTGTACCGGCCTATGTACCGGCCCGTACCGGCCGGTATTTCGGTTTCGTTTTTTTTTTTTTTTTTTTTCATTTTTTCAAACTACAAATTTATTTTTTTACCCCCAATTTAGACTAAACTATTTATAATTTATATAGATATATGTATTTATGTATAATTTATTTATATATAAATTATTCTTTTGAAATATAATTAATATATATATATATATTTATATATATAATTTATTTATATATCGACTATCCCGAAACGGTACACGAAACGGTACCGGTACCGAAATATTTCGTTCCAGTGCCTTGACCGGTACAGCATCCGGTACGGTATTCAAAACACTGCTTTGGAGACATAAGGCGTCTCTCAAAGTAGCCTTTTTTGTGTGGACCGCTTCCTTGGGTAAGATCCTCACAATGGATAATTTGAGGAAACGAAAGGAGATCATCACAGACTAGTGTTGCATGTGTAGGAATGGGGGTGAATCTATAGACCATCTTCTACTAAACTATAAGGTAGCTTGAAAGTTATGGAACGAGGTATTTGGAAGACTAGACTTGGGTTGGATTATGCCTAAGATAGTAGTGGCAGTCCAGGCTAATTGGACAAATCTAAGAGGCAATCAACAAATCAAGGCTATATGGAAGATGATTCCTATTTGCATCATATGTTGTGTGTGGCAAAAGCGTAATGAACGGACGTTCGAGGACAAAGAGAGATTGATGGAGGAACTAAAAGCTTTCTTTTTTAGAACTCTTTGTACTTAAGGCCATTGCCGATAATTTTAATGACCAAGATTTCCATGATTTTCTTGTATCTATTGCTCCTACGTAGTTAGGGCAATCTTTGTACTAAACATGGCTTTGCCTATTCTTTAATTAATATACTTTGGTTACTTATCAAAATAATAATAAAATAATTCAAACAAACTTATGAGAAGTCAAAGTAGCCTCAATCATTCATGACCAAAGATCAACAGAAAACAAAAAAGAAAGGCACTCAATGTTGACCTATAATAAGTTCCAACTGGAAACTCAAATTTTTGTCATCCATGGCCAGAAAGCAAGTGACTAAATGTAATTTCAGGTCTTTAAAAGATTAACCATATCACATCTTAAAGGCCCCATCACAGATTCAACAGCAGGTATGTTATTGTCCAGGCCATATTTGATGTCAAAAATTTCTCTGGTGTCCTCTTAAATAAAGGCATTATCGTGCTACTTGCACTCCATTCACTCTATGCTTTTAATAATCACAGTAAGGTGAAGCAGCAAACAAAATCATAATAAACCATGTTTTCTACACAGGTTGTTGCTTTAAGCCTCAACCGGACATCAATTGCCTTCTCACATTTGAATACCCTATTTCTTCAAACAAATAGAATTTAACTTAGATCCCAACTTATTTGTACGTAGAAAACCATCTTAGATCCCCCCCCCCCCCCCCAACAAACCCCAAAACTCCCCTTTAAATAAAATTGAATTCCACTCAACAATGTGGGTAAATGGTTTGAGAAATTAAGTTTACAAACTAATGTGGCTCAACGTGGTACTTTTAGCATAAAATGATCTGAAGTATTACAAGAAGCCACAGCAGTTTGTAAACTTATCTTTGTAAGATCCATGTGTAGACGTTTCACTTCTCAAACAATTTCCTCCATTTGAGTTTAATAGAATGTAGCATATTACTTATCAAAAGAACAGAATGTAGCAGACTAGGAAGAGAGCTCAAAATCAAATAGCGTAATCCATTGGCGAAACTCAAAAGCACTAGATAAATGCACATTTTTTTCCATTTATATTCTCTCTCTCTTTGTCAATAAAAGAAAAGAAATCAATGCGGTGATAAAAACCAACAAGAGTTACCGAATTAAGCCTATCTCGGAATAATAAAACCACATTCTTCCTTTTCATTAAATTTCTCAGCAACTTAAGGGAACTATAATAAAAACATAGAATATTACTATATATATACATACATACATACATATATATATATATTAGAGAGAGAGAGGGAGGGAGGAAGGGAGGGAGGGAGAGAGATTACCCGAAGACAAACCCCACTCACTAGACGGAGCGCCTTCATAGTCTCCAGCTTTCCAGAACTGCTTGCAGGAGCTCTGCCCGCTCCAGGCGCTAACTCCGACGAATTCGTTCGTTTCCGGAATCGTCAGCGCCAACCCCGCATCCGCAGGCGGAAGCGATTGGAGAAATCTGGGCGGCAAAACCACCCCCAACTCGTCCAGCGTCTTCGTCTTCATCTCCTTCTCCTTCTCCTCAACCCTTGCTCTCTTCCTCGAAACGGCGTCGTCGTTGTCTGAGTCGGAGTCCGAGCCATCGCTACTGCTACTGAGTTCGATCACCGTGAAAGGTTTCCTCGGAACGTAGCCTTCTCTTGCGCTCCTCTGCGCCGCACTAGAATTCTCCAGTAACTCTTGCTTTACACGAGTATCCATAGCTTTTCAGAGAGAGAAAGAAACACGAAAAACAAAACAGAAAACACAGACAGATACGGAGATCCAGCGACCTTTATACGCCAAATTCAAATCGCACATGAACCGGTACTTTTGGTAGAGAATAGACTTGTTATGTGCAAAGAAATAAAATAATAATTCTTGAACAGGATACCTAAATTTATAGACACAAGCGTCAGAGACATTCAGCAGCCTACACGCCAAATTCAAATCGCAAATTAACCGGTACCTTTTTCTTTTGAACAGAGAGCCGGAACCTTTTCACTTACCCCATTCGGATTTTGTTTTTCTTTTTTAAAAGGTTAAAAAAATACGTAATACATGTTATAAATTGATTTGTATACCATCCTTTACCTTTATAATAGCAGCCATAATTGACCGACCTATATATATCTAAATTGGTTATTGTAATAATACACTGATTATTATTATAATTAACCGTCATAATATCTAAATTTATTTATACTCCTATATATATGAATATTATTCAAGGTTCATTTTATTGAATAATAACTTCTCATCAATCTCTCTCTGAAGTAGCTGTCTCGTAGTGGCTATTCCATTTGAATTTTCTCTCACACATCTTTTTATAACAATTATAATTTATTTCAATATTAAAAAAGATAATTTTGAAGAGTAAGGAGTTAGGACTAGTTTTGTAATCTTCTTTGGAAGCTCTGATCACATATTAATTACGTAGCTCATATCTTTATATTAATGAGCGGCAGCGGCAATGAGCAGGCAAATATTGTAACAGCCTGGTAAAAATTTAATTATAAAATTTCTATTGATTTTAGGAATCTCGTGAAGATCCCATAAGTTTTCTGAATCTATTAATCATATAGATTTTAGTATAACCATATAGTTAGTGTTACTATGGTATTAAAAGTGTGTTTTTAATTATTGGAAATAGTTAGAATTGTCAAAATGTGTTATGGTTTGTGCCATTAGACTCGGTGGATTATTTAAGGTCTTATGACGCAATAACTCTTTTCATATTTTCGAATGAAACGACTGTTCGAAATTGTGATTTTATTTTTAGGGTCACTTTGTGGCTGATTATTGATAAAAGATTGTCACTGTAGTTTCAAAATTATAGTGTGGGATGTCCAAATTAAGTTAGAAAAGTTTTAATTGAACACATGAAAATATCTTAGCCACCTCACTCTTCTAAGTCTACACTCCACCTTTAGAAAATATCTTAAACTGATTTTTATGGATATTATTGGATAAAAATATCTTGAGCTGATTTTTGTGGATATTATTGGATAAAAATATCTTGAGCTGATTTTTGTGAATATTATTGGGTAAAAATATCTTGAACTGATTTTTGTGGATATTATTAGATAAAAATATCTTGAGCTGATTTTTGTAGATATTATTGGGTAAAAATATCTTGAGTTGATTTTTATGGATATTATTAGATAAAAATATCTTGAGCTAATTTTTGTGGATATTATTGGGTAAAAATATTTTGAACTAATTTTTGTGGATATTATTAGGTAAAAAGGGTCAACATTCAATCATCACTTCAGTCTCATCCTTTTTTATATCTTGTGCATAAATATCTCTAGCTCAATCTGTAACAGCTCTTTAAAAATTCAATTGTAAAATTTCTATTAGTTTTAGGAATCTCGTGAAGACCCCATAAGTTTTTACAAATCTATTAATTGTATAAGTTTTAGTATAACTACATAGTTAGTATTATTACTCAATATGATATCAGAAGTGTGTTTTTAATTATTAGAAATAGCTAAAAAAGTTTTAATTAGACACGTAAAAAGATCTTAACCAACTCACTCTTTCAAGTCTACTCTCTACTTTTAGAAAATAGGCTAAGCTGATTTTCGTAAATATTATTAGGTAAAAGAGACCTACACTTAACTCTCACTCTAGGTAAGAGAGACGTACACTTAACTCTCACTCCGGGTAAGAGAGACCTATACTTAACTCTCACTCCGGGTAAGAGAGATCTACACTCCACTCTCACTCCGGGTAAGAGAGACATACACTTAACTCTCACTCCGGGTAAGAGAGACCTATACTTAACTCTCACTCCGGGTAAGAGAGACCTACACTCCACTCTCACTCCGGGTAAGAGAGACATACACTTAACTCTCACTTCGGGTAAGAGAGACCTACACTCCACTCTCACTCCAGGTAAGAGAGACTTACACTTAACTCTCACTCCGGGTAAGAGAGACTTACACTCCACTCTCACTCTGAGTAAGAGAGACCTACACTTAACTCTCACTCCGGGTAAGAGAGACTTACACTCCACTCTCATTCCGAGTAAGAGAGACCTACACTTAACTCTCACTCTGGGTAATAGAGACCTACACTCCACTCTCACTTTGAGTAAGAGAGACCTACACTCAACTTTCACTCCAGCCTTATTTTCTTCCATATTTTGTTCATAAATACCTCCAGCTACTCCCCACGAAAATATCTTCCTTTACACATTTTATTGAAATAACACCAAACTCTCTCTGATAACTTTCAAGTATTCTTTTACACACCCATTTCGAAGTTTTTGTAAGTGTTTTATCATAAAGTCTCCTTCATACAAGTTGTTCATTTTTTAGTCTAGTTTATGTGGATATCTTATTTGTTCCATTTGAAGATCATTTGGTCAGTAAAATATTATTTAAACTCTAAAAAAGTCATTCTAGAAGATAAACTGAAAAATATATTATAATTTGAAATTTTTAACCAAGCTAATGGATAGATATTGGTTCGAAATTTTTATGGAGTATTGTTAACATGTGTATATGATTATTGGTTGAGGATTGTGGCATGATTAAAGATTTTGATGAAAGATTTCCTTAGATTTAGAAACTTAGAAACTGGAAGAGGAAAAACAGTTTCTGTTTTGAGAAAGTTTAACTCTTTGGTGGTCTAAACCTATTCCAATGGCTTTTAATAATTTTATTGGAGGATCCTAAACCTCTTATATATATGTTATAATATTATTTTGAAAATATTTGATATTAGTTTCAAAGATATAAAATTTTATGTAAAGAGATATTCAAATAGGCCAAAGTGTGGATGTTCTTGGCTAAATTTATGTTTTGGTTAATTTTTAACGATGTGATCTTGAATTAGAAGCTTATATATGTTTTAGGATATCTTTTTAAATCATGTGATGGTTTGGTTTGAAGATCACATCTTTATAAGTCATAGATCAAAAGGTTGATAAAAAAAAGTTGAAAACAAAAATCAAAGGAAATAGCATATGGGAATTTCGGCCCTATGGAGTTTTAATAGTTTTGATTAATTTTAAATTTTTCTAAATTGATATTTGAATTTAAGATAAAATTTACATGGGACATGTAAATTTTGGTGACTTTTAGAGTTAGCATGTAAAACCCTTAAGTTAGGGGTAAAATGGTCATTTTTTCACATGTAGAAGATAAAATGAAAATTTTACTCTTAAGTTAGTATTTTTCCATATTTCAAATTATTAGTGATTTAGTTCTAACCTTTAAAATCACTAATTACAGTTCCTCGTGATCGCGCTTGAACTTTCATAAGAAACGTGGAGATCGAGGTAAGTTAGTTTTTAACTTACTAGCAGTCTAATGTGTATGTGTGCTAAGTAAAGGAACTACAGTGTATGTATGTGTATTATCATATATGTCATGTCATGTTCACTATTACAAGTATGTCATGTTAAGTATGTTTCCGTTACATGTGATATCATGTTATGAAATATTGTGTGTTACGTATTTAAATCACGTCACGATATAATCATATCTCAAGTTAGTTATGTCTTTCAAGTTATGTTCAAGTCAAGTTATGTTACGTCAGGACTTTTGTCCTTTCGTATTCCAGTCAAGTTTTTCATATTGAGTTACATTCAGTTTCGTGGGGTCCACAACAACTGTGACACACAAAGTATGGGGTCACAGCAATTGTGACGCATACACTACGTGAGACATAGCAATTGTAACACGTAAAATACATGGGGCCACAACAATTGTGAAGTATGTATTTAACTGCATTGTGACGTGTAGAATACATGGAGCCACAACAACTGTGGAGTATGTATTTACACGTATAATATATAGGGCCACAACAACTGTGCAGTATATATTTAACTGCATTGTGACGCGTATAATACATGGGGCCACAATAACTGTGGAGTATGTATTTAAACAGTTAAAGAATAAGTTTCAAAGCAAGTTCATGTTAAGTCAAGTTTCAGATCTAGTTCATGTCAAGTCAAGTTCAGTTTACATTTTAATTTAAGTTATGCTATGTTGTACGTCAAGTTATACTTTAATTACTTATGAATTTGATTATGCATTCATGTTTTTACTATCATTCATGCATCATTAGTCTGTGTGGAAGTTTTTTGTTAACTTACTGAGATTTGTAATCAAATCTCACTTTGGTAGTCCCAACTACCATTTTCCTCGAATGGTAAATCTTGTTACAGAACCTGAAGAAGAATCAGGAGCTGACCAACTAGATACAGTTGACTGAGCGACGGTGCGACATCAATGTTAATATAATAGTTAACGTATATTACTACTTGTACGATAAAGTTGCATCTCTAGTACTTTTTGGATCATAACCATTTTGGACTAGTGTTATGATTTTAGTTGTTCAATGGGTCTTTATGTATGAAGTATGTTTTAAGCATTTGGGATATTTTCAATTGGTGCATAGTATTACTAAAGAAAAAAAATTTATCCGCTGCAAATATTGTATAATGTTATATGCATGTTAGGAATATTGCATCTTATATGTCATGAATGGGGGCAACTAACCTTGTGTTGCATGTCTCGACGCTTTAAATGTCCGTCCGATTACAAACGGAATTTAGGGGCTTCACACACTCCCTACGAAATCATCTTCATTTACACCTTTCATTGAAAGAACACCAAACACTCTTTCGAACAGATTTTAGGTGTTCTTTTGCACGCCCATTTTGAAGTTGTTGTAAGTATTTTATCATAAAGTTTCTTTCATACAAGTTGTTCTTTTTTTAGTCGAGTTTACGTGGATAGCTTATTTGTTCCATTTGAAAATTATTTGGTCAGTCAAATATTGTTTAAACTCTAAAAAGGTCATTCTGGGAGATAAACTGGAGAATATATTGTATTTTGAAGTTTTTGACCAAGCTAATAGATAGATCTTGGTCCGAAATTTTTATGAAGTATTGAGAAAGTTTAAATCTTTGGTAGTTTAAACCTATTACAATAGTTTTGATAATTTTATTGGAGGATCTTAAGTCTCTTATATACATGTTAGAATATTATTTTGAAGATATTTGATATTAGTTTCAAATATATGAATATTATGCAAAGAGGTGTTCGGATAGGCCAAAGTGTGGATGTTCTTGGCTCAATTTATGTTTTGGTTAATGTTTAACCATATGATCTTGAATTAGAAACTTATATATATTTTAGGACGTCTTTTTAAATCATGTGATGGTTTGGTTTGAAGATTACATTTTTATAAGTCATAAATCAAAAGGCTAATCAAAACAAGTTAGAAACAAAAATCAATGGAAATAACATATGGAAATTTCGGCCCTATGGAATTTTAATAGTTATGATTAGTTTTAAATTTTTCTAAATTGATATTTGAGTTTAGGATAAAATTTATATGAGGCATGTAAATTTTGGTAACTTTTAGAGTTAGCATGCAAAACCCTTAAGTTAGAGTAAAATTGTCATTTTCTCACACGTATCTTAAGTTAGTATTTTTTCATATTTTAAATTACTAGTGATTTAGTTTTAACTTTTAGAATCACTAATTACTGTTCCTTGTAATCGCACTTGAGCTTTTATAAGAAACGCGAAGATTGAGGTAAATTAGTTTTTAACTTACTAGCAGCTTACTGTGTATGTGTGCTAAATAAAGAAACTATAGTGTATATATGTGTGTTATCACATATGTCATACCATGCCAAGTTATCACATATTTATCTGTTACATAAAATTTATTCTGTCATGAGTTTTTATCTGTTACACAATATATTCTATCACTTATTACTATACATTGCAAGTACATCATATTAAATATGTCATCTATTACATGAATGTCATGTCATGTTCACTGTTACAAGTATGTCATGTTAAGTATGTTTTTCCGTTACATGTAATACCAAGTTATGAAATATTGTGTGTTACATGTTTATGTCTTATTATGAAATGTTCTATATCAAGTTAGTCATGTCTTTTAAGTTATATTCAAGTCACGTTATGTTATGTCAAGGCTTATGTCCTTTAGTATTCCAGTCATGTCTCATCTTGAATACAATGTTTGTATTTCGAGAACAGTTAAGTCAAGTTATTCATGTCAATCACGACCCTAAGTGATAGGATATGGTAATATTCTAGTGAAACTCTTTTGTTCATGCTGGAGTGTTTAAATATGTATGAAATCCCCTGAGTTGACGAAATACTGTCGGTAGTGGGCGGGGACCTAACTAGCAGGTCACTGGAGCGCACCAGTCACAACAATTGTGACGCATACACTACGTGAGACACATCAATTATGACACGTAGAATACATGGGGCCACAACAATTGTGGAGTATGTATTAACGCACTCACAGCTGGTTCAGATACCTGTGTTATGATGCGATAATCGGTAGGGACACATGGCCTTAGGGGACCCTTGTAGCACCTAAGAAGTTGAGTTACATTAAGTTTCGTGGGGTTCACAACAACTGTGGCACATGAAATATGAGGTCACAGCAATTGTGACGTATACACTACGTGAGATACAACAATTATGATACGTAGAATACATGAGGCAACAACAACTATGGAATATGTATTTAAGCAGTTAAAGAATAAGTTTCAGATCACGTTCATGTTAAGTCAAGTTTTAGAACAAGTTCATGTTAAGTTAAGTTTCAGATCAATTTTATGTTATGTTATGTTCATGTTCACGTTAAGTTTCAAGTTCATATTCATATCATATTATGTTTACGTTTATGTTATATTCAAATTCACGTTCATGTCATGTTATATTCACGTACATATTATATTCATGTTCAAGTTCATGTTATGTCAAGTTTCAGATCAAGTTCATGTCAAGTCAAATTCAGTTCACATTTTAATTTAAGTTATATCAGTTATGCTATGTTGTACGTCAAATTATGCTTTAATTACTTATGAATTTGATTATGCATTCATACTTTTACTGTCATGCATGCATCATTAGTCTGTGTAGAGGTTTTTTGTTAACTTACTGAGATTTATAATCAAATCTTATTGTGGTAGTCCCAACTACCATTCCCCCCGAATAGTAAATCTTGTTATAGGACTTGAAGGAGAATCGAGAGCTGACCAACTAGATACAGTTAACTGATCAATTGTGCGACATCAATGTTAATATAATAGTTAACATAAATTACTACTTGTACGATGGAGTTGCAACTCCAGTACTTTTTTAGATTTTAACCATTTTGGACTAGTGCTGTGATCTTAGTTGTTCAATGAGTTTTTATGTATGAAGTATGTTTTAAGCATTTGAGATATTTTCAATTTGGTGCATAGTATTGCTAAAAAAAAAATTTATCGGCTGTGAATATTGCATAATATTAGATGCACGTTAGGAACATTGCATCTTATATGTCATGAACGGGGGCAGGTAATCTTGTGTTGCATATCTCGACGCTTCAAATGTTCATCCGATCCCAAACGAAATTTAGGAGCATCGCAGATGTATTATACTTTTTTGCCCATTTTGTCCCTCTTTTTTGTAGTTATTTCGTTTGTACTCCAGATCTCTTCTTTCACAATTTTGACCCTATTTTATATATAAAACATTTTCCCAAGATTGGAGGTTTAAAAAAATATTTTGAGTTATTTTCTATTCAAAGAATTACCGACCTAATACTCATAATATTTGTTTAATGAGATAAAATGTAGTCATACTTTTAAACTCAGTATCTCTATTCTGATACTAAGTAAAAATCACCACTTATTCTAAAACTTCAAACTGATAAGAAGAAATATATTTAATTATTTATATTATATTCCCAAGACTAAAGTCTCGATTTAAAAAAAAAAAAATTGTCCTGCTAATATATTTTTAATTAAACAAGCAGGGATATAAGTTATTCTATCATTGCATGTCTAACATGATGAGATCAAATTATAATTCGTTAATTTACTCTTAATTAGGAAAAATCACATAAAACGAAATAAAAACTTAATTTGTACAAAAATCTTGGATTTAAGAATATTATGTCGTATTGGATTATTGTTTTGATGTATTGAAAAGTAAGATGATAATTAAAACGAAACTTCATTGTTATACTTTCATGCTATTTATATATATATATATATATATATGTAGTATCCAATTTGAAAATGCTACTTATATATATGTAATATCCAATTTGAAAATTGCATGCAAGTAGTACCCATAAAATCATCAATTTGGTATTTGTTATAAACCAATTTATATGACTACCTTTAACCATCAATTATGATCGTCCTTAGCTGTTAATTATGACTTAAACCAACTTATATGACCACCTTTAGTCAAAATTTATGACCGTCCTTAGTCGTCAATTATGACTCGCATTAGCTGTCAATTATGACTTAATCTGACTTGTATGACTATATTTAGCTGTCAATTATAACTGCCATTAACCGTCAATTATGACCGCCCTTAACCATCAATTATGAGTTAAGCAGACTTGTATGACTACATTTAGCCGTCAATTATGACCACCATTAACCGTCAATTATGATCATCCTTAGCCGTCAATTATGACTTAAGGCGACTTGTATGATCACCTTTAGGCATCAATTATGATTGTCCTTAGCCGTCAATTATGACTAAAGCCGACTTGTACAACCACCTTTAGCCGTCAATTATGACTTAAGCCGACTTGTACGACCTTTAGGTGTCAATTATGATTTAAGCCGACTTGTACGACTACCTTTAGCCGTCAATTATGACCGCCCTTAACCGTCAATTATGACTTAAGCCGACTTGTACGACCACCTTTAGCTGTCAATTATGACCACCCTTAACTGTCAATTATGACTTAAGTCGACTTGTACGACCACCTTTAGCCGTCAATTATGACTTAAGCCGACTTGTATGACCACGTTTATCCGCCAATTATAACTTAAGCTGACTTGTATGACTACCTTTAGCCATAAATTATGACCGTCCTTAGCAGTCAATTATGATCTCCCTTAGCAGTCAATTATGATCGCCCTTGTATGACCACTTTTAGCCGTCAATTATGACAGCTCTTAGCCATCAATTATGACTTAAACCGATTTGTATGACCACATTTAACCATCAATTATAACTGTCCTTAGTCGTCAATTATGACTTAAGCCGACTTGTATGACCACTTTTAGCCATCAATTATGACCGCCCTTAGTCGTCAATTATGACTTAAGTCTACTTGTATGACCACATTTAACCGTCAATTATGACTTAAGCTGACTTGTATGATCATCTTTAGCCGTCAATTATGACTTAAGCTGATTTATATAACCATCTTTAGCCACTAATTATGATCACCCTTAACCGTCAATTATAACTTACGCTATACATAAATTACCTTTGTACTTCTATATGTATGAGTATCATTCGTTTGTATAAATTCAAGATTTTCATTATTGTATAACAATATTTTCACTTATAATATCATTTCTCTTTTAATTTCATAACAATATTCTTATAAACCATGAAATTGTAGCTCATCAACTAGTATACAATTACGTGTACATGTCTTTCCTTTACGAACTATTTTCAACCAATACGCATGTGTTTCGTGGCCACCTTTATATATATATATATATATATATATATATAAGGAGGGCCCAATTAGCTAGCTAGGCCGGGTGACCCCATGCCATGTGGGTTGTTGGTTGGCTGGCTGGAGCTACCTTGTGGGCCGGGGGGTCGTAGTGGTTGTGACCCACATTATATTATCATGATCAAATAGGATATCGATGAAAATTAAAGTAAAAATCTGTACTGGTTTTCGTAATTCAACTTTATGTTAACGCCCTCCCCGTGTTCTTCCATGCACCGTCAATTGCCTCGACCTCTGCATGGTGGGAACATACATCCATATATGTTGACTTACATTGTATATAATTATAAAATATTAATGGTACGTGTCTCATGAGTTGATATATCATCTACCAGTTGTTGCCGCCCCCGGCCCATGCATTGCCATATTATATATAACTTAAATAATTTTTAAAACTAACGATAGATAGCTAGTTATACACGTTTTCAATTCGCCTCTAGGGTATAAGTGTACAAATTGTACACACGTGCACTATATACATCAAAACTAAAATATCTATTGAATTTGCTTATAAACAATCTATTTTATTAATATTTGCGACTGAAAATCAAAATTTTAAAAATTTTTCAAATTTTTCGTACGGTCAGATATTTTATAAAAATAAATACATATTTTGATCTATCAATTTTTATATAAAAAAATCTCAAGTTTCTTTTTAAGTTTTCATCTTCCTAGATTTCACCTTATTTCAATATTATTCCCTCCAATAATATATTTTAAATAAACAGTATATTGATATGAATTCACACTGTAAAAAAAGTAAAAGTTATATCAAACGTACAACAAAATATTTGATTAAAAGAAAAAATATTTACACATAAGGTAAATAAATAAAAGAAACAGAAAAAAAATTACACCATTGGTAAATAAATAAATAAACAAAGGAAGCAGTAAAAAAAAAAAAATAAAAGTAGCAAAAAAAAAAATGACCAAATGGTTAAAAAAAGAGGAAGTAGCAAAAAAAATTTGCACAATTGGTAAATAAATAAACAAATAAAATACTATAAAAACTACAAGTATTTGTGGGTTCCATCATATTATTAACTATAACAAAGTCAAACTAATCTTATCTCATATCTATAAACAAAGACATATTTCATCTAATTTCATCTCATCTCAACATATTTCAAAAGATTTTATTTTATCTTATCTCATCTTTGAAAACAAACGAGGCCACACATGTTAATAAATAAAATATTATAAAAAGTATTACAAGTACTTAGTGATTTACTTCTGTTGATAAATAAATCTCACATTATTTGTAGACAAGGTCTTTTGCATATTTATAAGTAATGAGTAACCCTATTTTATTGAACTGATTTTATGAGATGCGTTAGACTTATAAATTTTTTCATGTATTGAGTCTGCCACAAGACAAATGGGGGCCCACACTACTTATCCCATGACAAGGACTATAAAAAATAGTGATCTGCACATAAAAAATGGTGTTAAAGAATAAATTTCATATTATCTGTAGATAAAGTCTTGGGCATGTTTATAAGTAATGAATAACTATATCTTGTTGAATTGGTTTTATGAAATGAGTTAGACTTATAAATTTCTTCAACTTCTTCTTCTTTTACGTAAATATATGAATATATGGCATAATTTATAACAAGGCATGCATATAATTTATTGTTGATATATATTATATAGAACTTCAAACACAAAGACGAAGCAAAATCGATATCCTCTTGTTAATTAATTACCTCCACCGCATTTAACATGTGTTTTTCCACCTTTATTTTCTACTTTTTTTTGGGCGGGCGGGGGGGAGGACTTGTGGATGCAAGTCAAATTGGATAAAATGATATTAGTATTGATCGATTTTCATTGCTTTATTGATCAGTTTGTGTTGGGTGGTATTAGGCTTTTTCTCAACCTTGAAAGTTAGCTAAAAAAGTAAGGTTTTTTCTCCCACTTATAAATTGGCCACCCCCGTTCTATAATCAATGTGGAATAACCCCAACAGTCTTCCTCTCACACATCGAGATCTGGGTCATTAGCAGCGATAATCCGTTTCTCCTACAAACTATTTGGCCTAAAGTTGTTGGTAAACTTGGACTCTGATACTAATGTTAGGTGGTCTTGACCCTCTCTCAACCTCAAGACTTAATAAAAAAGATGAGGTTTTCCATCATATTTATAAATTGACTACCAACCTCTTCCATGGAACAATCCAAACAATTTGTTTATACTTGATCTATTTTCTTATTTACTGGATTAAACGCTGTTGTGCATTATAAGATACAGTCCATGCATCACTGTATCTTTTATATATATATATATATATATATATATATAGTAGTACTACTTGCGAGTGCGCATCAGTACACGACGCAAACAAAAGAAGAACAAATTAAGAAATTAAAAAGTTAATACCATTGGCTAGCTAGCTAGCGGCTAGCTAGGATATATACATGTGTATATATATATATATATATAATTATATCTAATTGTGTATATATATAAATATAAATCATGCATATATGGACCGTTATATACATAGATCGTAAGAAGAAAGAGCACTAATTAGTTTGACTTGGTGGAGCTTGCTGCTTCGTGGCGTGCATACGTGTATTTAACATGCCGAGATATATGCTTTGGTCATATATCTCGGCTCGCTCCATACCTGACACATACTGACACACACACACATATATATATATATATATAATATATATATATACACACACATATCTTTGTTGAGAATCGGTCCCAACGAGCTGCATGTGATTGATTATACAAGCTGGATGGAGCAGAGAATTAATTCTGTTCATAACCATTTATTATTTATATATATATAGCTAAATAGATCATGACCACATTTACAACATGTTCTGCATGTCTTTATATACTCGACGTAGGGTCAATTATTGATGAACATGCAAGTAATGATCAACATATATATGTATGCCTGCACATACAGGCCAGATGGTAAATAAGCGAGCTACGTGAATGGCTAACGTACAGCGCGCTAGCTATCGGCAGTCCGTTGATAATTACTAACCCATGCAGTCGGCAACGTGAATGGCTTATATTCAAGCATGTCGCGATCGGATTAATTCGTCATCTGGCCTATTCCTAGGATATTACAAATTAAGACTACTTAATTCTTCAGCTATTGGATCGGCCTCCATGCATATAACTCTGTCCAACCAAAAATTATATAATTAACTGATCATCATTTCTGGTCAACTTCAATTTAGTAAAAACGAGATTGGAGGCCACTCAACCTTCTAGCATGACTCCCACTCAGTTCCAACTTTCTATGCCGGCCACTAGCTAATTAATAAGGCTTAATTACCTTGTAGTGATATATATTCTTGGTCGTACCAAATCATTGTTTTTAACTCTATATATATATATATATATGTTTCTGATCTCTGTATTCTTTTGTCTTTAACAATTTTATTTTATTTTTGGAGCACATGCATATATAGAGTGCGATCGATTTATCAATGACATATTATATCTATATATATATAATCTATCTTATCTTCTTTGTCCATGCACCACCCACCAGGCGTTGAAAGTCGAATAAATACAAATCACGGCCCTTTCCTGATCTCCTCTCTTTCATAATCCTGCAGCTTTTGTTTGCGCGTTGACTTCAAAAATTAATGCCAGAATTACGAGTATACTGAGCAAGACCGGCCGGTATCTATGGACCTCTATATGTATCTCCTTAGTTCTAAAAGGCTTGTGTAGTTATTATCATGAGTACGCATCTTCTAAGCACCACGTGAGTTTTTCTGTCTCTAATATTTCTCTCTTCCAAAATCCTTGTAATTTTCATCAGGCTTTTGATTCTTGAGCTAGCTAAACTTCTTTAGTACACGAGAAGATCAACCTCGATCTCTCACTTGACAGTAAAACATTTTGTAGGCGCTCTTCTTACACTGTACGTACCTAGCTTCCTCAATTAGATTTTCAAATAAATTTTCTAAAGATGAGCTTTTAGCAATCCAAATAGGTCAAGAAGAAAAGAGTCACGAGCAATTTGGGATACCCGCTCAGATTCTCTTTGCCTCTCGTATCGCTTCTCGATCTCTCTTTTCCTCGTAATTGTTCAGAAGTTATAATGGATGTTGTAAAGAGTAAGTGGAAGAAAAATCCGACAATTCGCAAGGCTTGGGAGCGATGCCGATCAGTAGGAACTGGCAGAAAGACAAATTTCAACTCATTGACAAAGAGCAAATCATGGAAGTACCGTTTCGAGGAGGACAACATGAACATCAGCAAAAAGACATGTCAAGTAGCTCCGGAAGGTTGTTTCTCAGTCTACGTTGGACCTCAGAGACAAAGATTCGTGGTGAAGACGAAGTTTGCTAATCATCCATTGTTCGTGATGCTACTAGAGGAGGCTGAATTGGAATACGGGTACAATAGCGAAGGCCCTATCTTGCTCCCTTGTGAGGTTGATACATTCAACCAAGTGGTGGCAGAGATCGATGGAGAGCAGCAGCGAGGTATTACTAACCATGGCTGCAGCTTTGCTATAGGTTAACTATGTGGTTCCTTAATCCGTCCAGGCAGTCGATCGATCGGCCGGCCTGTTGATCATCGTCCGATCATTAGCATTAGCATTTACATCATGATATATATAATAAGCAACATAGTACTAGCACTCGATATTAGTCAAGACGTCACAGTCAATATTACTGTATTAATTATCAACAATAAATCAAACTTAGTATATATAGCTAGGAATATGGCACGCGTAGCAGTACGCATGAAAGCCAAAATTACTTGTCGCTTTTGAAGGACTTTTAAGAAAATCTAATTTAATTAATTATTAATAGTTGTGGCGACTACATTTCAGGTACCAGACGAAGGTGACAAATACTTCTCTGATCAACATGATGATACCCCTATAATAATTTTGCAGTATTTTGAATTGAGAAACGATAGTTACAGTCGTAAGTATAAAAGTACCGTGTAATCATTTTAAAAAAAAAAATGAATAAATACAAGACTTACATAAAAAGAAATTAATTTTTTAATAATAGACATACCTTACTCTTTTTTAAAACAACTATCTGATGCTATATACAGTACTCCAGAACTGTATGTATATAGCGTTACTCTTTTGAATTATATATGTAAAATTGAAATTGTGCGCATGGATATTTTTATAAGTTTATTTTTATAAAATTTTTTTGTGTTTATAGCATTTCTGATCTTATATATATAATATGATACCAATTAAGAAATAACTTTATATATGATCTGTGACTTCGACATTCCATGAGGAAAACTCGTACTATACGTGAATCGAGTAATGCTAAGAAGTCCTGATTTACAAGCAAAAATGAGAACTTTTATTAGCATATATATATATATATATATCATGCCTTGGATATACATGAGTTGATTAGTACTAATAATTAATAGCCACTACGTACGTACATTAATTAATAATACTGATCACATAGAAGGGCCGGCAAATGCGGAATGTTCATGATTCCGACATTATTTACAAATAAATTAAAGTAGCTAAAGAATCCATATATACTCGAACCTTTCCTTACATTGTCAGTTACCAGTTATCACCCATCTCTTGCTATAGCTGAATATTAGTCTAATAATTGGTTAGCGGAAAGAATTTATAAATTATTTTCTTTTTACCTTCAATTATATATATTCTTTTATTTATTGACATTCAGTGTACGAGAATAGCATCTTGACTAATTCCTTAGGTATTTTGCAAGTGCAATTCGGATAATTTAAGGAGAAGTTCTCTTTGTCGATCAGATGGTCCCTAAAAATTGTTTGCACTTAAAATGATTCAAACCTTAGACCTTAATAGAATGGAGTATATATACTACCGAGAACAAGTTCTTTACCACTTGAGTCAGCCTTTAGAGATTCCTTCAATTATATGTATATAAATATATATATTCTCTCTTTCAGGCCGCATGAAAGACATGAAATATGACATGATGCATGTCTCTATTTAATTAATCTAAAATATAAGGTATTTCGTTCATTATATTTTAGATTTTTATAAAGTTATAGGCCATCTGGATATATATAAGAAATATATTTGAATTAAGGAAATTTGAATCTATAGTGGATGAGATCAAGCACGTCATGCATGAAGGGCAACTCAAACAAATTCATGTTCATGATCATGAAGCTAGAACAACGTACGTACACATGGAACAAGTTGAGGACAAACTTATAAAAATGCTATATATGCATGCAGAAGCTACATATCAAGAGCTAGCTAGCAATATTGTCCCCGTTTTTTTTTTTTATAATCACTCCTCTCTCCATGATGATTAAATCATTAATGAAGAATGTTCATTTTGCAGTGTACGTATGTAGTTTATATATATTTATTTCAATCATCAATTACTAGTTTGAAAAACCTTCTACTATATCATATCATTAAGCTGTATTTAGAATATTGAAGTCCCTATTAATTAATTAAAATATATATCGACCAAACTTAAGAGCATGCAATTCGAATTAATTAAGATAATTACCTGCATATACATGCATATATCGTCTTTTTCTGTTCCTTTTAATTGTATATCTGCTGGTCTTATAATATTTGATCTCTCTGCATGCCTGCAGCATGCAGTAGTAGTAACTCTAAGAGATACATGATCCGACCATCAAAATTACTATATATATCTCGATCGAGTCGAGGCCGCCTGAGGAATATTATCACCTTCGTTACCACGTACGTACGTACCAGTATTATCAATACTCATGTGTCTGGCGCCCCTCATGTACGCTGCTTAATTAAGCACTACAAATTTCCCATTATCATCACTGACCTGCATGCACCCCTTAATTCCTCATTTTCGCGGTTTAGTTCTCGATCCACCACTAGTACTTCTTCTAGCAGTAATCCTCCTCGATCCCATACTGATAAATTCCCCCCTAGCTTCAACGTCGATATTCGATCCCTGGCCAGCAATTACCTACGTACGTACCCTCCTTTATAAACTTAGAGAACCTAATAATTTTATTACAGCCAAAAAATTAATAATAGATCGAAGAGCCAATTTAATCGATGAAAAATTATTAATTAGTCAAACTTGTCTTACTCATATATAATGATCACTAGTACGGTTGTAAGCTGTCAATGTCTTTCCTTTTGTTTTTTTTCGTAAGCTGGCTCGATTGACCGCAACTCGATTGCAGTTTTAAAACATGTAGTACTAGTACTATGTCATAAAACTTGCCCCCAATATTTTGCACTTCTTCTCGATCGGGATCGATTCTCATCATCATGTTGGGCCCAATCGAGTGTGTTGTGATGAAACATACGTAAGTACGTACATACATACTGCATATATAAATATATAAATATATATATATATATATATATATATGTATATATTCTAGTTATATATTGATAGTCATAAAACTTGCACCCAAGATTTTGCACTTCTTCTCGATCGGAATCGATTCTCATCATCATGTTAGGCCCAATCGAGTGTGTTGTGATGTGTATATATATATATATATTTATATATATTCTAGTTATATATTGATAGTCAGTGAACAGAAAAATTGCACTAAATCGAACTGTAGAAAAATTAGTATATATGGTAATACATAACTAGGCACAGTACATCGATATATTGGAAAAGAGAAATGACACTTGCAGTTTTGAATGTGCAAACGCTATACAATCATTTTTAAAAAATGAATAAATACAGGATGTACATAAAAAGAAATTAATTTTTTTAATAGTGAATCTCACTCTTTTTCAAAATACTTGCACAATACTTACGCATTCCACAACTGTATGTAATATTACTCATTGAATATATCTCATTTCTTTCTTTTTTGCACGATCAGAATAAATTAGGTTTAGAATCGATTGGTGCACTCTATGGCACGCTAAGTAGCCACCAAATTCTAATGAGAAATGCTTTAACTACAAATTATAAAGAAATTTTAAAAAAATAAACTCATAAATTGATATGACATGTTAGATTATAAGTTATTTTTATTGTAAAATAGATTTAAAGTTATTATATGGAATTATGATCTTTTTTAGGTTTACTTTAATTAGTGTGATCTCTTTGTAGCTGTAGCACTTTTCAACTCTAATTTGATATTATGCCCCTAAACAAACTACCTTCAATATCCCTCCTCAACTTCCATATATACTAATGGTTTCTTAATTGCTTTGTTTCTGACTTTGTAATTAGACTTTCTATTCCTCTTATAAATATTAATGACCTGCCTCGGAAAAAATAAGATAGAGTATGGTGATTAATTAATTGCTTGCGTATGTATCATGGAGTGCTCCTATCCAAGATTGGAAAAAATATGGGGCCTGAATTGAAATAATTGTCGCACCATAACAGTTTTATTTAGAAATGAAAGATGGAATTAAGGGATGTTCATATATCCTCTATTTATATGAATGAATGTTCATCAACTTAGTTCCCGAAGGAAATTAAACTTATGGTGTGTATATGATCTATATATATAATATTCAAGGCTCATCTTGCAAGGAGGGGAGGGGGGAATCTGATCATCTTATAATGGACTACTAACGCCTAACTAATTCAATATCCGAGATCGTGATGATCAAAACATGCATCAATGTACAACGCATGTTAAAAATTATTACATAAATAAAATAGTTTACAAGATCAAGATGCATGCATATACGCACGTCCACAAGCATAACAGCCATTAATATTGTATATCATGTGATGGAGTACAATTTTGGTTTTCCTTCATTGGTAGCTTTGGACTAGTTTTTGTTTAAAATTAAGAATATTCAAATTAAAGAGAGAAAAGTAAAAAAAAAAAAAAAAAGGAATTAGAAATTAAACAAGAAGCTAGTTTGTCTACATGCATCTACGATCGAGCTACTCCCACTTGGCAATATTATGGTGATCTAGATCTCCATGCTAATACGTACGTACCAATTTATAAGCATCTTTCTATCCAAGGTGCATCAGGAGTACTAGATCAGGATCACACAAAGAATTACTGGCTCTCTATTGCGCGCACAATATTTATGGACAATAATTTCGAAGTCTTGCAGCTCGATCCAGCCATAGTGCGTTGACGAAATGCCACGCCTGTTATATATATATATATATATATAAAGTGCATACTCATATATATTCATGACAGTGCCTGTAGCTACTCCCAATCCGAGACTGTCCAGTTGTGGACGCTAACTCCTTTCTCATATATGTACGTACCTCGTGGAGTGCTCTTCTGCATTGCTTAATTTTCACGCTTCCCTGTATATATATTTATTATATAGAAGTATTTTAATTTCTACCAAGATATATAGCTAGGGATAAATTAGAATATCTCTCTCTCTCTCTCTCTCTGTGAGACGTATGCATGCATATATAACTTGTGAGGACGTTCTCTTCTAGTTCCTCGGCCTGTTTCGATTATATATATATATATATTTATATATTTATATATAGCAGTACTCCAGGTTCTCTTATGCTAGCTAGCTAACTTCTTTGAATGGCAATACACTTTTGTTGCACGTATCTCTCCGATGATCTCTATCCATCTCTACCCTATTGCTAATTTTCTTTCCAGGGTTGGTTTTATTAGTTACAAAAGAGGCCAAGAAAGAGATCGGCCGTGCTCAACTTGGCGTAGACGGCCTTTTGTATGTGCTGCATGTATGCTAGCGAGCTAGCTGTATTTAACATCAAATCTCTTGTAATTAATTAATAAGTAGTACTGAATCCTGATCCTAGCTAGCTAGTTAGCTACCTACTAATGGATGTTGTGAAAAAGAGGGGGAAGAAAAATCTGATTGTTAAGACATGGGAACGCTGCCAATCATTTGGAGCTCTCAACAAGATCAAGCAGTCCTCCTCGCCAAGCCATAGGAGCGACGTCTCATCATTGACAAGGAGCAAATCACGGGACTGCATCGCAAAGCCTAACTCCAAGAATCAGTTCGAAAGCCGAAAAAATAAGTCCAAAGCTGTTCCGGAAGGTTGCTTCGCGGTCTACGTTGGAGCCCAAAAGCAACGATTTGTTGTCAAGACGAAGCTTGTTAATCATCCATTGTTCAAGATGCTGCTAGATGATGCTGAATTGGAATATGGGTATAATAGTGAAGGTCCTATATTGCTTCCCTGTGAAGTTGAATTATTCTATAAAGTGTTGGAGGAGATGAAGTACAGCAGGCGGGATGAGATTTTCAGTCCTGTTCAAAACCTAATTCCCAAGGTTTATTGTCCATTTCTACTTTGCAGTCCAGCTCGTCGTCCGATTTATTGTGAAAACAAGGATACCGCTGGTACTCATGCATACAGCTATAGGCGTCTAAATCCTGGCCTGAAGAATGCTAGCTGATCAAGATCATGTATCAGTTTTAACCATGCCTACCTATGGGCATCTTTAATTAACCCAACTCTTTATACTTTCCCAATTAAAGCTCCGGCTTTTTCTCTTGTATGTATGTGAAGATGTTATATTAATTTATATGGTAGATTGTGATATTAAATATTAATTTTTGCGGGTCTTCTCTCTCTAGAGTTTCCCCTCACTCCTCAATGACTTTCTACTCCTTCATGGATTCCCTGATCTCACAAACAGAAGCTCTTTTATGGCAAGAACTCAATTTAGAACCTGTAGTGGAAGCAGCAAAAAAACACCAAAGCTTGCACAAGTACTGGGACATCTTAACGCTGCTCGTCCTTCGAATAAATTTGCAATAATGCAACTATCAAAGCAGCTTGGAATTTCATAAAAGAAAAAAAAAAAATTCTCATAGAAGATTTGGAAGCCAACCTAGTCCTATTCACTTTCCAGACTCCACATGACAAATTCCAAGGACACTTGCTCATCCTCAAGCCATGGCCTCCAGGATCAAAACTGCAAGAAATACAATTACATCACTCAGCTTTTTTATGCAAATACAGAGTCTCCTTCTGGATCACAGGACCTATGAAAATGCTACAAATGTTGGTAAAGCAGTGGGCAACCTATTGGAAGTTGAAGAAGACATACGGGTTGGAATAGCATGCAGGAAATTTATTAGAATAATTAAAGTAGAAATCGACATCACAAAATGACTGAAATAGAGGTTCATTTTTCTTAGATGGTACTACAAACCCAAATTGATATGGAGTATTAGTTATTTTCCCCTAAATCACTTAAGAATATATAATATCAGTGATTTATTCCCCAAATCATATATTTATGATACCAATTATTTTCTCTCAAATCATATATTTATGTTCATTCTTGTCTTATTAGTAAATATTTGGGTTCAAGTTAAGGAAGTGATTTTGATTTTGATTTTGGCCAAATGTGTTGTATGATTCTTGTTTATTTATGTATTTAATCTTCATACAATAATTTAGATTTTTTTATTTTTTGAAAAAATCATCATAGTTTCAATTTTTGTAGTTATTTAAGTCTAGCTTGTGGTTTCATAAAATAATTTTGAATTCTACTATTAATTAATAATTTTTAGAGTTTTTTTTAGTATTTTTGGGTAAATATCTTGTCTTCTATGTATTGATCATCTGTTGAAACTAGTCTTCAGAATTAATCTAAATTTTGTCCAACGCCAATTGTTGTTATATATCAAAGCTTAAGCATCTTTCATGAGGTGATATCTTATCAGTTTTCATGACAGGTGGTAGTCGTGGGCAAGCTCCGAACGAAAAAGTCTCGCACTATGATTGTAGTGTTCAGGATGTGATGATTCAAGATTTGTAGAGACAGGTTCACAGAGTTAACCCAACATCTAGCGGCGTAAGATATCGGTGATTGTGAGATGGAAGATCATGATCTCGATTCCAATTTTGAGAACCTTTATCACAATCGTGCTATATTCTAGGAGCATCATGGTAGAGAGGAGCGTCACAGCTGGGGACCTCAATTTTAGAGTAGGTTTACTAGAATTTCTTAGTACTCTTCAAGCTAAAGGTTTCTTTGATTTAGTGCATGAGGTTGAGTGAATTTACTAGTGTGAGAAAAAAGAGTTTGAGGATGGACAATTTTTTATAGGGTGAAACCCTATACCAATCTATGATACCTATTCTGATGAAGATAACTTATTGGATGAGGTAACTATTTTTATTGAAAATATAGAAAATTTGGAAAAAGAAAATGGTAGTGAAGTTTTGAAGTTTGAAGATAATGAAACAACTTTCGAGACAATTAACTATGTTGAATTTTTTGGAGTTGAGGATTTTTCAAAGATCCAATGCAAAATATTTTATTTTATTTTATTTGAGATGTGGGAAAGAAATTTAATTTTAAAGTATAAGATGTTCAATATTGTTTTATTTTGACCAGATCAAATCCATTTTAGTTTTTCTATGATCATCAAGATGATATAACAAAATGAAAGAAAGATTGGTTTAATTGAACATTCAAAAGATCGAGGTTAGAAAGTTTAGAATTGGAGGACAAATTCTTTCCAACCCGGTGAAAATGGTGCAAACCCAAATTGATATGGTTATCAGTTATTTTCTTCCAAATCACTTCAGAATAATATCAATGATTTTCTCTCAAATCATATATTTATGATCATTCTTGCATTGTTAGTAAATATATGGTTTCAAGTTTTGAAAGTGATTTTGATTTCAATTTTTGCCAAATTTCTTGTAGGATTCTTATTTATTTATGTATTTAATTTTCATATAATAATTTAGATTTTTTCATTTTTGAAAAAATATCATAATTTCGACTTTTGCAGCTATTTAAGTCTAGCTTGTGGGTTTTATAAAATAATTTCGAATTTTACTATTAATCAATAATTTTTGGCTAAATCTCTTGCCTTCTCTGTATTGATCATTTGTTGAAACTAGTTGTCAGAATTAATCTAAATTCTGTTCGATATCACTAGAGCTTTCAACATGGACACATGGGTTTCCTTCAAGTTTGAAATATTGTCGAATTTCTGCTATGCATATCGAAGATTAGGTCGCCCACAAATGTTTTGCACTTTTCTGAAAAATATTCCCACCTATCTTCCATTTGTCCCATGGTTACAAGCAGACATCCCCAATCTAACATCCATTTAGCCAAACTTGTCAAGCCCAGCAACCATATAGCAAACTCCAACACAAACAAAAAGTTTACTGCAATTCCCATGGATTTATCAAAATGTATACTCAGATCCAAACTTCAAAAGAGGAATCCAGAATGCAAAAGGGAAAGAAAAATCGAGGGAAATCACCCAAGAGGTTGTAAATTATAACCCTTATGCAATGAACTCGTTGATCCTCACCTGTGAAAACAACCAGAGCGCAATTGGGTTCCCACTAAAAAAATCCAGCATTGCAACTAAAACTCCAATCACAACAACTCCAACATGTTTTCTAGCCTTTTGGTTCCCTTTCAAAAATCCAGCATCGCAACAAGTTCTCTACCAGAGCACAACGACTTCAACGAGCTTTCTAGCCTTCCATGGTGGCTATCTACTAGTCTAAAACCTACCTTACAAGAATTAATTCTCCAGCAGCTATCATCTCAAATTCGATCAAAGCTGGTTTTAATATCTTCACAATAAACTCTCTTCCATCAGTCAAACAAAAATCAAATTTCACATAACTAAGGGCTTCTTACTCTTTTCCATCTCTGGCCGATTCGGTGTAACAAGAGAAATCTCCTTCATCACTACAAAGTAAATCTGTTTGGTGCTCTCAATGGAAACAAATCCATATGTAGCTCAACATATGGATCTACCCATTATTGAGTGACACGTTAAAAGACTAAGCACTCATCTAATTCCAAAAGACACCCAACCTTAGAAGAAGAAGCAACAAAACAATCTTACCAATAGTCCCAGCAACACTTGTCCAGATGACTAGCCCAATCTCAATACAGAAGAAACACCATTGGCAATTATGTTACTTGAGATGCAATTTGGGGCAATAGGGAAAATAAAAAATTCCTAAGATAAGGTTCGGTCAAGCCTTTATCACATGAAACCGTCATCTGCAGTATGACGCCCCTGACTCCCACATACATAAATGCAAAAATCGTGACGTCAGGATTATGACAACACGGGTCACACAATCCAAACAATAAGTGTTAAATGTGTGCTCATGCAAAAAATGTACAACAAAAGCCATAGTGGGTAATTGAAAGATACTCAACTAAGTACCATAATTTTAAATATATATTTTTCAAAATAAAAATACCTTCAAAAGTTATACAGTAATCGGGTAAAAATATAATCCAAACCCAAAATACATAACAAAAGTGGGAAACAAATCCCAAAACGTGAAAAGCAACCCCATGTCACTTATCCGGTGGAGCTAATCTCTCAGGCTCAATGTCCTCATCTGAATCAAAATCTAGGATTTTATAAAACAAAATTGTAGTATTTGAATACCACGTGAGATTATGAATTTCAATAAGTAATCAATCAAATTCATAATTTCACAACCCACGAGATAAAAATACATTAATGCAACTAACATATATGCGTGCATATGCTGAAATATGCATGAGACCCAAAATCATTGTTTCCCAAAAAATGAATATTTTTCCAATACATGCCAAAATTTCCATTTGGCCCAAAACTATTTCATTAAAATAAATCACAATTTTCTCATAAAATTGCCTAAATATAAAATCACTATTTTCTTAAAAAATGATCCACATATCCATTTATCAAGATTTCCCATAAGAATCATCTGTACAACCTGCTTGCCTTCATCACACCATGAGTAAGGACCATGTATGTGATTTCGTAACGAACGATACCCAGTTCCTTACTCAGTACGTTTGTGGCCAAATATCCTCTAACTCCCGTCAGTAGAGTGTTTGGCTTTCTTGAACTCGCGTGCTGCCGTGCCTCCACCATTGGTAGCCTCTTTTTCACCACATCCCGACGACCCTCCAGCTACCTAACCCACCCATCTTTAGCCTTGATCCGCCATTGTTGAAGCCCCTCCATCTCCATTTCAGATTTGATCATTTTTGCCTCCAACCACTACTCACGGCTAACAATGACCACCATTTACTTCACCAACATCTATAAACTCTTCCATAGTCAACCCAAGTCTTTATTTATTTCCATTCAAAATTTAACATTTTTGACCCATGGCTTTGTTTTTTTAAAAAAATATTGTTCTGTCGTTGCGTCGCCAACTTTAGCACCTCCTTGATCCTCCAAAAATTATATTTTATCATTGTAAGTAATTTTCTAAAAAAATTTTAAGATTTAAATATAGTTTTGCACTAATGAATTTTCTGCAGTTTGGTTGGTTATATCGGTCCTTGTGTTCGAGGAGCATGGAGGTTGAGTTCATACAAATATATTAAACAAAAGAAATACAGAGTGTCTAAAATTGTAACTTGCGTTCTTTTAAACAAATAAAATCATCAAGTATTGAATTTAAATCAAAATTTGTAATTATTTCTCTTTCAATATAGACAATGGAAAGATGTTAGAAATACTACTAGTTATGGTTAGAATTCTTTTTTAATTTTATTTATAATAAAAATATGTATTTTATTTTATATGAGATGTATTTTATTTATTTCATTTTTATATCAGATTAAATTTTATGGAGAGGCCAAAATAATTTTTAGAGGAGTGGCCAATGTATGATAAATTAATATTATTTTATTAAATAAAAAATTAACATATATATATTTTTTCAAATTTCGGGGGGAGGGGGGGGTGGGCGCCATGGCCCCCTGCCCCAACATGGCTCTGCCATTGCCTGGAGCTGAATATATTGCTTATAATCAGGTAGCAAATTCTTTCGAGTGAGAACAATTACCACCTTAAAGATAGTGTTTTACACACCTCAAAGTCACATTTATTTTTTCAGATGTATCCAATCAAAATTTTTCAACAATTTTTTAAGGTAATAATCACAATGGAATCAGAATTTGATATAAACACTTTCAAGATGATAAATCAAGATTTTGTCAAACTAGATAGGTTTGATGGAACCAGTTTTTCTCTAAAAAGTTGATGTTAATTTTTATTGCATTGAAGATTTCATATGTTTTGGATCCCAACTTGCCAATACTTCCAAAACCTGAACGCAATGACAATGACAAACTCAAGGCGGAACTCATGAAGAAATGCAAAGAAGATGAATTGGTATGTAAGGGACACATTCCAAATACATTTTTTTTTTTTATCGTTTCTATGACTTGTGTACATCAATCATGTCATTAAGAGAAATTTGGGAGGCATTAGAACTCAAGTATAGAATCGAAAACACAGTATAGATAAATTCTTATAAAATATTTTGAATTTACAATAAATGATAATATTTCTTTAATTGATCAAGTCCTTGAATTGCAAGTTTTACTAAATAAATTTCGAGATCTTAATGTTGAAGTTTTGAACGTGTGCAAAATAGGGCTATTATTGCCAAACTTCCTCTAAGTTGGAATGATTATAAAAAGAAACTTATGTACACAACATAAGATTTCATTACAGAGCAAATTTAAAAAAATATTTACGAATTGAAGAGGAAACTTGAATTCGTGATAAGAAATTATTTTCTTAAAATGGCTCTAAAATAAACTTTGTTGATGATAAAAATAAGTTTCAAAATAATTTTGGTGGAAATAAGAGAGAATATATATAATGATCTTGCCAACAATGGTGACAAGTACAAGGAAATAAAAACTTTTATAATAGCATAAAGAATGGACACTTTAAGCATGGATGCAGATCATACAAGAAGAAATACAAGAAAGAAAATGGAAATCCTAATAGTGCAAATGAGATTAAAAATGAGACTTCAGAAATTATGGTCATGGTCTTTGAAATGCACATTGGCATGATTATAGAATTAAATATGGCTATAACAACTTAGAGATCTTCTGTTTTGTGCTTTTTAAACAGATATGAAGGTTCAAAGGTACTTGTATTGATCATCTATGCATGATATCTATGGCTTTGGTTCACTTCAATGATCTCTTCCACGACGTACATGAGTAGAGTACTACTAGCTACGTGACCTTAATCAATGTCCCCTACAAATAAATAGGTAAGGATTTAAAAAAATCTACACCATCACCTTAAATTAAAAACCATCATCATAATTTAAAGGCACAACCAAACAGATTTATTAAATTAAACCGGGCTTCATGGTTTTCTAGTGGGCCGGCAGTGGCATGAAGCGAACTTCGGCCCAAATACTTAACCCCCACCTCCCCTTCTTACAATAAATTGCACAAAGCTATAACAAATAAAGGGTGTGACCGAAATCAGATAATCCAAGAAAATGGTTAGCCTTACCTTCAAATCTCCATCATGAGTTGTTCAAAGACTTTCATGGCAGAAGCCGGCAAACACAAAAGCACGTTGATGCCTTTTCTATCTTTCCCATGCGCTAGATAAAAAACTGTTTCCTTACGAGGCAAATCCCCTGGCCCGGAAAACACTGGCTCTCCCCATCCAAAGTCTGCCGTGTGGAAAGGTAGCCTAGACCAAGATGTCACCACTAAGGTTGCTGCATGAGAAGGCCTAGCTCTTGTTGTTTCCACGTAGTCTATGGCTGATCTCATATAACTGTTTGTAACCATGTTAATTGCTTTGCGAACCAGACCAACTGCAGATGACAATGGACTCTTCACTAGTTCGGACGCACTGCATATTGAATTTGTTAATACAACTGCATTGCCAAAGTACCCCTTTGGTATTGGTGGCTCAAACCTAGACCGCCCATCAACAACAAGGAGAAGCTTCGTCTGTTGGTTGGACGGCATCCTTAATGCCTGAGTTCGAGCTCTCCAGACGAAAGCTGAGAGGGCTTCAAATGATGTGCACTTGTCTAGAACCCCATCTTCCATGGCCTTTTTCTTGAGCTGTCCAAGCTTCTCGGGGTCAAAACAGAAGGAACCATGTATAATTTCTTCTTCGTAAACTTTGTTGGTCTCTGATACCTCTTCAATATCAACAAATTCGTTGTGCTGAAACTCTATCTTAGGTGGGTTTCGGGCTTTGAGTATGCTTCTATCAAGAAAAGGAGGGACTTCAAGGGGCAAACCTCTTGCAGTTTCACTCCATGAGTTCATAAAATCTATGGCGGCAATTCCATCAAGTATACTATGGTTCAGACATAGACCAAGAACAAAACCTCCACATTTGAACTTCGTCACCTGGGGATTAAATTAGCAGTAAAGCTCTTAATTAAAAAGAGATGTTTGTTTCAACTTTACAAAGACGAAAACAGAGAGCAAAAGCGAAAAAGCAAAGTCAAGAGTTCTGCCAAATTCCCATTAATCTCTTTTAATTGAATGAATTTATATTAGCCTACTACATATAGCAAATGTGTTAATTCTGCATTATGCTGTCATATGGAAAAGAAAGATGCTATATAATCTGATCCATTCAACTCAAGCGAAGCAGTTGCCAGATGTGTCTATATAGCTACGTAAATTCAAATTAATACTTTGGTATTTCGGTTGATAAGGGAACTTATTAATTGTCGACCATCATCATCCATCTCCAATTCAAATAATCCAATCAATCAAGATAAGGAAGATGGAACTCGATTCTGCATAATTCAAGCCCTTTAATTTCCCTTCAACTAGCCCAAACTCCGTGGAATTTATTTTGGGTATTGTTCAGCTCATTCTAATTCTGTTAGACTACTTGAAGTATTTAGAACAATTAGAAGTGAATGCCAGACTAGATATCAGTCATGTAGCAAGATCTTGAAGTTTGAATACAGAGGATAGCAGCTTCTTTGATGAGAATTGAGAAATATTCTACAAAATACAAATAACGAGACATGCATATATACGATCTCGATCGAAGATCCAAACCTGAGCCACCAGAGTAAGTTTTGCGTCAAGTACGTTCGTTACGCCAGGAATGTCATGAACCAGCTTACCAATGGTGACCGGATCAGGCTTTGATATGTCTCCTATCTCCTCTATTGTGCCGTCTGCTTCGGCCTCAACAAAAATAGCGCCCTCACCGGTGCAATCCACCATCAGCCTTCCTTCTGAGCTCTTCGTTAGCCTTCCTGCGAGTGGGTAGTAATGGACAAGAACCTTTGACAAGGCTTCCTTGATGACTTTCGCAGCATCTTTGTTGCCTTTAGCATCCGATTTGCAGCAGTAAACAGTACGAACCATAAATGAAACCTGCTCAAGGTTTGAGAGGAAGTACAGACCCTTCTCTGTTTCTGCTGCAGGAAGAACCAGAGTTGGTTCTTCTTTCTTTACACTAAATTGAGTGGAGCCATTGCTAACGTTCTCCATCGAAAAATCACGCTAACCCAAGTAAATCTTTGCGAAATGGCAGTTTGATTTAATATATATTGGTATTTACGAACTGATCAGGGGAATGGAGAACAATGATGAATAATAATTGTTGAGAAAGGACAGAAAATCCAGCTAAAGAGTCGGGATGAACCTTCTTTATTTCCCCTCTTGATGGAAGTACTCTGCTTTAAAGGTCCTCCTCCAATCGTGTCAAAAAAAGAAAATCAACTTTCACAGTCGAAACTCTAGAGAGAGAGAAAGAGAGAGAGAGAGAGATGCATCTATACAGCTGCTGGTCAATCCATGTGCACGTTACCTTATCCGTCAGTCTACTTCATAACCTATCATCATATAACAACTATATTTATTACTCCTATATCAAATAACACAATTTATTAGATCACTAATTTACATAAATTTCATATTTAAGTTTCACAACTAACCCCTATTTAATTTTATAATCGATTGATTCATAAAATTATTGAATTTTAAATAAGATTAAAGTGTTAGAGCACTCACAACCGACTCTCTATCCTTTTTTATTTTCTCTAAATTTTAAGATTTATATTTAAAAAATGCTCTAAATGTACCCTCCATCCATCTCCCCCAAAAATAGGTTTTGGTTCGGGGATGGTACAGTGGACCCCATACTTGGAAGCCACCGTGGATCTCCTTGCCTCATTTCGGTTCCTAAACTCTTGTGCAGCTTCTCTCTTGTGCCCTACTTGCTATTGTGTCCATCCGGCAGCCCCTCTAATCATCTTCTCCAATAAGTGTCTCCACCTTTAACATGCACACGCACACTCTCTCTATCTCTCTCTCACTCACTCATGGGAATGCTCTAGATCTCTCTCCTTTGTGTCCACATCTAGCAGTCCCTCTGATCATATTATACATTATTGCTATTAGGCTTGTTTACCATTCGATATTATAGCAATGATATTGGCTATTGATTATCATAGGGTCTTTGATTTGATTGTCTTTGGGTCACAACTGTGCGTCCCCTTTCCACTTTCTTTGATTTCTAAGCAACAAGCTCTCAGTCTATAGGTTGTGATTTTGGCTATGATTATTATTATTTATGGTTGTGATTGGGGCTTTAATCATAGATATTTGTGCATCACCATTGTAAATCCCCTTTCCATTGTATTTTATTTCCAAGCAATAAGCTCTTGGTTGTTGGTTGTGATTTTGGCCATGATTACCATTATTTGTGGCTGTCATTACCATTGTACAGACTGAGGCTGTGGTTACCATCTATGGTTGTGATTGGGGCTGTAATCACAAATTATGGTTATGATTACCATTTGTGCATCACCACTGTGCATCCCCTTTCTATTATGCATCACCATTGTTCATTCCCTTTCCATTGTATTTGATTTCCAAGCAACAAGCTCTCGGTATTGTGATTACCATTATTTGTGGCTATGATCGGTGTTGTGATTACCATTATTTGTGGTGCTTGTATGACATTTGATTAGAGCTATGATTGGTCCTTTATGTAATGTACATATTTTGTGTTTGACATTCAATTACATTTGTCGCTGGAATTGTATATGTAAGTGTAGGGCTGAGATGATGGTATGATTGTTAGGTGTGCAAGTGTAATATCATCAGTTATAGTGAATGCTCATTGATCGGTATGGTAGGGTAACCCGGATGACCATCTTTACTGTAAAGTTTTCATAAAGGCCACTAGGATTTGCAGCCATTTGATCTTGTGCCCTTTGCTATGCTTAAAATTGCACTATTATGAGCTCCTATGGTATTGATTTATAACTTTATTTGGACGTTGGTTTATGCTTTCTTGGCTTAATTGAATCGGCGTACAAAAGGGCTTGGCACAAAGTTGGTTGATGTGGCAGCCCTACTTACAAGTGTTAGCAGTTTCAAAATCATGTGTCCGAACATGTTTTCTACATTGCTATATGCCTTAAAACTTGTTTTGGACTTTGGTTTTGTTTTCCCTTTATCTTTAATGATGGAAAAGTTGAATGAGGACAAGGAAAAATGGACACAAATTCCATGGCAAGATAATTTAGATAGCTAATTTTGGTGTGAAGATAATGAATATAGGCAACCGATTGTTGTAGCCATTGAGGACATTGCTACTTCATCTATATCACCATTCTTTTCCGAGCCATTTTGTAAAATATTGTCACAATTTATTTTGAGTTTCTAACATATCTAAATTCCTTCATTGTCTATGATTTTATAGATATGGGCTCACAAGAGCATGGAGATATGTTTTTATCGAACCTCAGTCAAAACCCTAACACTAACCACAATTTATTAAGTCAAACTCAACATAGTCCAGTGTTGGTGGAAGACTCTCCACCCCCACCCCAAGTAAAGGTTCTTACCACACAAAAAAAAAAAAAAAAAAAAAATCATGAAAGGGTGTTGACTTCACCCAAGAGGAAGAAAAACTACTTGTCTTGGCGTGGTTAAATACTAGCCTAGATGCAATGCAATCAAATGACCGATAAAAAACACGCCCAACTTTGATAGATTTTTTTTAATACTTAAATTAGTATAAGAAAAATACAATGAATAGGACCATTGGGTCCTTAATCATCGATGGTCGATGACTAAAAAAAGAACTAATAAATTTTATGCAAAACTAGCCCAAGTCGAAGGGTTAAATCAAATTGGCATGATCGAGTAAGATAAGGTATATCCATTCACTACTTCAAAGAACTTGTACATATTGTTTTATTAAATTTTTGAATAAATACAAACTAATTATTTTATGTTTGTTTGTACTTTGCAAGCTTGAGAAAGCGAAGCTTATATACCAATCGCTGGAGAAAAGCCAATTTCTATTCGCGCATTGTCAACACTTGTTAAAGGACCAATTTTCATGATGTTGCTGACCTCAACTCGTACATTTTTTGCTCTAGATTCAATAAATGATGCCAAAAAGGAGCATGTTCTTAACAATAATGTTGTTGAATTGGAGAGGCCAATGGAAAAGAAAGCGAAGAAAGCAAAATGGAAGGCCTCAACTGGGTTAGTTGAGGACATTGTCGAGCTCTTCAAGATGAAATCTACTCTTCTTGAGCAGTCACACGCTCAAGAGACATATTTTTTCTATCTTAAGGAGGAGAAAATGCATTATGATCGAGAAAGGGAGGAGCATAAAACATGACAGGAGAACAAGAGATTAAGGTTGGAAGAGGACAAACTTAATTTTCCCAGTTTAAAGTAGAGGAAAAAGCAGAAAAGGAGCAGTTAGAAAGGGAGGAGTGTCTCACATTGATGGATGTCACTGCCTTACTTGAAATACAATGTACATATTTCCAGTCACGTCAAATGGCAATTATGGAAAAACGTAATGCAAATGAACAATGACAGTTATTTTGTGATTACTTTGTGTAATTGAATTAATCATCTTAACAATTTTCACTAATACCAAGTATTGGTTAATTTGAATCTTTTTAGCTTTTTTATTTCATAAGGGTTAGATTTAGGGCCAATGTCTGTGACTTTGGATGATGTTTGGTTTGATGAAAACACGATAAATTTGTTTTTGGATGGAAATATGCTAAACATATATTACAGATATTCATTTGAAAATATTAGCTCAAATCTTGTTTTGATAACTTTTATTAGAGAATTGAAATTGTATGTAGGAATCTTGAGTCCAAACTGACAACAAATACTAAACTTGCTGGTTGATTTTCTAAATATGGGAATATAATTTTCATTGATGCTCAATTAGGTCCGATTGGAGCTGATGATGAGCTGAAGTGTTTCTAATTTGTTGATGATGTTGAATGAATTCCATAAGTTTAGCTGTAGGATTGCACAACGGTTCAGGAGGATTATCATCAACTTGTTTGTACTCGCCTCATTATCATCTGGCTCGTCTTCGATATGCATGTTATATAGAATTACATATGCTTTCATTATATTTTTAGATAATTGATTTGGGATAATCGAGTTGGTCCACGAACAATTGTAAAGCCTTTTTAAAGGACCCTAAATGCACACTCTATGTCCTTTCTTGTTGATTCCAATACTATCGCATAATATTTTTTCTTGTTTTCTTGTGGAAATGAGACCGCCTTCATAAATGTTGACCACTTTGGATAAATTTCATTGGCAATTGAGTAATTGATTGGAGGAGCACACCCTTGCGCAAGTTTAGTAAAAATAAAAGATCTCTCTAGTACGTTGATATCATTATGAGAACTGAGTAACATGGAAAGACATGCCATATTCAAAGATGATATGATACTATCTATTCTAATATAATAGTTGGTTCATGATTGTAACCGGAATACATACATTTCCACCCAGATGGATAATTTTTCTACTTCTAATACAAGCAATCAATACTTTCTAGCATATCTGGAAATCTATTTTATTCACCAACAATGAGAAATCAAGAAATATTATTGGTATTTGGAAACCTCAAATCTTCATTAGAAAAAATATTTGCAACCGCTTACACAAATTTTTTCAAACTCTCCATTGTAGTGTTTTCTTCAATCCAATATGTATTCATCCTTGAAATCGATATTTACACACAAACATTCTTAATGCAACATTTATTAGATAGACAGAGTTCTTCTAGCATTGTTTATTCTTTTGATAAAGTATGGCTTGTAAGCTTTTACCACATGCTGAATACAAAGAAAAAGAGAACGGCCAATACGAAATCTCCTTCGAAATATATTATAGGGATATATTGGTAATTTTGTAAAATACTCATGAAATAGTTGTTCATACCCTTGTTTACGATTACGCTTAATATATTTACGACATTGATGAGTACTACCATGAGTATTTTTTTATCCTCCATCTTCGTTGAATTGTCTCCAACTCATCTTCAGAATCTAAGTGAGGAAGCAATTTGCGAAAGAAAGAACCCACCATTTTAAAAATAAAAGTGAAAAATGAGACTGGAATGAAAATTTTGACTGTGATTTCAAATGAAATCGTTGTTTTGGATTTCAATGAAAGAGTAAGTGCTCTTATTTATACATCAAAATATTATCATTTGAGAATATGATCAGTAGGAAAATGACACAAAATATTACCATTAAAAGAAGGACAAAAAGTATTACTATCAAGAATTTAACCATTACAAAATATTACCATTGGAAAAGGTGAATTTTGACAAAAAAAAATTATTCTTAAAAACATAATCCTCTTGAAATTACTATCATATCTGTAAAAAAATAATTTATTTATTTTTAAATATTCACTAGAGATTAATAGTTCAAAAAATAAGGAAAAAGATAAAAGAGTGAATAGTTAAGAATATTGTAAGGGAAGTGAGAGAAAAAATAATAAAAATATATTATTTTAATAGAATAGAGAAAAGATAGAGAGTGAGATGTATGATGTTTTGAAAAAATAAATAGTTAAAATAGGAAAAAGATGATTTTGACTAAAATTTAGGAAAAAAATTTGATCATCCCAATGTAGATGCTCTTAGTAAGCTAATAAGTTAGTTTACTTCCACAAAATGTATAAAAAAAAAATTGGACGTGTTTTAAATCTTAAAAAAGATGATTTTCAACTTTTATTTTTAAAAATAATAGACAACTTAACTACAAGTCACTACTTAATAATATAGTAATTTTTGAAATTTCTATATTATTTTTTCTTTCATTTGATGTGTTTAAATTTTAAAAGTTGTGAATTAGTTAAATATTTTTAAAAAAGTAAAAATTTATAAATTTATTTAAAAATAATTTCTTAACAATTAAATAAAAAAAATGGGATAGATCCTCATGGATGCGATGCAGTATTTTAAAAAGGGAAAAACTCAAAGCTGATCGGATATAAAACTTATTTTCACACCAACCAATAACTATTTGCCACGTAGGATATGCAGCCTTTAAACACATACATTCAACTCTTTAGAATCATTTTTCTTTCATTCCATTTGCAACCCTTTCTAAAGAGTTCTCTTTCCCCTTCATTTCGAAAGTCAGCCAACAAACACCACTCCCTCCCTCTCGCGGCATTGATTTCACCACCCCTTCCTCTCACGCAGTCTTCTCATTGGGTGGGTAAGTTCTCAATTTATGTATTTCACATGCCAGTTTCTGTTGGGATTTAAGGTTTGATTTATGGGTTTATTTTTGCATTTAATGCGATTCTAGGGTTCTCTCTTTCTTTTGTGACACTACCGACGCATCTCTGCCATTTTTGTTCCTAGAATTAATGGGTTTTGGTTTCAGGCTAAATCTCAAGTGGGGTTTTCCGACTCAACTTCTTTTCCCCTCCAATTCACATTTCAGGTTTTCTTCTTCTTATGGTGAGTTTATTGGATCTAAAGCTCATTTCATACTTGTTCTCCCAAAGGGGTGAAAAAATGAGCTATAAAATGTTTTCTTTTTGTCTAGCTTCCATCTCTATTCTCTGCTGTAATTAGTTTTTGAATAGCATAAACCCACATAAACACACTTCACATGGAGATTGTTTGGTTATCTCTTCAAATTTGAAAGCATTGAATATTGGTGCTTAAATTTAGTCATATATTCGTCACCCTGTTATCTTGAAATCCATTTTTGAGCCCAACAAAGTACTAATAGCAGACTTAAGCGTAAAACTGGATGTTAGACTTGATTTCCTAACTAGTTTTGATAGGGATTGAATTTTAGAGTTTGCTCTAGTAAATGGATGTTAGACTTGATTTCTTATAGGAACTGTGGTAAAATCTCACGGGCTTTAGCATTTTCTGAAGTATGCTCTCAACTCGCTACAGAACTCTAAGAGGATTTTTAGACATCAAGCAACATGCGAGATTGGTTTCTTCATTCTAAAATATATTATTGAGCTATTTTCCTGTTTTATTTGAGTACAAAAGAAGGGGAAAAATGTTGTTTTATTTGAGTAAAATACATTTGCTTTACTTGATCCTATCATTCAGGTTGTTTTGCTTGATATCTTCTGGTAAATAGCATATGCTTAGCAATTTGCATGACATTGTAATAGAGTTTGCAGAAGTATTTCAGTGTACTTGATGTTTGCATAAAATTTGATTTTATGTTAAGATCATTTTAAATATATGGGTTCATGTCATTGTCGAATAGTATATTCCTGCAAACATGTTACCTATATGGATCTTTTAATCAAGCAAGTGGTTCAGGTTGGCATGTTGAGCCTTGTAAGCTAGATTTGAAGAGCCTACCTGTGCGATTGTGTTAACATGATACTAACATAGCAATGAGCAATTTCTTTACTTGCTTTCTTTAGATAAGCTCATTTTTTGAGATTGGATATGGTTAACCTAAGATGCTCGATCTTTAAAAAAACTTGTCTAATAATTGAAAACATGATTTATCTGTTTGGGTTGAATTTGTGGATTGTTGTAACCTCTTCTTGTGTATGTAGAATATTCATTTTCAAGTATTTCTTTGCCAGTTCTAATGTGGTTCTGAACTCTTTTCCAGTCATGATTCTTTGATGGATTTACATGAACATGCATGCTATTTTCTGAATTATCCCACATTGTTTTTCTAGCAACAAAGGAACATTGCTTTTCTATTTTATGAATTAATGTTGCTATTTTTTATTTTATTTTTTTATTTTTCTTTCTTTTGAACATCAAAATTATGTGATTAATAGTTTCTTTTAATAATGAGTTTTTGCAGAATACTGAAACTCCTTCAAAGATCTTCCTCATCAACTGCTTGTCTACCATCCAACAACCATTATATGGACATGAGGTTGTAGCTGAATCCGGAAGAACTTGATAGCAATGATAGATAATCACTTGTGCATCTTTGTGGAAAAAGAAGTTGATTGCGTCTCGTCTTGAGTTTTATTTATTGCGTTATTAGTTAGTTTGAGATTTTTTTAAGTGAATGATAATGTAAATAGTTTAATGTTACTGTAAAACATTTCATGTAATTCGTTCTAGTATTACATTTTATGCTATTGCAGATCACAATCAGTCATTATGCATGGAACGTGTCCCTATTTTATACAAGAAATAATTGCCAAAAAATTGTTGCTTATATTAGACAAAGGAAGAGATGATTTATAACACAAACGGTAAGAAGAAAAGGGCATAAACAGAGTGCAGCATCCATAAGTCTCACACAACCATATCCATCTCACATCACTTGGCTTATAGTCATCTAGTTTGAGAATTTTTTTACAACCAAAATATAGAAAATGTTTAATGAGTCTAACGATCATCTGGCATATGAAAATTTCACGATGCTCCAAATTCTTCATTTTGTGACATTGCTTGGTCTTGCATATTCCTACAAACTAAAAAAAATAAAGATTAGAATAACTGACAAAATCAAAAGTTTAAATATAAAACAAATAAGATCAACGTAGTATTCATACATATCAAATGTGGTTGACATTGTGGCCGGGTTTGGAGAGAATATAATGGAGCTTGGTTTCCCCATATTCTTGCAAAAAAAAAAAAGAAAAGAAAAAGACTAATTCATCAACCAACTAGCAAATGCCCTTCTTACATGCCAAGTAAAAAAAAGAAGCCAAGTTAAAAAAAATACCCATGTGATGGGAATTTGTTTCTTACATGCCCTTCTTGTTTACAAACGCTGCATCGTCGCTTTTTTATTAATACATTTTCTTTTGGATTTTTTTATCGTAATGATGTAGGCCTTCTTTTAGAAACAATATGTGGCGGATCTTGCAATGGGAAATTGGAGACTATTTGGCTCTGGACCATATGTCCCTTTGTGTTACAATCATCATCATTTATCAGTTCAAGCTCTTGATGAATATTATCTATTCTCCTAGAAGCATGCTCATATTTCTTGATAGATAGTGACTCCATCTTTGTAACCAAGTAAAACCGTCTCATCAAACGATGCTCCACCACTAATGCCAATGGGACTGTCTCCAATGGCCCCTCATCAATGCATATCTTATCCACGACGCGACTTTTTGCATTCATCGTCCACCTCTCCAAAACATATGACTGCAACACATTATCCAAAATACTTTTTTTTTGCCAAAACATGTAGGTTGTGCCGGTATAAGAAGTCAATAAATTCAAACTTACAACATGTACAAGAAACAGTGTTGTTCTCCTACCAAGTATTACTTCATATGCCGGCTTTTCTTTCCCTACAATGCCCACCCAGTAAATTTTTCAACCATCTTCTTCACATGTTTTGTGTGCCTTGAAACATTGGCTATTAAATAACTCATCTTGAAAGATCAAAAAGGATTTTCTTGTATAGATCTTGGCTGCTTCTTCTTCAATATTATAAGAAGTTCTCATAATTGACTTCAATGTTTTTGTCTTCACATTTTTCTCTTTTTCAATAAGATAATAGACGTTCAAAGTTTAGCATATTGATGGACGAATTTACTTACCATCATACTTGACCAAACATAGTTTTTAAAAAACTTGTTTATATTCTCACTTCTTTGAATTGTGGACATTATAGGGCAAAATGTGCTTATCAAGTAAGCAGGTATCCACTTTGATCTCCTGGAATAAATATTCTGCATCCAACTATTTTCTTCCAACTTGTACTTCAATAACAAATCAGTCTACTCCAACTCAAACTCCTCAATAATGAATGTCTCATGAATAAAATGGTTAAATTCATGTTGAAATTTTAGATATTTGTTATAAACATGAGCTAAATATTCAAGGACTTTTTGTAAGAGATGCCATAAGCACAATTTGTAAGTTGTATTGGGCAATACTTCGGTGATGGTCTTAGCCATTGACTTATCATCATCAATTATTATTGTAAAGGGAGCACGACCAAGCATCGCTTATTGCCATGTTTTCAATAACTATGTGTAAGATTTGGCTATCTCATTTATCAGTAAAGCACATCCAAACATCATAGATTGATGATGATGATTAATCCCAGTGAATAGAACAAAGGGCATATAGTAGTGATTTGTCAAGTACGTAGCATCAAATGTAACAACGTCTCCAAAATATTGATATGATGCTCTTGATCTAGCATCTTCCCAAAAGCAATTCCTCATCGACCCATCTTCATTAAGTTGGATCAAATATACGAATCCTGGATTGCTATGTTCACTTTTCAAAAAGTATTCATATAATTTTTGTGCGTCTCCCTCTCCTAGAAGTTGCCTCCTACTATTGTCTAAATAATTCTGAATGTCCTTAGCAATGCAACCAATATTATAATCACCACCTGATTCCTTATTTAACATGAACATTATTTTTCTTGTTGGTATCCCCGACTCATTTAGTGTGTCAACAAATTTTTTTTTGTACTGGTGTCACCTGTGTATGCCCACAAAGCAAACTTGTACTCCTAGGTGTTAACAACTCATAATTATGTTGTAGTACAAACTTGGACACAACCCATTTATCTCCATCCTTCTTTATTTTCATCATTGCCTAACACCCACATTTTGTTTCTGCAACCTCAGGTCTTGCTTTCTCTTTAAGTTTAAAATTATAACTACGGGGTCTTTTTCTCGAACACACATACTCTACACCAATTAATGATCTGTCTATGTTTGACAATCGAGTATGATTTGTTCGAATGCTAAAACCAGTTCGTCTGGAAAAAGGCTTTATAGAAACTATATGCATCCTCTATATCATCAAACTCTAGACCCACATATGACTCCACATATGAAAATGACATCATATGGCTTTCCTTGGGCATATTCTTGTCTTGTTTAACCTCACCATCACCTTCAATCATCTTAACTTTATCGGCACTAGAATTACAACTGCCTAAAATCTCAACAGGATCTCTTGATATACTCATCATTCACTCAACCTGATATGATTTATAGGGCAATGATAGCTCAATAGACAATCAAATTAAGTGTTATATATATAGCTCAATACAAAACTCTAGAATAAAAAAAGAAGAAGAAGATTTCAATGTAAAACTCGTTAGAAAATCACACAATGTATATATAGGTAGTGCTACTATATGTGGTGCACCACACAAGTTGGAAAAAAATAAAGAATGACAAGGAAAGGTCATGAGACCACTTGGTTTGCTTTATATATATATCAGACATGCATAAGGGCCCAACACATTTATTATCATAAAAAATGATTGGTATATAAAAAGAATGTTAGATAAATTAATATATATGATCTTGAGATATGTAAAATAATAAAAAAATTATAAAAAGAAAAGAAAAGAAAGAGAAATGCCTACAAGTTCACCTTTGAGATGATAATAAAAAAAAAAGTTGAACATTTTAGTTGATTAAAATCATAAACTCTAAGGTCCGAATTGGTTATACAAAATTAAAAATCTTATCTCATCTTATCTCAATTCATCATTACAATATTTTTAAATTTCTATATAAAATATAATAAATAATTTAACCTTTTCAAATCTCAATACAAAATTAATATTAAAAAATTATATTATAATAATATTTTATTTATTATTATTTAAAATATTTTATCTTATTTTTATCTATATAATTAAACAAGATATAAAATAATTTGTGGATTTTATGAGATAAAACAAAAATAAAAGACTAACAAAAAAAATCCTACCTGTTGTAAAGTTTCACAAACACGTAGCTCCACAAATCTTGAAAAGGAGACAGCAAGCCCACAAATCTTGGAAAACTTGAAGTGGAGAGACAGAGAGACTGTTCGGACGGATAGTTTAGAGAGTGAGGAGCAGGTCACGTGGGTGGGGAATAAAAAAATAATTTAAAATAATTTTATCACTTGTGTGAGGGTGCAGATAAAATTACGGGAAGAAACCTATGTGTTATACTTTGATTGGCTGGTGTAAACACTCCCTACCCACCAGATGGGCGTGCCACCCTTTTAAAAAAGAAATATCATATGATACGATTATTTTTGCAACTAAAGGAAAACGTGATACACAGTAACTCGTTTATGATTGTTGGCTGTTTACAAAATGCATTATGCAATGTCCGGGATGTCGGATATGGTGTCTAAATGAAAACAAAACACCATATCTCAATAATCACAATAATCTCAAAATATGCTTTAACGCCCAACACGTGTATATATATCTATAAGGGAGCCAGCTGGAAATTAAATAAATAAAAAACTTAAATAGCAATTAAGCATGCTACCTACAAGTCAACACCGATGGATCTTTTTAGACCGATTGCTAGAATCATATCACAGTAGTCGCTTTAGGTTGTGTTTAGATGTTCAACACTTCTCAACTCTTCTCACTACTATTTATTATTTTATTATTATTTTTTACTTATTTTTATTACTATTTATTATTTTTTACCTATTTTTTATTATTATTTATTACTTTATTATTACTTTTCACTTACTTTTTATTACTATCAGATATTACATGCAACTTTGTGACTATTTCAGCATGTGCACTTGCCTCTGCTGATAGCTCGTAAGAATTTTTCAGTACGAAATTAATATAATTAATTATATTAATAAAATACTTAAAAAATTATATAAAAATAAATATATACAGAATTTTTTAATGTGAAACGGCAAGTGCTACGGTATTGTAGTATTGTAGTGTAATACCAGAAAATGTATTTTTATAGTCTAAATTCTATTTGGTCTGCGTCTAGAGTTTTGTTTGTTCTGTCATTGACTAATTCTTAAAGCTATTTAATATTTAATGTTGTTGGAGCTGGAAATATATCATATAATATAAGGTTGGAAAATTGGAGATCTAGACATACGTGAAAATTATTTAAGAGCTACGGCCTCAGCCTTGAAGTACTGGGGTTTTAACAGCTAGCTACGTACCAACAAGTCAAATTAATTTTTTTTTTTTTACTTTTTTAATGTTTTAAAATATTATTTTTTTTAAAAATTCACCATATCATTAAAAAAAACTTCTTTAATCATAAAATAATAATAAAAAAATCACTCGAGATCCCAATCCGATTCCACGTGTGGCTTTAGCATTTCCGATATTACGAAACGTTTAAAAAAAAAAAAAAAAAAAACGTTTTAAGAGTGCTCCTTGGATTTTCGAGATTCCTAGCACAAAATCTCATTGACAGAGTGATCTTCAAATTCCACGTGAAGAAAACAACTTATTGAGAAAACAATAGAAGAAAAAAATCGTTGGCTACCAAACATAGAACACCATACATGAAGGAATTAATTCAGGCAACATAAACGATTCAAAAATGAAGAAAGTCCATGAAGCTAGATATCTTCAAATCTGCATGAGTTCTTCAAAGATTTTCATGGCAGAAGCCGGCAAACCCAAAAGAACACTTATGCTTCTACTCCCTTTCCCGTGAGATAGAAGAAAAGCTACTTCCTTATCAGGCAAATTTCCCGGCCCAAGAAAAATAGGCTCTCCCCATCCAAAGTCTAGCGCGTTGACGTTTAGCTTTGACCAGTCTGTGATCAGCAAGGATGCTGCTCGAGAAGGCTTGGCTCTTGTTTCTTCAAAGTAGTCTATCTCTGATCTCATGTGGCTGTCTGTGATCATTTTTATTGCCTTCTGAACTCTCCCTACTGTAAATGAGAGTGGGTCCTTCAGAAGCTCACTTGCCTTGCATATTGAATTTGCTAAAACCACAGCATTCCCGAAGTACCCCCTGGGTAATGGTGGCTCAAATCTAGACCGCCCATCAACTGCAACCAGAAGTTTTGTCAGTTGATCCGGCTGCATCCCTAATGCCTGGACTCGAGCTCTCCAGATGAAAGCTGAGAGGACTTCAAACGTTGTGCACTTTTTCAGAACGCCATCTTCCATGGCATTTTTCTTGAGTTGTTGAAGCCTCTCAAGATCAAAACAAAAGGAACCATACAGCATTTCTTCTTGATAGAGTTTGTCGCTCTCTGATATATCTTCGATCTCAGCAATATTGTCATGTAGTTGAGATTCTACCTTAGGTGGGTTTCTGGCTTTGAGCATACTTCTATCAAGAAATGGAGGGATTTTGAGGGATAAACCTCTTGCAGTTTCAGTCCATGAGTTCATAAATTCCCCGGCACCAATTCCATCAAACATACAATGGTTCAAGCATATGCCAAGAACAAAACCTCCACATTTGAACTTAGTCACCTAGAACATTAAGTTCACAATACAACTTTTAAAAAGGGATGTTTAGAAAAATCACTCATATAATTTAAGACCATTTCCCTTCAACTAGCCCGATAATTTTTTTTTTAAGCTCGATCGTTCTAGATCTGTTTGACAAGGGAAATAAAGAGATCATATCAATCATTTTTATATGATCTTCAATTTCACCTAGAGGTGGAACCTCTTTCAATGAGAAATATATATACATATATAATATATAAGAGATCATTAGAAAAAAAACAACCAAAGGATCTCCAAACCTGAGCCAGCATAGGATGTATCTCAAGTATTTCCTTTGCGGCAGGAATATTGTCATAAACAAGCTTTCCAAGGGTGACCGGATCAGGCTTCGTGATGTCTCCTATCTCCTCTACCGTACCGTCTGCGTTGGCCTCCACAAAAACAGCACCCTCGCCTGTGCAGTCCACCATCAGCCTTCCTTCTGTGTTGACGCTTAACCTCCCTGCAAGTGGGTAGTAATGGACAAGAACCTTTGACAAAGCATCCTTGATCACTTTCACGGCGTCCTCGTTGCCTTTATCTTCCGATTTAAAGCAGTAAACAGTACGAACTACATATGAAGTCTGGTCAAAGTTTGATAGGAAGTACAGACCCTTCTCTGTTTCTTCTGCAGGAGGCACCATAATGGGTGCTTTTTGCTTTACACTAAGTGGAGATGTGTTATTGCTAACATTCTCCATCAGAAAGCACGTTGTTAATGCAGCTATTTCTTCTTGAAATCGCAGTTTCGTTCCCTGCATAATGTGGTGTAAGGGCATGAGCAACGTAAGAAAATGAAGAAATCTTCAAATGATGATGATTTATAGAGAAATGAGAAAGAATGGTAGTAATAGCTGTAATGGGAAAAAGAAAAATCATTTACAGATCTCGACGTGGTCAACATGTACTAATTAGTGGTAGAATAAATAAATAAATAAATAAAATCTCCGGAAATCAAAAAACTATTTATAATGAAATATTGTTAAATAATAGAGAATAATTGGCCTTGCATAATACATACAATATGAAAAAAATCTTTGTCGGCTTACGTCGATCACAGAATAAATAAAGAGAATTTCTACTTGCAACGGGGCTCAAAACTCCTACGCAACCGGGCACTCCTTCCGATGAAATCCTGTAAGCAACTCTTTCTCAATCGCTCTCTCTCTTTCAAACCCTCGAAGAGCTCATTGCTTAACCAAATTTTATTTAATTTGACTTAAAAATTCTTCTTCGATAATTCTAAAATAATTTAAATTTTTATTATAGTAGTTAGTTAAAGATAAAAAATTACTATTCATTCATCAAATATTAAAATATTAATTTCTCATTCTAAACAAATAAATTTAATTAATTAGAATATAATTAACATTTAACATTTAGAATATAATTATTATTAACATTCAACAATATTTTTTTCAATATTAATTGAATATAATATAATTATTATTAACATTGAACAATAATTTTTTTTAACATTAACTTAATTAGAATATAATTACTATTAGCATTTAATAATATTTTTTTGTAATATTAATATAATATAATATAATTATTATTATTAACATTTAATAATAATTTTTTTAATATTAATTTAATTAGAATATAATTATTATTAACATTTAATAATACTTTTTTAATATTAATTTAATTAGAATGTAATTACTATTAACATTTAATAATAATTTTTTGTAATATTAACTTAATTAGAATATAATTACTATTAACATTTAATAATAATTTTTTGTAATATTAACTTAATTAGAATATAATTACTATTAACATTTAATAATACTTTTTTAATATTAATTTAATATAATATAATTATTATTAACATTTAATAATAATTTTTTAATATTAATTTAATTAGAATATAATTATTATTAACATTTAATTGGTAGAATTACAAAATGTGATAAAATAAAATAAATAAAAAAAATTATTAATTTAATAATATTTTATTATTATATAGAAAATGAATGCTTAATCCAATGTGGGGATTGAATTTAGATAGAATAGGCAAATGTAAATAAGTGTTGATATTAGTCAAATTTGAAGATGAATTTGGCTAAGTCAATGATGTACTCTAATCATCTCTGTTCGACCAAATACAATAAAGAGATTGAATTTTCTTGGAAAGTGCAGATAAAGAGAATTCAGAAAAGGGGCAGAAGAAAAATAACTGTTTTGCATGTAGAATTTGTGAGCACGGTAAGAAAGAAAGGTCTTTGATTTCTACTCAATTTTCATGTGGAAAACTAAGATGTGATGATAATGGATGGTGTTTGGTGTTATTTGAAATTGAAGTGAAATTGGAGCCCTAGTTTTCAGAAATTGTTAAGGGAAAGCTACATTTAGGGGAAAAAATAATTCAAGAATGAGGGAAGGAGAATATATTCAAATAGCTTTTCGGAATGATAAATGATATTTGCAGTCGTAGTTGTGCAAGCGCCGCATAGTCTCTTTGAAAAAAATGAATTAATACGGGATCCATATGAAAAAAAAACTAATTTTTTAATCATGGACCCCACTTTTTTTTAAAACGATTGCGCAGCATTTGTACACTTCACTACTGTATTTAGCATTACTCTTTCAGAATTAGAGAAGGAGAGCAGATGTTGAAAGTTTTGTAATGTTACTATCCACAACAGCTGGTCATATTGCAGGATTACTCTTTAAGACAAGGGATACCTCTGTGCTTGGAGGGGAAGGGGGAGGGGGAATGAGTGAAATGAGAGGGAAAATGAGAGGAAGGAGAGGGTAAAAAATAAAAAAAAATTTGATACATACAAGTAAAGTCACGTATTAATTTACGTATCAATACTGATTCATTAATATTCAAAATAAAAAAATTTTAATACGTACAAGTAAAGTCACGTATTAATCTACGTATCGATACTGATTCATTAATATTCAAAATAAAAAAGAATTTTGATACATACAAGTAAAGTCACGTATTAATTTAAGTATCAATACTGATTTATTAATATTCAAAATAAAAAAAAATTTTAATACGTACAAGTAAAATTACGTATTAATTTACGTATCAATATTGATTTATTAATATTCAAAATTTAAATTGTTATTTTTTTTAATAAAATTTTTTTATTAATTATATTAAATTAATATACATATTAATGCATAATTATACTTATAACTAAATATTTTAAAAAAAAAATTAAGAGAGAGGGGGAACGAAATAAAGAAGATTTTCCCTCACTTTCTTTATTAAGTTATCATCTTGAAACACGAACCACACGACCCAAAGTTTAAAAAAACAAAAAAACAAAAAATTAAATAATGAATGGGGTTGAAAAGGATAGTCACCTGCCTTCTGCGTCTACTTAAATAAATAAATTGATGTGAAATAGTGACTAGGCGTATGATGGGCCCTTGTTATTTATGGGTAATGGGACCCTTCAACCGATTTACAGCTAAGATAATATAATTTTAGCACCTTATCATTAATAAAATTATTTTATATTATTATTATATTTTACATATTTTAAAAATATTTTTAATCATTAAAATAATTTAAAAATATATATAATTTTATTAAAAGTCACTTCTTTAACTATTACTAAGTAAAATAAATAAATAAAATAAATAAAATACTCTAATAGTGACTTTAAAAAATAATAATGATCATTATAAAATTAGAGATAAGATTTTATTTTATTTTACAAAATTATAAAATAAATTTACATAATTTTTTATTAATTTTTAAAATTTTTTTAAAACTTAAGTTGTGAACTGGTTGTTAACCAGTGGCAAGTGTATCATTATTCAATATTTATTTATTTATTTTTATAAGTTGTAAAACCCCCATTTTTTTTTTTCAGCTAATGATGAATGACATTAATAAAACTATCCTCGCTACATATAGTCTGCAATGAAACTTTAATTTGCTACATATAGTCATACATCGGTCTTTTTCATTATGAAAATGTAGTAAACATTATTGGACTTTAATTAAAGGGAAGCTTCTATACAAGTTATTTGAAGCTATGCAGATTGCGCAATGGAATACGTGCAGTCGTGCATCAATTTTAAGATCAATGTATTTTAATTATCGCCCATCTTTCAAAGCTTTAGAGTAGTATTGTTGTATATCTGACTGTTCCATCTATTATCCAATATGCAATTTGTTGGGCTGCATTAGGGTTGTAAATTTGTAATGAATACTTGAGAATCTCCTTCAATGATAATATTCGTGGAGTGTATTAGATGAGCTTCCTATACACCTATCGCCTATACTTATAAATGCTGTCATAGCTTCACCTCGATTCGCATTGTTGGTACTCACAAATTTAGTGATCACAAACTCTATAGAACCATCATGGGCTCGGCTAACTGTTGCTGCAGTACTACCCAATGATCTTAGTGCTATATCAAATGAAATTGAGAAGTAGTTTGTGGGAGGTGGGGACCCAGTGGGGCTGCCATTCAAAGTTCTCAATTCCTATGCATTACAATGATCTCTATAGGATTTGATGACTTTAGAGAAAAACTGAACTTGAGGACAAACTGGTCAATGGTGATATTGAGGAACTTATGAATGACTTGATTTCTATAAAAGCAGAGGTCCATTGCTGTCTAATGTTCGGGGAGATTATCTCCAGAAAAGATTCAAGAGTAAGTACAACATAGAAAAAGATGTGAAGTTGTTTCCTTTTTCATTTCACAGATGGGACAAAGGGTTTGATATTCATTTAGGACTTGTTTGGGGTTGCAGTATGGCCTTAAAAAATATTTAAATGGTCTTAAAAACTCATTAATAGAAAAATTAAGTTGTTTGTGTATTATATATTAAATCACTTTTAATCTCAAATAAACTAAAAAATACGGTCAAGAAAAAGCATAATTTTAATACTTTTTCTCAAAAATATTTTCCTAAGAATACGGAACATAATTTGAATTTTAAAAAAATTATCAATTGACGAAAATATCCATACAATTATTAGATAATTACAACTTTTAAACTTTCAAATATATAATCATAATTTTTAAAAATTTAAATAATCGTAATTTCTACATCAGAAATTATTATTATTTTTTTTTAAATTTGTTTCCTAAGAAACGTAACATATTTAAAAGTGCTTTAAATATATAGTTACCAAATAATAAATAAATTTTTATCCCGAAAATATTAAAAAACCCAAAATATTAAAAATTATCATTCTTTTTACAAAATAAAAATAAAAATATATGTGCATTCACTTAGGTTTCTATCAAAACTTATAATCTAACTCCAATTCATATGAAAAACTGATTTTCTTAAAAACTTACAACTTTTGCAATTAAAAAAATTAGTTAATATATGTGTGTGTGTGTATATATATATATATATTTAAACAAAGAGTCATATATATAATCTCCATGGCCATTTTGATCTACTAGGAGTCTCATTCAAGTTTTCCCTCACGCTCTTTTGCTCTATCCTTCTTAGGCATGATTTTTCTTTTCTTTCTTTTTTCCTTGAATAAATTTTTTTTTTATTATTATGTCAACTAAGGATATTAAAACTTTTCTTAGAGAGAGATAAATCTTATCTCTAATTCTAGATCTTTTTTCGTTATTATAAATGTGCTCAACATATTCCTAACTTGATATATTTATATATATTGAAAATATCATTTTTTGTATGTTGAGTTATGTTTATAATAATTTTTTGTATTAAACACAACACAATATAAATTATGAGAAAATATATAAAAAGATAGTTAATTATTACAACACGTTTTAGTCCCCTCGAAGATAGTTAAATATTAATACAATATTCCTATCGCTACTATATGTATGTATAATATAATAGAATACATTTAATATAAATTATATAGCATATATTTAATATTAATCTAGTGGTACACATGGTAGATTAATATATATATATATATATATATATATTTATAGTGTAAATTAGTAATAGTACATGACTCATATTTAGCAGTTGCTACCCCTAGATATGTATTAATACATAAACTAACTAGTATTTAATAGAGAATATATACATACATGTGTCATACTATAAATATATTATGACATAATTAATTACATTTCTACTAGTATAGTATTGAAAATAAGTTATAGACTTCAATATAAGTATATGCTATATCTATATATATATATATGAGATTACTATATAAAATAATTATACAGTTAATATATATTTTATGACGTATAGTTAATGATATCAGAGTCGGAGGCAGAGTCTGAGTCTATCAAAAAAATTCTCTAGCTCTGACTTTGACTTTGAACATATTTAATATGGAAAATTCTTCCCCGACAAAGTCCGAGTCAGATGTGTGCTACGCGTTACAAGAAACTTGCTCATTTGGGACCAGCTATTTCTTGCAAAAATGACTATGTCTTATTAAAATGAGTATGTTTTTGTAACAAACAGTCATTCTCGTCGCAAATAATTCATCATAAATGTTTGTTTTTCTTGTAGCCTAATGGTGGATTGGATTTTTTTGTACACCCCTAGCTTTTCTAAACAAAATTAGCAATTTCAAATAGAAATAGATAATATATATGGTTCTTATTTTAGATCACTTTTTAAAGAGAGCAACAAACTTTTTTATTCAACAAAATAACAAACCGTAAAACATGAAATCTGATTCAGAAGTTCACAGACACATATTTCTAATGAATTATTGAATTTAAGCTTAGAACTCAATACATAAATTAGAACTTCATTTAAATCATAAACAACTAGGGGATATAAATTTGCAATTCTAGAGTGCCAATAAATAGGGTCATGCAGGGCTACCATCTGAACCAAAATGGAACATGTCTGGTTTCCTCCAGAACCAGTGATTGCTTGGAGTGCACTTTGGCCTGTATAATTAGCCCCCTTTCTGGCAATGAATAACACACGTTTCAACAAATGCTTCAATACAGAAAATTCAGCAAGGTCCCGTCCCCTCAAACATGCATGAGTTGTTCAAAGATTTTCATAGCAGAAGCCGGCAAACCCAGAAGAACATTTATGCTTTTTCTCTCTTTCCCATGAGAGAGGAAAAGAATTACTTCCTTCTCAGGCAAAGCAACCAGCCTAGAAAAAATGGGCTCTCCCCATCCAAAGTTTGTAGTGTGGAAAGAAAGCCTAGACCAAGTTGTGACCAACAGGGTCGCTGAAAGAGAAGGCCTAGCTCTTGTTACTTCAAAATAATCTATGGCCGATCTCATATACTGTCTGTAATCATATTCACTGCATTTTGAACCAGCCCGACTGTGAATGACAGCGGGTGTTCCAGTTGTTCACCTGCACTACATATTGCATTAGTTAACACAATCCCATTGCCAGAGTACCCTTTTGGTAATGGAGGCTCAAATCTAGACCGCCCATCAACAGCAAAGAGAAGCTTTGTCTTGTGATCTGGTTGCATTCTTAATGACTGAGTTCGAGCCCTCCAGACGAAAGCTGCAAGGGCTTCAAATGTTGTGCACTTGTCTAGAACCCCATCTTCCATAGCTTTTTCCTTGTGTTGTTTAAGCTATTCGGGGTCAAAACAGAAGGAACTATAAAGCATTTCTTCTTTGTAAACTTTGCTGGTCTCTGATATATCTTCAATCTTAGCAAATTCATGGTGCTGAGACTCTATCTTTGGTGGGTTTCGGGATTTGAGTATGCTTCTATCAAGAAACGGCGGGATGTTTAGGGACAAGCCTCTTGCAGTTTCACCCCATGAGTTCACAAATTCCATGGCACTAATTCCATCGAACATACAATGGCTCATGCATAGCCCAAGAACAAAACCTCCACATTTGAACTTTGTCACCTGGTAGATTAAATTAAGAATACAACGCTCAAAAGAGGGATGCTTGTTTCGAAATTAGAGAGGAAAACAGAGTTCAAAAATAAAGCAGGGTACATTTCTGTCATATTTCCATTTTCTTATCATGCAATAAAAAACTCCCTGTCACGTTAAGTAATAACTAAAGCATTAGTGAAATTGTTTGAATGTTTTATTATATTTTAAAAAAATAAGATTGAAAAAATTGAATAAAGATATTATAAAATTAAAATATTATTATAATATAATTTTTGTTTTAAAATTATATTCTAACAATATTTTCTACAACTTCTAACTTTTAACTTTTATTTCATTCAATCTCATTTAATCTGTATAACCAAATTAGGGCTAGTCATAATCGCATATGGATTTAAATTTTTCAATGGAACTAGATTCTAAGTTATGGCTCGTACAGAGCTTGAAGAACTACCATGGGTATTTGTTTATCCTCCATCTTCATTGAGAATTGTCTCCAACTCATGTTGAGAGTCCAAGTGAGGAAGCAATTTGTGAAAGAAAAAACATGCCTCAAAGACAAAAGTGAAGAATGAGATTGGAATGAAAATTTTGGCTATGATTTAAAATGAAACTTAGGTTGCTTTGGATTTAAATGAAAGAGTAAGTGCTCTTATTTATACACCAAAATATTATCGTTAAAAAATATGACCGGTAGGAAAATGACACAAAATATTACCATTAGAAGAAAGACAAAAAATATTACGGTTGATAAGTTAACCATTACAAAATATTACTATTGGAAAATGTGAATTTTGAAAAAAAAATCTTAAAAACGTAATCCTCTTGAAATTATTATCATACTTGCAAAAAATAATTTAATTTTTTTAAATATTCACTAGAGATTAATAGTTCAAAAAATAAGGAAAAAGATAAAAGAATAAGTAGTTAAGATTGTAAAGAGAAGTGAGAGAAAAAATAAAAAAATATTATTTTAATAGAATAGAGAAAAGATAGAGTGATCAAATGTCGGATATTTTGAAAAAATAAATGATTAAAATAGGAAAAATATGATTTTGACTAAAATTTAAGAAAAAAATTTGATCGTTCCAATGTAAATGCTCTAATAAGTTAGTTTACTTTTACAAAATGTATAAAAAGAAATTGAATGTGTTTAGATCTTAAAAAAGATAATTTTTAACTTTTCAACTTTTGTTTTTAGAAATAATAGACTAACAACTCAACTACAACTCACTACTTAATAACATAATAATTTTTGAAATTTCTATATTATTTTTTCTTTCATTTGATGTGTTTAAATTTTAAAAGTTGTGAATTAGTTAAAGATGACATGTTGATGGATGACTTCTCTATTAGGAAAGGAAAATGATAGCCATATAATATATATATATATATATTTTTATAATTATTTATACAATTATGTTTTAAATAAGTGAAAATTTAGTAAAATAACTTACAAAGGTAAAATAACTTTAAATGGTTATAAAAAGTTACAAAAAGAGTTGTGCACATATTATTATTTGGAAAGCAATGTATCATACTAATTGCTAATTGGAAAATGATACACTTACAATTTTTTATAGAACTATATTTTAGCTCTAAAATATTTTTATAAAATAACTTATAAAAATAATCTCAATTTAAAACCTTTTAAAAAAAAAATATGGGTCCCAGGACCACCAAGAATGGTGATGAGGGAATCAAATTAATCCCCCAAAGCTGATAAAATATGCATTAATGCGCAACACATGTGTGTGTATCTATATATATATGTATATATATATACACACACATATATTGGAGGTAGCTGGAAATTAAATAAATAAAAAAATTAAATAGCAATTAAGCATGCTACCAACAAGTCAAATATTATATATTAATCATCGATCGATGGATCTTTTTAGAACGATTGCTAGAATCATATTATAACAGGTGCTTTAATTTAATAATATTTTTGTGTGCAAAATAATTATAATAATATTGACGTTGCAGCTAGAAATTAAATATATCATATTATATACGTACCAACCAGTCAAATTAATTTTTTTTTTACTTATTTTTTTATGTATTTTGTTAATAATTTTAAATATTTTTTTTAAAACAAATTTATAAAAAATACTTCTTTAATCACAAAATAATAATAATAAAAAACTACCATCAAGATCTCAGTCGGGACCGCTCATGTTTGACTTTAGCATCTATGATATTACGAAACGTTCGAAAAAATAAAAAATAAAAAAACGTTTTTAGAGTACTCCTTGGATTTCCGAGACTCCTAGCACAAAATCTCATTGACATAGTGATCTTGAAATTCGACATGAACACAACAACTTGCTGAAAAAAAGAAAAGAAATGGCTTCCAAACATAGAACACCTTACAATGCATGAAGGACTTAATTCAGGATACATAATTTGCAATTGTAGATCGGCTTATTAATCCCAAAATAGTTTCTTCCGGACCGTTGGCATGAATGGCACTAAGATTAACACCATATATAGCAAACGATTCAATAATGAAGAAAGTCCATGAAGTTAGATATCTTCAAATTTGCATTAGTTCTTCAAAGATTTTCATGGGAGAAGCCGGCAAACCCAAAAGAACACTTATGCTTCTACTCCCTTTCCCATGAGATAGAAGAAAAGCTACTTCCTTATCAGGCAAGTCCCCCGGCCCAAGAAAAATAGGCTCCCCCCATCCAAAGTCTAGCGCGTTGACATTTAGCCTAGACCAATCTGTGATCAGCAAGGATGCTGCTCGAGAAGGTTTGGCTCTTGTTTCTTCTAAGTAGTCTATCTTTGATCTCATGTAGCTGTCTGTGATCAGTTTTATTGCCTTTTGAACTCTCCATACCGTAAATGAGCACTACAAGAAATTAACCCTTTTGCAGCACTTAAAATCGTTGCAAATACATTAAAAAAACGCTGTAATTGATCAATTGAAGCGTTATTACCCTCCTTGCATGTTCGACAGTATAAAAGTGATATTTTTGATCAATAGCAACGTTATTGAAAAAACGCTGCAAAAGACTTCATTTGCAGCGTTTTTAAACCGCTGCAAATGCACTAATTTCACGCTGCAAAAGGCCACCCCATGTGACTGCCATGGCGCTGCATTTGATCAATTGCAGCGAAATTTATCCTTGCTATATCATTAAATTTCGCTGCAATAGCCTCCCAACAACAGCAGCGCTACATTTGGTTCGTTGCTTTTGCCATTTTTTGCAACACTTAAAATCGCTGCAATTGATTTATAAGCGCTGCAATTTGTGTACGTCAAAAGCAACATACCATTCTAGCGCTGCTTTTGATACTTTTTGCAAGGACTAAAATCGCTACAAAAAATCAAAAAGCGCTGCAAATGAGCAAAAGCAACGCTTGCTTCCTTTGTTGCATTTTGCATACTTTTCAAGGACTAAAATCGCTGAAACTGATGATTTGCAACGAATTTTGGCCTATTTGCATCGACTAAAAATCGCTGCAAATACTTAATTACAAAATTAAAAAAAAAAAATTACTACTGAAACATACAGTTTCAGTAATTTTTTTCACTTGTATTAGAAGCAAAGTTAGTAGATCAGCTAGGATTTAATTCCCTTTACTTAATAATACAAAGGGTACATAGAAAATAACAACAAAGTACATTCAGTATACAACAAGTAGAAATATGTTCAGTACATTCAGTATACAACAAGTAGAAATATGTTTAGTACATAGCCAAGCAGAAACTTCAAGTCGATCCTAAGTGCACTTCATCACTTTCAACTAAACTTAATTGCTCCCATATTCAAAGGCATACCTGTATATGAGTTTTCTGAAAAGACACAATACCAACTGATTAGTAGAACAAAAAACCTGGAAAGTGGAGCATGAAGTCATACAAACAGAAGAAAGCCTTATTATAGGTAAAGAATGCATGAAACCCTACTTTTCATAGTAGTTGTAACACATCAGCATCAATCTAATTTGCTAATCTCAAAGTAGAACTTCATTCAAGTAAAGTACAACTTTAGAATCAAACCTCTTTTTATTAAAATTCTGGAAAAATGTGTATTGTTAACACTAGAAGCTCATCAATAACTGTCCAAACCAAAACTCCTATACAAATTTACAAACAATTTGTTTAGATATTTATTTATAAAAAAGTAGCGACTGCTGTCCAAGAAGGGCCTAATCAGTTAGAGTATATATATATATATATATATATATATATATGTACTCCTATCTCTCGTGTGCATTAGCTATTGCTTATAATACCAACATATACAATGTTCTAAACCAGCTCTCTAAAGAGATGTATATATTACAAATTCAAATGTGTATATATACACTTTTTTTATTTAAGTTGTATATATACACACACACACACAAACACACACACACCCAATGACATACACATAGGAAGGCAAAGGATGTAAAATTATAGCTAAAGTACTTCATGGAATTAGATACCTAAGTAGCCACAGTTACATTATACATACACAAACACATGCATAGGCAATTTATAAAATAAAAAAAAAAATGGAATGACAACAACTAAAACATTCTCTGTATCCATCAATTTACTGTGTATATGTTTGACAGCTTTTGGTATCTTTGTTGAAACCAAAAAGTTTTAAGAACTAAGGATCACTTGATAGCTAGTTTTGCCCTTGATCTTAAGTAGTTCATCACAGAAAGCTGCAAGTAACTTTAGTTGAGTGGAAGATCAAATGGAAGATAGAAATGAAAATGGCCTGATTTGAACTAAAACAGAATGCATATTGGAAATTTCATTCGAGTTTTACAGCCAATAACCTATATGTATACTTAGGTTATTAGGTTGAGGAAAATGTTAAAAATAAATACTAACAATTTGTCCATAAAAGTGATAGATGAAGGGACATGTGGTAAAAAAAATTCCTCTAAAAAGAAAGTTCCTCCAGGTGCATGTTTTGTAAATAAAAACACATGTCCCTTGACTTGTAAGAAATTTTAAAAGGCTGCAGTTGCACACCTATGTACATAACCCTCCCAATGCATGGACCATTATAGCATGGCTGAAAACTATTAATTTAAATAGTTTATTATACATAATCACTACCACAACTACTTAAAAAATGTAAATCATAAAAGCTAGCTAAAATGGAGCATGCATATATAAACTCATATCACTAACCCAATAAATATTTATATGAAAATTCCGATCATTTGGCAAGAACATCAAAATACATCACAAGAAAAGAAAGACATGTCTGGATGCTTTTTCTTATGTAATAACATGTTCAGCTTGCGTGCAGGAATAGTCTCCAGCATCCATGGAGACATGTCCATAGTGAACCTAATGTTTATAACTTTTTCTTCATAAACAACTGAATCTAAGGTTGGAATCCATTAAGAACCTTAAGTTAATGTGTTGATTTAACTTCATCACATGGCAGTGTTAAAGTAGAAGTTAAATTAATAGGGAAAAACAGAACATCTTTGGAATTTTGATATTATGCACTTGCTTATGTTGAGAGGTCTGTGTATATCTATTTTCTTTTGTCAATTTTAGATAAGCAAAAGTAAAACTGAATATATATATATATATATATATAAGTATATGAGCATGCATGCATTATTGTTGTTTTCAGTAGTTTAATTATAAATTATCCTGGAGGATTATTAGCTTTAATTACTTGTAAAATGTGAAACAAAACTGATCTTTGTTGAGGGAATTGAGTGTATTGATGCAACTAATGCATGATTGATCATAAACAAGTACCAATCATCTTGAGGATTACAATAATTCCTTGCTTACAACTAACAAAAGAACAAAACCAATACTTAACAAAACTTTTTCCAGTCATGAGTATCTTCAATAGGTCTTTGTCATTATTTGAGAGTTAACAATATTATGAGTGTATATGATGCTAATGCATGCCTAGATATGCTTAGTGTCTAAGTAAGCCATCACTCACTTATATATATATATATATATATATATATATATATATATGTACTCATAAGCTAAAGCTGAAAAAAAGGCATACATGTGTCACATTCTTTGTGTTTGCTAATAATATATTGTTAGATATAGATTTAGTCATGCATAGAGTCAATGCAATGATACAACGCTGCATAATTATTATAAATAAATAGATTTCAATATTGGAAAAGATAAACAGTATCTGATTTAATTAAAGTAGTACTTCATTTTATGTATTGTTTGGTTCAACGTCCTAATAACCCCATATCAAAAGATGACACCCAAAAACAGCAAATATCAAAAACGACTTCAAGCTGTGACACACTACAAGGGTTCTAACTAAAACAGAATGCTCTTGAATCGTTATGATATTAATTAACACAGCTAGAAGAAGACATGAACCAAAAATAAAAAGAAACACATCCAAGGCTCTCAGGGTGGTTGTGTTCTATGTGCCTAACATAGTCTCAATGGTGGAAATGAATGAAATGCAGCAACCATTATCTAATTTATGCTACTACCATGATCAATAATTAAGGAAAAGAAAAGGAAAACATATATGTTTTTGATGCCTTTGTATATGTGTGGTGATTTGATTAATACTATTGTCTTTGAAGTAAATAAAAAACTGGAAAGAAAATGATAGTGAACCAACTTCTCATAGAGATCCTATAAAATTAAGAGATAGCTCTTTTTTACTTAAATTGATAGTTCTTTTTTAGAAAAGAAAAATTGATAGTTCTTAACTATCAAGAAACAAAGAAAGGAGGACAAGAAGAAAAATAGAAACACAAGTATACTCTTTTAGGTAAGTTATTAAGATCCTTCTAGTCTCCAAAAAGTCAACAATCTATCTAAGATATGATGTAAATAGTCATGGACTCAATAAATAGAATGCAGTATGACAATGAATATTCTCGACATCACTTGGCCAAACAAGCAAACACATGTGATTCCTCTTAAAATAATAGGTGGAAGACTTGAACAGAGCAACAACACCAACTAGAATTGAAGATACTAAAACAACCTTAAAAGAACTTAGTGAATTGAGATATAACCTCCCCAAAGCAAAAATTGCTTTCCATTTGCAGAACACGATAGACAATTAGAGCACCAATGTCACGCCCAACAACTGCAATTTTTGGCTTTCTAGTTTTCAGGCACTTGTATAATTTCTCTAACCCAAAACCAATGTTGGATCCATTTTCTCTTGTTTGTGAACCGCAGTGGTTCTTTTTGATGTCATCTATTATACTAATCCGAAGGAATGGAGGAGAACTCTCGGCTGGAAGAAAAATAAAATTTTCAGAGCAACCCTAGGTGTCCATTTCGTGTAGAATCAAAATCCCCAAAAATGGAAACCAAAATTTGAAAGCTTACCTATGTTTATCCCTCTCCTTGAGGAGATTTAGGCTAGGGTTCCACCATTTGTACTGAAGAGACGAGTTGGAGAGGAGGCCAAGGGAGAAACGCATTAAGGAAACCGAAAACAAGTGATGATTGACATACCATTTCTTCTCAGAGCCTCGTTTGGTGGTAGATGAGCAAGGTTTGTTTGAGGTTGCAACCCTAGATCTTCTCCTAGTCCGGTCCCAACAGCTGATGAACCCTGCATTGAACCACAAGATAAAAAATAAGACAAGCTAGAGAGAGGAGCAGAGTGCGAGAGAGAGAAGAGCAGAGTGCGAGAGAGAGAGAGGAGCAGAGCGCGGCGACGTGGTGGGGTCGCTGGCGACGGGCTGTGCGCGGCGGCGTGGGTCGAGGGAGGATCGCTGGGGGAACGAGAGCGGGGAGAGAGTGAGGGGGGGGGTCTGCTGGAGGGAAAACAAAACATAAATTGGGGGAAAAAAAATTGAAACTTGGCGCCATATCAATTTCGACTATATTTAGGCGCTGCAAACATAATTTTACACATACAGCGATTTAAATCGTTGTAAATATTAGATATTTCGCTGTAAACAGGTAAATCATGCATCGTTTCATCTTTTAAGACCAAAAAAAGCGGCGACTTAAAAAATGCTGTAATAGATAACCTTTTGCAGCGATTTATTTTGCAACAATATAAAAATCGCTGCAATAGGCCTATTTTCTTGTAGTGGAGAGCGAGTCCTTCAGAAGTTCACTTACCTTGCATATTGAATTTGTTAAAACCACAGCATTCCCGAAGTACCCCCTCGGTAATGGTGGCTCAAATCTAGACCGCCCATCAACAGCAACTAGAAGCTTTGTCAGTTGATCCGGCTGCATCCCTAATGCTTGGACTCGAGCTCTCCAGACGAAAGCTGAGAGGACTTCAAACGTTGTGCACTTTTTCAGAACACCATCTTCCATGGCATTTTTCTTGAGTTGTTGAAGCCTCTCAAGATCAAAACAAAAGGAACCATATAGCATTTCTTCTTGATAGAGTTTATCGCTCTCTGATATATCTTCAATCTCAGCAATATTATCATGTAGTTGAAATTCTATCTTAGGTGGGTTTCTGGCTTTGAGCATGCTTCTATCAAGAAATGGAGGGACTTTGAGGGATAAACCTCTTGTAGTTTCAGTCCATGAGTTCATAAATTCCCCGGCACCAATTCCATCGAACATACAATGGTTCAAGCATATGCCAAGAACAAAACCTCCACATTTAAACTTAGTCACCTAGAACATTAAGTTCACAATACAACTTTTAAAAAGGGATGTTTAGAAAAATCACTCGTATAATGTAAGACCATTTCCCTTCAACTAGCTCGATAAGATTTTTTTTTTTTTTAAGCTCGATCGTTCTAGATCTGTTTGACTACGTATGTAATAGTGAAAATCGACAAGGGAAATAAAAGAGATCATATCAATCAGGTTAATATGATCTTTAATTTCACCTAGAGGGGGAACCTCTTTCAATGAGAAATATATATACATATATAATATATAAGAGATCATTAGAACAAAACAGCCAAAAGATCTCCAACCCTGAGCCAGCATAGGATGTATCTCAAGTATTTCCTTTGCGGCAGGAATATTTGTCATAAACCAGCTTTCCAAGGGTGACCGGATCATGCTTCGTGATGTCTCCTATCTCCTCTACTGTACCGTCTGCATTGGCCTCCACAAAAACAGCACCCTCACCTGTGCAATCCACCATCAGCCTCCCTTCTGAGTTAACACTTAACCTCCCTGCAAGTGGGTAGTAATGGACAAGAACCTTTGATAAAGCATCCATGATCACTTTCACGGCGTCCTCATTGCCTTTATCTTCCGATTTAAAGCAGTAAACGGTACGAACTACATATGAAGTCTGGTCAAAGTTTGATAGGAAGTAAAGACCCTTCTCTGTTTCTTCTGCAGGAGGAACCAAACTGGGTTCTTTTTGTTTTACACTAGGTGGAGAGGTGTTATTGCTAACATTCTCCATCAGAAAGCGCGTTGTTAATGCAGCCATTTCTTCTTGAAATTGCAGTTTAGTTCACTGTATATATTGGTGTAAGGGCATGAGCAACGTAAGAAAATGAAGGAATCTTCAAATGATGATGATTTATAGAGAAATGAGAAAGAATGGTAGTAATAGCTGTAATGGGAAAAAGAAAATCATGTACAGATCTCGACGTGGTCAACATGTACCAATTAGTGCTAGAATAAATAAATAAATAAAATCTCCGCAAATCGAAAACTATTTATAATGAAATATTGTTAAATAATAGAGAATAGTTGGCCTTGCATGATACATATAATATGAAAAAAATCTTTGTCGGCTTACGTCGATCACAGAATATAATATAAGGTAAAGTCAGGGGCAAACGTTATAAAGTTTACATAAAGAAAGGATTTTATTTTTGGAGTTGATAGGGAATAAAAAACTTGATCTCTATGAGATTTGATGTCTTTAGAGACAAACTGAAATTGGTCAATGGTGATTTTGAGGAACTTATCAATGATTTGATTTCTATATATAACAGGGTTATCCATTGCAATCACATCAAACAGTATTTGGTAGTGGTGAATGTCCTTGACCATAATATTCAGGTTGTTAGCAGGGTTAAGAATTAACAGAATCCATTTAGTTAATATCTTGACCGGTTAAGAAAGATATATATAATGGCCAGGTGATTATCTCCACAAGATTTAAGAGTAAGGATAACATAGAAAAAGATGTGACGTTGTTTCATCTTCTATTTGGCCAATGGGACAAAGAGCCTGATAATCATTTAAAGTTTGTTTGGGGTTGCCGTTTGAGTTTTAAAAAATATTTAAATGGTCTTAAAAACTTACTAATGAAAAAATTAAGTTGTTTGTATATTACATATTAAATCACTTTTAATTTTAAATAAGTTAAAAAATACGTTTAAGAAAAAGTATAATTTTGATGTTTTTCCTAAACAATATTTTTTCGAAGAATGCGAAACATAATTTAAATTTTAAAAAGATTGTCAATTGATGAAAATACCTATATAATTACTAGATAATTATAACTTTCAAACTTTCAAAAGTATGATCATAATTTTTAAAAATTTAAATAATCATAAATTCTATATCAGAAATTATTTTTTAATTTCTTTCCAAAGAAACGTAACATGTTTGAAAGTGTTTTAAATATATAGTTACCAAATAGTAAATAATTTTTTAATAGTAGAACTTATTAATTAAGTTATAAGATATAAGTTCTAAAATTATAATTTATATTTCTCACCGCAATCTCAAACATGCAGTTAGAGGAATACAACTTTTTAGAAGAGACCAAGTAGGCATAATGTTGTTAAGTAACTTCCAGAGGAACAATTTAAGACAAACTTACATTTTTAATGATCAAAGCTTTGTCCAAATAGGAGAGGGATGAGCAGAGCTTAGAACATTATTTTGTGCTGAAATTGCTATATAAGTAGGTTTAACTGAAAATTTTTTAGATGAATAGTGAGACCATTTAATACTATCCCTAATATTGTAAAGCCCCTAGCTGATTAGTAGTGGCAGGATTTTTCAAACATGTTTTTCCCTTAATTTTTAATAAAATCATTTTCCCAAGAAATTTAGAATTAACCCTAATTACCCCCAAATATTTTGAAAATAAAGTTCCCCTTATATTTTATAATCTACAAAAAAAATTATTCTTGTTATCCCCAAAATATAAAAAACCCAAAATATGAAAAATTATCATTCTTTTTACAAAATAAAAATAAAAATATATATGCATACAATTAGGTTTCTATCAAAACTTATAATCTAACTCCAATTCATATGAAAAAATGATTTTCTTAAAAATTTACAACTTTGGCTATTAAAAAAATTAGTTAATATATGTATATATATATATATATATATTTAAACAAATAGTAATATACATAATCTCCATGGCCATTTTGATCTACTAGCTAGCAGTCTCATTCATGTTTTCCCTCACTCTCTTTTGCTCTATCCTTCTTAGGCATGATTTTTCTTTTCTTTCTTTTTTCCTTGAATAACATTTTTTATTATTATTATGTCAACTAAGGATATTAAAACTTTTCTTAGAGAGAGATAAATCTTATATCTAATTCTGGATCTTTTTTCATTAGTATAAATGTGCTCAACATATTCCTAACTTGATATATGTTAACACACATATTCCAACTAAGGAAAGAGCACCAGATCAGCAAGCTCTAGATGGAAAGTCAACTTCTATTCCTACTGTAATCTCTTAGGATCAAGCCTCATATGGGAACTAATTCCCTTTTAATTCTCCTTTTGATCTTTGTAATACTTTCCTTGCTGTACACAATTTGTTGTATCTTTGTTTCCTTCTCTTTTGTACTTTCTATAGAAATTGTAAGCAGCAGTGCTGCTGTATATATATTCAGTAATATACACGTTGGTTTGGTGTGGGATTACCAAACTATTTTCTCATTTCTTTCATGGTATCAGAACAATCATAGGACCACTCCTCTGATCCTGCTCTAGAAACATGGAATCCAATTCTAACACTCTTGCTGCCACACCTATTGCAAATACCTTTGCATTGCCTAGCATCACCCACCATTTATCTATCAAATTAGATGGCACCAACTACCTAAATTGGGTGTCACAATTTCTTCTAATTCTCAGAAGCCATGAACTCATGAGTATTGTGGATGGCACTGAGCTATGCCCATTGTAGTTCCTTACTGATGATATAGGGAAAAACACCACAATAATCAATTCTGATTGTGGCAGAAAAAGGATCAGTATCTCCTTGGCTAGTTCACCACAACACTTTCTAAAAATGTTTTGTCCTTTATATATGGACTAAACACTTTAAGACAAGTGTGGAAATCATTGGTAGCAAGATTTGCTTCCCAATCTCATTCAAGGGTTGTTTATTTAAAGCGCCAACTACAATCCTTGCAGCAAGGTTCCCAAACATGTTCTCAATATCTTGGTCAAGCCAAGTCTTGGGCTGATCAACTTATGGCTGTTGGAAACCCGTAGAAGATGATGATCTTATCTCATATATCTTGGGTGGACTCAACCCAGCTTATACTGCTTTTATCATTTCATTTTATTTTGCAAGCCGAGAACTTTCCATGTCTTTTCAATATTTTCAGGTTGAACTCTTAAACTATGAAACACTGTTGGGCACTCAACATTACAATACTGCAAATTTAGGCACTTTTGCCTTAAAACACAAAAATCAAAGCCATCTGGATCACACTTCAGAAGGAAAAGCTTTGGACAAAATAAGGGTCATTACAAATAGAACCAAAAACAACCAGAAACTAAGAATCCATTCAATGGCAACTCAAAACCCACCAACTCCAGCAGAGCACCTTGTCAAATATGTGGAAAATCAGGTCATCAAGCTCTTGATTGTTATCAACGCATGAATTTTGCCTTTCAAGGAAGGCATCCACCTGCTCAACATGCTGCCATGGCTGCTAGAACAAATCCCATCATGGAACATGCTCAAGAATAACCATGGTATGCAGACAGTGGTGCTAACAGTCATGTAACTACAAATCTAGAGAATCTGTTAATCCAAGAGCCCTATCAAGTTGATGAAGAGGTGGCTGTAGGTAATGAGACAAGTTTGTCTATCTTAAATCAAGGGTCTACAGTGTTGTATAACTCCAATACTCCCTTTAAATTAAACAAAATTATGCATTGTTCCTCTGCTGCTACCAACTTATTGTTAATCCAACGATTTTGTTTAGATAACCATTGTTGTTTTGTCTTGATTGACTCTCATTATTTTGTGAAGGACAAGTGCACGAGACAGACTCTTTTACAAGGGCCTAGCAAGGATGGAATCTACCCAATCTTTTGTCTAAATCAATTAACAAAGCCAAAGATCTTACTGCTTTCATTGGAACAACAGTTGATCCAGTCACTTGGCATAGAAGATTAGGTCACACGGCCTTTTCTACATTTGACAAACTAAAAATTCTAATTCACTTTTCCCATAATAAGTCCAACTTGCATAAGTCTCTTTGTGAGCCATGTCAATAGGCTAAGTCCAAGTCTCTTCCTTTCTCTAAGTCCAATAATGTAATCGCTGAACCTCTTGAAATAATACACTCAAATGTTTGGTGTTCTCCTGTTGTTGCTAACAATGGATGTTGAGTTCTGTTTATAATAATTTTTTGTATTAAACACAACACAATATAAATTATGAGAAAATATATAAAAAGATAGTTAATTATTACAATATTCCTAACGTTACTCTGTGTATGTATAATATAATAGAATACATTTAATATAAATTATATAGCATACATTTAATATTAATCTAGTAGTACACATAGTAGATTACTATATATATAGTGGAAATTAGTAATAGTACATGACTCATATTTAGCCCTTGCTACCCCTGTATATGTATTAATACATAAACTAACTAGCATTTAATAGAGAATATATACATACATGTGTCATACAATAAATATATTATGACATAATTAATTACATTTCTACTAGTATAGTATTGAATATGAGTTATAGAGATATATATATATATATATATGAGATTACTATATAGAATAATTATATAGTTAATATATATTTTATAAATGATATTAGAGTCAGAGGCAGAGTCCGAGTCAATTAGAAAAATTCTCTACCTCTGACTCTGACTTCGATCATATTTAATATGGAAAATCCTTCCCCGACAGAGTTAGAGTCGGATGCATGCTGCACGTTACAAGAAATTTGCTTATTTGGGACAAGCTATTTCCTGCAAAAATGACTATGTCTTATCAAAATGAGTATATTTTTGTCACAAAAACAGTCATTTTCGTTACAAATAATTTATAATAAATGCTCGTTTTTCTTGTAGTCTAATGGTGGATTGGATTTTTTTGTACGCCCCTAGCTTTTCTAAACAAAATTAGCAATTTCAAATTGAAATAGATAATATATATGGTTCTTATTTTAGATCAATACTTTTGAAAGAGAGCAACAAACTTTTTTATTCAACAAAATAACAAACCGTAAAACATGAAATCTGATTCAGAAATTCACAGACACATATTTCTAATGAATTATTGAATTTGAGCTTAGAACTTAATACATAAATTAGAACTTCATTTAAATCATAAACAACTAGGGGATATAAATTTGCAATTCTAGAGTGCCAATAAATATGGTCATGCAGGGCTACCATTTGAACCAAAATGGAATATATCTGGTTTCCTCCAGAACCAGTGATTGCTTGGAGTGCACTTTGGCCTGTATAATTAGCCCCCTTTCTGGCAATGAATAACACACGCTTCAACAAATGCTTCAATACAGAAAATTCAGGAAGGTCCCGTCCCCTCAAACATGCATCAGTTGTTCAAAGATTTTCATAGTAGAAGCCGGCAAACCTAGAAGAACATTTATGCTTTTTCTCTCTGTCCCATGAGAGAGGAAAAGAATTACTTCCTTCTCAGGCAAAGCAACCGGCCCAGAAAAAATGGGCTCTCCCCATCCAAAGTCTGTAGTGTGGAAAGATAGCCTAGACCAAGTTGTGACCAACAGGGTTGCCGCAAGAGAAGGCCTTGCTCTTGTTACTTCAAAATAATCTATGGCCGATCTCATATAACTGTCTGTAATCATATTCACTGCGTTTTGAACCAGACTGACTGTGAATGACAGCGGGTGTTCCAGTTGTTCACCTGCACTACATATTGCATTAGTTAACACAATCCCATTGCCAGAGTACCCTTTTGGTAATGGAGGCTCAAATCTAGACCGCCCATCAACAGCAAAGAGAAGCTTTGTCTTTTGATCTGGTTGCATTCTTAATGATTGAGTTCGAGCCCTCCAGACGAAAGCTGTAAGGGCTTCAAATGTTGTGCACTTGTCTAGAACCCCATCTTCCATGGCTTTTTCCTTGAGTTGTTTAAGCTGTTCGGGGTCAAAACAGAAGGAACTATAAAGCATTTCTTCTTTGTAAACTTTGTTGGTGTCTGATATATCTTCAATCTCGGCAAATTCATGGTGCTGAGACTCTATCTTTGGTGGGTTTCGGGATTTGAGTATGCTTCTATCAAGAAACGGCGGGATGTTTAGGGACAAGCCCCTTGCAGTTTCACCCCATGAGTTCACAAATTCCATGGCACTAATTCCATCAAACATACAATGGTTCATGCATAGCCCAAGAACAAAACCTCCACATTTGAACTTTGTCACCTGGTAGATTAAATTAGGAATATAACACTCAAAAAAGTGATTCTTGTTTCGAAATTAAAAAGAGGAAAACAGAGTTCAAAAATAAGAAGCAAAGCAGAGTACAGTTCTGTCATATTTCCATTTCTTATCATGCAATAAAAAACTCCGTGTCACGTAAAGTAATAACTAAAGCATTGGTCAAATTGTTTGAATGTTTTATTAGATTTTTAAAAAATGAGACAACAATAATTAAATAAAAATATGATAAAATTAAAATATTATTATAATATAGTTTTTGTTTTGGAATTTCATTCTAATAATATTTTGTATAACTTTTAATTTTTAACTTTTATTTTATTCAATCTCATTTCGTCTGTATAACCAAACAAGGACTAATCATAACCGCATATGGATTTAAATTTTTCAATAGAACTAGATTCTAAGTTATGGCTCGAACATAGCTTGAAGAAGTGCCTATTGTATCTCGTCCTCTAGGACTTTATTTCATCTGTATAACAAGTAAAGCCTAATTTCAGCCGCATATGGATTCATTTAATTTTTGCAGTGGAACTAGAATCTAAGTTATGGCTCGAACAGTACAGCTTGAAGAAGTGCCTCTGATTGCCCTTCCCCACTCTCTTTGGTATTTACCCAAAAAGAAAAGTCATAGTTGTAATTCTCAGTTCTTATCTATATTAAAATTTATTTCTATTTTAAAATTTATATGAAAAGTTGTTTGAAAGTAATTTTATTTTTATTTTTATTTTTATAGATAAAAAAAGAATTATTTTATTTTATTTTTTTGAGTGGAAAATTTTAAATCTAGATTTTTTATTTAAAGAATTAGATTATATGCCATCATGCTATTAAACTCTTAACAGGAAGTAATATAAGAGTTAATGGCAGGAGGTAATGTTCTTGATGATTAAAATTTCATGATATTTTAAATTATTAAAAATATAAGCATGATGTGGCCCAACATGAGTAAAGTTATTATTTAAGAAATCAAATACGAAGGAAAGAAAACGAAACGTTGTTGATCAGCAAGTATGTATAGCCATGACATACGAATAAACAAAAGTACTATTGCTTCGAAAATAACAGAAGATGCTCAAACCTGAACCACAAGAGGAGGTATTTCAAGTATGTTCTTTGCACCAGGAATGTCATAAACCAGCTTTCCAAGAGTTATTGGATCAGGCTTTGTATTGCCTCCAATCTCCTCTATTCTACAGTCTGCTTCGGCTTCAACAAAAACAGCACCCTCCCCCGTGCAATCCACTATCAGCTTTCCTTCTGAGCTGATTGTTAACCGCCCCGCAAGTGGGTAGTAGTGAACAAGAACCTTTGACAAGGCTTCCTTTATTACTTTCGCAGCTTCCTCGTTGCCCTTACCATCTGATTTGAAGCAGTAGATAGTACGTACTGCAACTGCAATGTTCTGGTCCAGGTTTGAGAGGAAGTACAGATGCTTCTCTGTTTCCTCTGCAGGAGTAACCAGAGTTGGTTCTTCTTGCTTTACACGAAGTTGAAAGGAGCTATTACCAGCATTCTCCATCGGAAGACAGACTTTTAGATTCTAAATCCGACCAACACAATCAACAAACCAAAAAAAGAGAGGTTATAATCTGATAACATAAAACAAAATTGGTAATGAGCTCCAGAAAATGATATCTCTTCTCCCCATTAGAACGGGGTGGATTGAAATGAGCAGATTACCATTCAAAGAACCTGTGTTTCACTTTGATATGAACACGGCAAACAAAGAGTTAAAAGCTAATACAGAAAGGGAATTGCAAAAATGCTCTTGCCATCTACCTGTAAAGAAGGATTATTTGATGAGAGAAGAATGGGTTTGCACAATGAACTGGGATTTGCCTATTCCCTTTTGGAGTGTGGTTAGAAGAGTTATATAGAAAGGTGTGGGCCAAAAACTTGACAAAATAATAGTTTCGGTTAGCAAAATACAACAACATGTAAGAGAGAAGGATGTCGATGACCAAATGGATTAGTTTGATATACGCAAACATGAATGAAGGGAGAAGCCGTATTGAGGGAGGGAGAGAGAGAGAGAGAGAGAGAGAGAGAGAGAGAGAGAGAGAGAGAGAGAGAGAGAGAGAGAGAGAGAGAGAGAGATTATGCAGATCGTGCTAAGGTCGTACGTACGCGTTGCGGTAGGCAACTTGCCATGAACCAAAACATGACCAGCCGGGGAGTGTGGCGTAAGAGAGTGGAGAGAAAGTGGAGTTGGTTGGTGGAGTTGGCGTCCAAAACATGGTTACCTAGCCAACTTTCCTTGTTATTGTTATCTTTTGAATATGGTACCAATTAGTAGAAGGACATCAATTAAACTTAACTTGATTAATATATGAAGATACCTCAGAACTGCTGCGGGGCCATGATGTTGACAAAAGAAAGGATTATCTTGCATAAGCAGGTAAATAACGGCTTACGTGGAAGATTCAACCAAGTGTATATTAATCAAGAATTAATTAACGCCATTCAAAAAAGTAACGTGGTACAAGAAAAATGAACTTTTGCATTACTTAAATTCCTCGCAAAAAATAAAAAACTCATTGCTAATTTGTAGTGACGGACCAGGATACTTTTCTTTACCAGCTATCTAAGGGAAAAACATAGGGCTCGTGGCTCTGATGATCACCTCTGCATTTGCATGACAGCAAGATAGCCTCATGAGCAGGGGTCTCCAAATTATATTAAATGCTTTAATTTTTATACTTGTGTTTTCTTTCTCAAGTTCCTGCCCTAAAGATCATTACAGCCGTCCATCCATAGTGGTTAGATATTATTGAGTTGTGTGAGAAAAGGAAATCATAGAGTTTTAAATACGAGGATATATCCAGTTTGCTGAAACATACCATTCACGACCTGCGGTAGCAACGTGAAGATTGATGATTTCATTGGATTTACCTAATTTTAGGGTAATCATGTTCAATCAGGAGTCTTATAGAAGGGGCAGCCATAACTAAGTATTCAGTGGAATTGGATGAAGCAATTAATCTTTCATATATCCACTTGATCATCAGGATGATTAAACGTGATGATCAACTCCAGGCACTGAACATGATATCATCATGATCATGACAAGAGGCCGAACGCGCATATATTCCTAATAAAAATGACAAACGCGCGAACATGATCTCATGTATACATGGATACATACACACATGAACAATAGAATACAAACACATAAACTAGATCGAGCAGGTAATTATCTACGTATTTTTTTGGGGTTGGGTGGGGGTTCGTCTTCTGGATGTATATAGGTGATTCTACTATCTCCAGGCGGATGAAAATCTATCTGTCTGCCCATATTTTAATATATCATGTGTTAAGATAGTTTTTTGCGATTATCTTTATTGTGAACTCCAATCTTAGACCCATGAATGATAAATTGAAGGGCTTTCCTTTCCAACAGGGAAGACGAAAGGCGCCTGTGATTTATCTATACAGGTCCAGGCAAGACGAGACTCAATATTAACGAAAGAGGACAAAAAGCTGGTAACGGAGGCAATGGAGCAGTTGAAAATAGCCGAATAGGCAAGAGAGAAATGATAGATCAATAGGGAAGACTTCACATTTTGGTGCATATGACTTCACCTTCTTCGATCTATTCCTTCATTTCTTTCTCCTCCATCACTAGATAACAATCCACATGTATTAATTGTATGGGTTATATAAATACGTATAAGAATTTCTCAAGGACTTCATTCGATCTATACGTTTTTATATACACATATGCATATTAATAATTGAAAAAAATTGTTCTCAAAAAAATAAAAAATAAAAAACCGAAAGAACTTTAACGATTTGGTCGGGCGGTGGGCTGGTTGAGCCCGATAGTTGCTATATGGATCTCTAAAATGACCGAAGGAAATGACTAGCCAGTCCCCCCACCAATGTAAAATATGGGTGTAATACATGACACAATGTATGAAACCAACAAGGACACAGTACAAAATTAGCAGATTTTGACATGATGTTAATGAATTTGCATCAAAATAGATAGATCTATTAAGACAGGATTTATAAATAGATCAATAATAGATCAATATATTTAACACAAAATCAACCCATTTTGAATTTATTTCAAAATTAAAATTTTATTATTGTTAAGTTGTAATATTGGTATTTCTCAGTATGCTTATATTTTTATTATTTTTATTATTGGAACTATAATTTTAGACCTATGTTCATATTTGTTATTATATAATTTGTAATGTTGTTTTTTTTTTTTATAAGAAAATTTGACTTTTATTCCAATAACATTCAACATTACATCAGGGCAGGTTTGGAAGATACATCTCAATTCAAAATTCTCATCTCATCATTACAACTTTATCAAATTCCTATATAAAATATAATAAACAATTTAACTTTTTTAAATTCCAATTCAACATTTTCAAATCTCAAAACAATAATAATACTAAAAAAATAATATTTTAAACTTTCATTTCAACTCAAAATTCTTATCTTACTTATCAAGCCTGCCCTTAGCCCAAATGGTTTGAGTAATACATTTAGGACATGAATACCACCACATAACTAAGTCTTCAAGATGCCATGCATGTCTAGCCAACTTATGAGCTGCTTCATTAGTTGTTCTTACAATATGCTTAATCTTACACTTTGGAAAATATTTCATCAATCTTTTCATTTCATAGACCATATTGCCAAAATGTGTCGTTGTCTCTTTGTCATTCACAACTTCATTAACTAGCAACAAGGAGTTAGTTTCAATGAGCAAGTTTGGTATGCCCAAAGGAATGCAGATCTGAAGGCCTCTCACCACAGCCATCAACTCAATCTCAATAGGATCATTAACCTCTCTTTCCTTATTACTAGTTGATAAAATGACCTCACCCCCTTCCTTCCTTAAGATCACTCCCACACCAGCACTGCATTGGTCTATAAAAATAGGCCCATCCATATTTAGTTTTATAGAATCATTCTGAGGTGGCCTCCATCGACACTTTTTTGTATGCTTTGATCAGCCAAATCATGTACTGCTTGATATTCCTCAGCTATAGACAAAGCATATTCAACTATCAGACCAAGATTGAGAATTTGATTCTCATATATGTGCTCGTTCCTTCTATACCAGATGCCCTAGGCAATTAAAAAAAGAAAAATGATAACTACAACCGGTTAGTGCAACCGACGTATCCATGTCATCCGTTTTACTTTTTCCTTCCTCTCCCTCTCCTTTCGTTCCCTCTCTCTCCCGCTTGACATTTCGTTTCTCCCTTCCTCAATCTCCATCTCCATTGGAGCACTCCTTCTCCCTTGAAGATGCCTAGTGCCCCATGCACGTCTGTCTCCTTAAGGAAACCAAACAGGTTTGGCCCCCCCTTATGAGCAAAGAAACCACCACTGCCGCAAACCTTCACGCTTCAGTGAAGCATCTCCACCTCTTAGCTGCTGTCACCACACGTGAATCCCTTCACGCAAGGCAACTCCAACCATCTCGCAAGTCACTGCATCACATTGGAGACTCCATGAGAATAGTCTAGCAAACCTCCCTGTTGCCATTAATCCTCTGTTTTAAAGAGCCAAAACGGAACAATTTTGTGCTCTTAGCCCAGATACCTCCCACGCACGACCACCGACTTAAAACCGACACCAACTGCACCCAAGCCACCGTAAGTCTCAGTTTCTCGCACCAAAACACAACACCCAGTCTCTATCGTGAGCCATTACAAAACTACCGTCACTGAGACACAGAACAAGATCATGGGGCACTCCAACGTGTGGAATTCTCACCCTAAGAACTATGGCCCTGGCTCCTACGCCTGGTATAAAATATTGCTTCTTCTCTTCCAGCCTGTTTGGTCCCCGAGAAATTATCATTGATCGAAAGAAATCTAACTTGTTCCGATCCTTGCCAGGCTTCTGATTTATTTATAGAGTTTTTTTTGTTCGATTTTTTTTTGTGTCGTTAGACATTTTCCCTTCCGCAGCAACGCCAAGGAAATTGGCTTCATTAAGGTATTATTTTTCTAATGAGTTCATTGTCTTACTCTGAATGTTGGGTTCTGATTGTTAGATTTCTCGATTGTTAGAATTTTTTCATGAGTATTCAGTGGCTTGGTCTGTTGAGAAGCTGACTCACGAGGTGGTTGGAAGTTTCTGTGTGAGGTTAAGCTAAGCTAAGGACCAAGAAAATTTGCTCTGTTTTTTACTTCCCAAAACAGAGAACACGGTGGAACTTGTCTTATGGCATTATGGTTGTTGCGGTTTGCCGTCGATTGCTCATCTATGGAGGAGAGGCTGATAGTGTCGTGGGTGTTGCTCGGTTTTGGTTTCTCACGTTGTGTTTATTTCATTTGGAAGCATGAAAGGGATTGTTTTCGGCATAATAGTTGAAAGAAATGGCAGTAGGAATAGAAAATAGTGGCCAAAGGTTCTTGTGGGTGGGAAGAAATCCACCACTAGAGGAGTATGAGCTTGCCAAGCTTTATTGCGGTCAGGTGGCTTCTGTTTGCACAGGGGTATAGAACTATGGCATCATCCATGTTGCGTTGGGAGAAACAAAGCAGTAGCGTGGAGAGAGACTGGAGGGAAGAGAGGGATTTGAAGTGAAGAAGATAAAGAGAGAGATGCATTTTACATTTTGTTTTTTGCCTTTTTTCTTTCTTTTATAATTCCACATAAGTTTCACGTATGGTCGGTTATCTCTCGGTTCCTCACTTCGGTTGTCTCTAGTATAGCTGTTAAGAAAAACTTTTCAACCTCACCCTTATTTCCCAGCTGCTGCAATTTCCTTACCTTCTGTAGAAAATCGATTTACTCTTCCTCCACCCTCAAATCATGAAAATACATCTTCCAGCAATCTTTGATAGAAGGGCATGATAACAAAGCATGATTAACATCCTCCTTTGCCACATTACACCATTGACACAAGGTTTCCACAATGACCTTTTTATTTCTTAGATTCCTTTTTGTTGGCAGCCCCTTCTTGCAAGCCCTCCAAGCTAATATTCTAATTCTGTTAGGAATTTTCAACTTCCAAATGTATCTCCATTCTTCATTTGTTCCTCGACATTAGAACATTCACCCACTTGATTAAATTGTCCAGAAGACTTGAAGAATCTATATGCACTCCTTACACTAAATTGACCACTCTTCTCATGTCCAAATGTAATATGGGTTTTATTATATTTTAAAATTTGAAAAATATTGATATATATTTTTAAAGATATTGTGGTTATTAATAAATATATATTTTAACTTTTAAGTGAAATTATGTTAATTAAGTTAAATAAGTTATGTGTTTTAGTTCAACTCATTTATATGAAAAAAAGTTTAAATAAATTGTGTCATGTTAACATATTTCTAATTAATTATTAAATAAGTTAAAATAGGTAGCACGACATGAGCCGTTATCTAAAAGGGTTAAGTTAGAGTTTGAAAGTTTGATACGTTTAACTTAAAGGACTGGGTTCGGATTGACCTATATAGTCAAATATTCATGATCTGATTAAGCTCTACCTTTCATGTCTATTCTCAGTATCAGAATTTCTATACACATAGTAAGGTGTCATTCAGCTTCAGTAGATCCTTCCTTTTTAATTTGAGCATCAATATGAGATTTTGAATAATTGTTTACCTTTTGTAGTACCTCATTCTTCCACAAAAGAGCTAATCCACCGCTCCTCCCATTACAATCCACAACTAGATAGTTATCAAAACCTAATCTGAACTTACATTTCTCTATCTGTCTCACCTTCAGCTTTGTTTCTTGTAAGATCACAATATTGGGATCTTCCTTCCTGACGATGTCATGAAGCGCTTGAAATCTCAATAGGTTCCCAAGCCTATAGGAATTCCAACTCAGAGTTTTCATTGCTCCAGTAGGGCTGGTAGCCAGCCTATGCCGGTTTGCTTTGTTTATCAACCTCCTAATTAGCCTCATTCTTCCTCTATGTCGATTGTCATTTTGAGCTCCTTTCCAGTTCATCTTCAAACTTTTCCAATTCTCTTCTCTTCTTCTGAATAGAGGTTACTATTGGGCTTTTGTCTAAGTTTTCTTGATCAGATGTTTCCACTGCCTTCCCCTAGTAGGTAAAGGCTTACTCATCAAGTGGGCTATTAGGCCTTCATCAATGATCTAGTTTGAAGTGACCAATCAATTTTGTTGAACTTTCAGGCCCACTTCAGTTGTACGCTTTCTTGCTTGAGTTTCCATTAAAGACACAAATTCCTCCATATTTGTTGTCTTCTTTTCTTTCTTCCCTTTTCAATTTTCATTCTTTCCTTTTTCCTTCCTTGATTTATTGCTTCTAGTCATATTCGATTGCCTATCTTTCTCCATCCATTTTGTGTCTTTATTTGGTAACGTTCCATATTGGCTTTGATTCTTTTTATGATGTCCACCCCTGTTTTCACATTTTCAAATTGGCTGACAGATTTCCCTATAATTCCCACTAGACATCTTGGTTCTTTTCTTTCATTCGTTGAAGCATTCATAGGGGATAGTGGCAGGTCATCCTCTTTCCTCTAGTTCTGCCATTCCCACTCCCTTCCTCCATTACCTCCTATATGCATCCACTGGCCATATGGAAAACCTTCGTTCTCAAATATTTCCTTCTTTTTCTGCTAAAGATTGTAGCACCAATGTCCATTGGCAGTAGTAGTAGAAGTTTGAGAGTTGTTCATTGGTAAAACGAACTTAGCAAGAGCTTGATGAACCTAAATTAACTGTTTTAATTTTCCTCTCAGGAGGGGCTTTGTGGTATCTATACAGACAAGGACTCTCATGAACTCTCCCCATGCCATATCCTCCTTCTTGAAATCAATTTCTTCCATCCTTCGCACTACTAATCAGTTTGCCCTACTAATCAGTTTGCCTACATACTCATTCATGGCACAATCACAATCAGAGGCAGATCATATGTCCATATCCAGAATATAGTTGTAGTAATGTCCATTCCAACTCTTTCACCAATAGCAGGTGTTTGACAAAAGACCAAGGTCCATACTGTTTGACGCAATCTTTATCCTTGTTATCTTCAAATTCCACTAAAATTAACTTTGGTCCCAAATCTCAAAATCTGATATTTTTACTTGTCTACATATCTTCTTTATTATTTGCTTGAGAACTTCCTTATTGTATTTGACGATCCTTTTAGAGTTTGATAATAAGGCACTTATCTCCTTTGGTCATGGTATCTTCTGGCTTATTTGTCTCGACTTGAATTTTTTGTTCTTGATCGGTTAGAGACATATAGTTTCTTGTTGAGTTCCTCCAATCCATTGTTCTCCACATAAATCCAAACCAATAATACTATACTTAATGCTGTACGTTCGAAAAAACTGTACAAAAGACGAGTGAAAAACCCCTACGAAGGAGAAGCCTTAGAGTGGAGAATGTCAAATTATCTCTGTATTTTTATAATTTTGATTGGCTGTGAATGTGATAATGAATTTTTTGTTTTTATTTTTATTTTTTTGTTTTTGATACATTGGGAAAGAGAGGTTGAAGAACTCCATTTTCCAGATCTCAGTTCACAGGCCCTTTGCATGATACATACGAACATACATAAAAGATAGTCAAAAAATGTTATCCAAAAAAAAAAGAAAAAAGATAGTCAAAATGTTGACTTGAAATCTCATTGGTCCGTGACCAAAGTTGCCCGCAAATTAATTACCCTTCGTAGGGCCATAATAATCCGCGCAAATGTTAAGGGTTTCGAGGGACAGGTAAGATCCGAACACAGGGACTCACTCAGGAGCGTGCTCAGTTAGCCTGGTCCGAGACTCCGAAAAGATGGAAACCACACCACATGACCCGACTTCTAAACCCGACGAACCAGAGCTCGACCTCTACACCATTCCAAGCCACTCTAGTAAGTCTCTCTCTTTCTCTCTCTCCTCTAATCCGAGGCTTTGATCCCTCTTCACTTTTCGTTCAAACCCTAATCTCTTCGTCTGGTTCCCCTGAATCCAATTCCTCTAAAAATTTTTCGGGTGAAAAGACAATAAAATTCTGCAACTTTCTATTAAAATGATTCAAAATTTGTCATTGAAGCCCACCATACATTCTCTTTAGCTAGTTGTTGTTTTAGGGTATTTTGGAAGTTTTTGTTTCTAATCAAACAGTTGAATTTACAAAAAAAAAAAAAAAAGAGAGAGAGAGAGAGAAAGAAATTCGAAATTATGATTATTATCATTATCTTGTTGTTTTTAGAATCTCAAAAAACCTGAGATTGAAATCGAATTCTCTTAGGTTGGTTCTTGTGGGACGAAATCCACGAAACCGAGAAACTCGCTCTAAGAGAATTCTTCGACGGAAGCTCTTTTTCAAGGACGCCCAAAATATACAAGGAGTACAGAGATTTTATCATCAATAAGTACAGAGAAGAGCCTTCGAGGCGGCTTAGCTTCACTGACGTCCGAAAATCGCTGGTGGGCGATGTTAGCTTGCTCCACAAGGTTTTTAAGTTCTTGGACGAGCGGGGGTTGATAAATTTCGGTGCGCCTTCCGGTAGCAATACTAGTTTGGTGGTGGTGGAGGATGGGGAGGATAGGTCTAGAATTAAGATTGAGAGTGTTGTCCCGAATGCGGTTCGAGTTGGTGCCTCACCAAATTCGCCAAAGCCTATTTGCGTGCCACCAAACGTCGTGGATAATGCAGTTGAGAGTGGATTCAAATTTCTGCCATTGGCATCCTATTCAGATGTTTTTGGCGATTTGGTGAAGCCGAAGGGGCTGATTTGTGGAAATTGTGGTGGAATTTGCGACTCTGGTCACTATAAATATACCAAGGTATTAGCTCTTTTATGTTTACATTTGATCTCAGGTTTTGTTGTCTATTATAAGTTGTTTGCAAGAAATAGTGGGCTAGTTTTACTGATTGGATGCCTAGCATGTCCACTTAAATTTACTGTAGTCATGAATAATCTTATTGGTCAGGTATTTTGTGGGAGTTTGCTGTACATATCCTCTATGTTCGGGTCTTTGTGTTAAACATTGGTTATAACATTGGTATAACCAATCCAAATACATGTTTCTTATCTTCCTCAAGGATGAGATTTAGAATTTGGCTGTTTATGTGTATCTTTTTTTTTATTTATGATGGCAAACATATATGTCATTGTTTGATTGTGTTGAAAACGACACCAAAGGATTGAAACAATCATGAAACTAACAGCTAGGTATAAGTTTATTGAAATATATGCACAAAACCATTATGATTCTACATGTTTTTTGGTTTGATGAAGGTGAATTCTTTTGGAGTACGATTGAGTGCAGGACCTGAGTTATTGAGTGTTGTTACCTCAAATGTCCAACGCTCCAGTTTTCAACAGGAAAAAGTGCCCTACAAATTATAGCAATGTTCTGAACTTGATAAATATGCGACAATGTTCTGGGTTTGATTTTCATGATTTTCATAGCGCTGGTTTGCAGTTTTAGCAGTACAATAAATTCATCACAAAACTCTCTCTCTCTCTCTCTCTCTCTCTCTCTCTCTCTCTCTCTCTCTCTCTGCGCTGTTATGAGTTCGTAATTCATATTATCTATCACCCTATATTATTTTCTTTTGTGCTTGAGAGCTTGTGACCCCCATATTTGTTATGATTATTACACTGGCAGGGTGAATTCATAATTTGCATAAACTGTTTCAAAAGTCAAAATTATGGGGAGAACAGGTCTATGGATGAATTCAAGCTCAATGAGTGTGCAGAAAACAAGGGTAGTAATGGAGCTATCTGGACTGAGGCAGAAACCCTACTTCTTTTAGAATCTGTATTGAAGCATGGGGATGACTGGGAGCTCGTTGCTCAAAATGTTCAAACCAAAAGCAAGGTTGATTGTATATTGAAACTCATTGAATTGCCTTTTGGAGAGCTTGTGTTGGGTTCTGCCCACAAATATGGTAATTATGGTGGCCTCAATGGCAGTATGAATGGAACAAAACAAGTCCAGTTATCTTCATTTGAACGTCATGAAGCTATCAGATTAGAGGGTCAATGTCATGAACAGATTAATGAAAGGGAGGAAAATGGAGACACTGTGGACCAAGGTCATCCTTCAAAAAGACAGCGCATTGCATCCCTTTCAGATGCCGGTAGTTCACTTATGAAACAGGTAGGAGACCTTGTTACAAAAATATTGTTTTTCAGACTTCCAAGCTAACCATTATTTTGGGACATTATTGTTGTTTTAGCTGGTTTGTACTCTGTTTAGTTGGTAAATTGAGTATTATATTCAAACAATAACTGTGTAAAATTGTTGGAAGACAAAAAGTAGTGAAATGTGCTTTATGGTTTCCAATGCTGGGGCAAAAGATCCGACGCAAAAGAGAGAAAGAAGAAATGATATTCTGTTATATCTATAAATATATATTTATTTATGTGTTCAAGTTGCATAGCTTTTTTTCCCACATGTTTTTATATCGGCTAACTGAACTTTTCTCCTGTAAATGAATGATGGAGAAAATCATTTTTTTAAAATCTTATTTATTTTTCTGGCTGGAGAGAGGGAGAGAGGGGGGAGGGGGGGGGGGGGGGGGGGGGGGTAGGGGCATGCTGTCGAGCTTTTCCTTTCCCTCTTATTATGCACAACAAGAAGTTAATATTGTTTGCATCAGGGTTTTCATGGGTAGGGGCCATTGTCTGTAATGGACTGAATGTCCATGACTTCTCAAGTATACTCCCTGTGTACTTGGGCTTTGCGTATTACTATGAATAAAACTTCTTGATTGCCGATCCAAAAAAAAAAAATTGTTTGCATCAGGTTGCTCGGATCTCAACCATGGTTGGTTCTCAAATCACAGCTGCTGCAGCTGAGGCTGCTGTTACAGCACTTTGTGACGAAAACTCATTTCCAAGAGAGATCTTTGATGTTGAGGAGGATCATATTTCTAATGGATTATCTTCGCCCACTGCAAGTTACGAAGCAGAAAGGTTATTCATTCATTCATTCATTTAGTACCTATTGTAATGCCCCTGGATTCTTGGAACTGGAAGCATTATCTGGCTCTTCTACTGATACTATGATTTTAAAATTTTCTGTTATCTGTTTCAGAGTCCTTAAGAATGAAGAATCTAAGACGAAGGAAGGTTTGACTCAATCAGGTATGAAGAAGCAAAATGATTTCAAAAGTTTTGTCTGTAACTATGTCACAGTGAAGATATCTTTTGGTATATTATATATGTTGGCTTCTGAAATGCATTGATTTTTCTGTTATTTTTTTAAGATCTAAACCATTTTAGTTTTGTTAAGGAAAGATTGATTTGTTCATAACATAATGGAAGAGTCAGAGGGCCCGATTGGTTACCGAAACCCAAAACATCTCATCTTAACTCATCATTACAATTTTTTTAAATTCCTATATAAAATATAATAAAAAATTTAACTTTTTCAAATCTCAATACAAAATTAATATTAAAAAATTATATTATAATAATATTTTATTCATTTTTATTTAAAACATCTCATCTCATCTCATCTGTGTAACCAAACGGGGCTCCTTTTGTTTGTAGTTTTTTTTTTTGGTGCTTCATTCCCATGTGGCCACTGGATATCATCGTTCACTTCCACAATTTCTCTGGGCAGCCATTTTCTATTCTTTTATTAGGTTATTGATTGCCGTAGCATGTCACTCTTTATCATTTTACGAAGCTTTACTTCTTACAGAAACTGCAAATACACCCCACAAGAGGGATGATATACCTCTAGCTCTGCAAATTAGAGCTTCCATTGCAACAGCTCTTGGGGCAGCTGCTGCTCGTGCTAAATTGTTAGCTGAGCAGGAGGACAGAGAGGTTGAAAATTTAGTGGCGATCATAATTGAAACACAGGTGGGTCACAGCTTTCTTTGTTCATGGTCCACATGCTTTGCCCTTTTACGTTCTACTTGCTGAAAACTTTCCATTTAAGAGGTAGGCAGGCCTAAGAATATATTCTTTGCTTGAATGCATATGTAGATGAAAAAGTTGCACCACAAAATCAAGCATTTTGAAGATCTGGAGCTGATAATGGAGAAGGAATACGCTGAAATGGAAGAACTTAAAGATTGCCTTTTAGCAGAACGGATTGGAGTCCTACAGAAGGCAATCAATGCCGGTATCTCTAGATGGAGGGATCACTCTGTAAAATCTTAAGATTGGTAGCATATTTAACTGAAGATTTTGTTGATATCATTGAGAAGGCAAAGGAGAAGAAGAAGAAGACGAAGAGATGAGATCTGAGATGCACGTTATGAAACCCTTATAAAAAAAAAGATGCGCCTTATGAAATTTCAATGTACGCTTTTGTGTTTATTTCTAAGCAGAAATCGATGTTACCGCCAGTTGCACTTAAATTTACAATTAGGCTGATGAACACCATTTTCGTCCCATTAGTTGGCTAGAAGCTCTTTAGAAATGTTCACAGCACTAGGTTCAATAATATTTCCTTGGCAGCATTTATCTTCTACTCTTGTATCAATCTGAAGTCTTCACCTTGATTTTACATTCAAATATCTAGCAGTTTCCTTGTATTTCTACAATTTATTTCCTTCACACTCGCACACAATTACGCAGCCCAAAGAAACGATATATCATCATTCCTGCCGTGTATGGTGACTAAATTTTGTTGTCCTTTGTTCTGAAATCGCACTCAATGTCTATATGTTGTTCCTTCCTAGAAATAACATGAGCGAACTATGGGCACGATTATATACTTAACAAATTCGACTTTTGAAAAGGTTTGTAAAGAGGAAACTTCTAGCCATCTCCCGCGGAAATTTCGGAGACAGACTCAAGTTCCCTTTCACCTGCAATATGTTTTGTCCTATCTGTTGCCTAATCAAATCAATGATTTTAGGATCAATAGGTTGGCCAGACACATCAGTGACAAAGAATGTATCTTTTGCTGTCCCTCCTCTTGTTGCCATCTCTGCCTGTCTAATGCACAAACCATTTTCCCGAAATATTCTGGTAATATCCGAGAGGAGTCCGAGTCTGTCATCACTGCACAGTTCTAGTTCCAGTTCCTGTACCGGAGTAAGCAATTATTAGAAAATTACCTAAACAAATGCTACTCTAAACTCGAGTGTCTAAAGTGGGCTATCTACCTCAGAGGCTCTTCTCTGGATGGCTGCTTCAAGGCATTCTATAACACGTTGTCTCTCAGCCTCTGAACTTACGGGAAGCCCATCGATATGTCTGATGTAGTATTCCTGCAAGCAGAGGACTATTATGACATGGGTCTGACAGGATGAACCTAAAGGAAAATTCAGAACCGTACTTGAGCAGCTCCTAGTTGATAGTACATGTACATCCAAAAACAAGATTTTCTTCAAAGGGAAAAGAAAATCCCTTGGCTGAGCGAGGAAACGGTATTTGGTCTTCCAATCCTAAATACGAACCCGAGTTTCTAATGAAACAAACTTAAAGACGTTGTTGTACAAACAAGGGCTGTCTATTCAATTCTCATGCATTATATAATGGGATCTGATCTGATTTTCAACTACTCAGTTACTAAGAGTTTTGATCATACCTGATAAGCTTCCATCCTTTCTGTGATGGCAGTCCCATGGAACACCACATACTGCATATCTGTTAGAGTGCACAGTGTGTCAAACAAAAGCTTCGGCCGGTCTTTGGATCTTATGGAGACAACAGTATAGTCTCTATCATTACAATCTAATACGCAAACATGGATTCTTGAACTATGCTCGACATCTTTAAGCCTTTCGAAATCCCTATAGGCAAACATCATTTGATGTAATCTTCTTTGTCTGTGTGTTACCCCAGATGAGGATATTGTGATTCTAGGTGTCATAAAACTGATATTTCCTTGGAGGACATTGCAAAGCAGTTGCTTGATAGTAGAGAGCCGTTTTGGATCTTCAATTGCTTGTCCAGTTGAGTGTTCTGTCACGTCAATAACAGCAGCAGCTCTAGAATTGTGTGTCCATATTTCACCGTTCACCACGTTGCATCTGAGGTCTGTAAGTACTGCAAATACTTCTGACAACAGCCCAGGCCTATCAGTGCCAGTTAGTTCAATTGACGTATGCTCCTCCGAGGGCATTCCCCCAGTTGACCCTCTCATTGACTCCAAGCAGCACGCATCAGTTTCAACAGTCTGCAAAATTGATCAACAAATCCGAGGTTTAAATAGGAGAATGTAAAAGTTCTGGAAAACACTACAAGAATCATGCATAAAACGAGGTTGGCATGATCAACAACTTATTCTAGTGAACCCAAATTGAGTCTACATAAGTTGAATTTAGGTCAGTCTCATCCCAAAAAAATTAAAGGAATTTGGTAAACTTCGTTGAGCTGAATCTAGTAATGGGAAACTTACAAAGATGAACCAAGTGCTAGCCAGATAAAAGGTTTCATAGGTCAGCCAGACAACGCTATTCGAGATTTCACTTGCAAATGGAGGTGATCTTGGAACGAAAGAACTAAGTTATACCAACCAAACGAAAAGAAAGTAGTGAAAAATACTGCTGCTATAATCACTTGCCTTCTGTATATAATCGAGGATCCCTTCATCTCTAACTTTGTTCCCATCACAGTCAGTCATATTAAACACTGGAAATGAGAAAATGGAGATAAAAAAATAATGGGTGTTTTGTACGCAATTGAAAATTGTAAACATTGCTTCCTCTCTGTGAGAGAGAGAGAGAGAGAGAGAGAGAGAGAGAGAGAGAGAAGGGGGGAGGGGAGGAAATAGTAGAAGTATACCATTCATGAACCATCCTCCATCAGAGGAGACGTATGCTTTTGTTATGATGAGGTCTAAGTCTGCAAGTACTTGGACAACTTCAAGGAGTATTCCATGCCTATTAGTACTAACAACCTAAGTAAAAAGCTAATCTAATCAGAAAAATTCTGTTCTTAACTGTTCATTTTGCGAGGTAGAAAATGGGGGCAAAGCAGAGTTTACCTCTATAATGGTGGCAAGCTCACAAGACTCATTGTCAATCACAACTCTGCAACCACAAAACTAATGTCAATGTCTCATAAACTTCAAAGCTCGAAATTTTGAGAGCAAGAGGAGTCCAAAATGAAAGTTGAAGCCGCAGGGCTAGGCCATTAGCAATTTGGATTGCAGACTAAAACTCTACCTGCACAGCCTTCATAATTATCATTAATCAGATAGCCAAATGCAATTCATTTCAAATGGTCAAATACATGATCCCCAAGAAATCCCCAGAAACTTAGTTGAGATATAAAGCTTGTATGTAAGAGTGAGAAAGAGAGAGTAGCATGCCTTGTTGGGTTCATTCTCTCAATGAACTTTGCATACACATCATCCATGATCAAACTCTCAAACCTCGAGAAGAAACCCAGACTGAAAACTAAGAAAATAGAGAACTTTCGGTTGAGAGAAAGACTGTGTAAGCAGAGTGAAGCTGCAATGCCGTTTAAAATATGGGGCCGGAAAGCTAACGTGAACATCAGCAGCGATAACGTGCCTATTTGTGATTGGTTAAAGTAACAGTTAAGATGTTGCCGGGAAACAGTTAAAGCTGCATACTGGGGGATTCTTAATTCTTTAGGTGAGATATCAACAGACGAGTCCGTACCCCGCGCTGGAATTTTAAATCACGCGACTTGGCATTTCAGTAAAGTTAGGATAATCAATTTTGCATATTTTTTACATATTCTATTCGTATAATTATTTAAATCAATGATGCACATCCTACATGTTTTACAATTATTTTTATAACTATATTTTAAATGGATGATAGACTGATAGATATGTGAAATCTAAATAAAAAGATATTTAATAATTTTGATAAACAATTGATATTATTTAATATAAAATAATTAGTCGTAAAATAATTATCTGAATATTATGATTTTGAGTAATGCTACATATAGTCATTTTTGCATACTTCTTGTGCACTCCATTGATATGATTGGCTAGATTAATTTTTTTTAATACACAATTAATTATATCACTAAAATGCATAAAAGAGTCGATAAAAATGACTGCAAATAAAATTTTCCTATGATTTTAAGCAGATCATTAAATTGGGCGGGACAGACAAGACAATCGGATAAGGATGTTTTACTTTGAGGTGGGGAGAATTAGAGGACAAAAGAGAAACAATGATTTGTTAACTAGAGGGAATGAGACCATTCAAGTACCAGTCTTCCAAATCCCGGGGACATCAAAACCACTGTGTTATATAAGCACAAGAGAATCGTACTTATCGTAAATAAACGAACAACTAGTCTACTAGATATGTGGCAAATGCTAATCCCAACACACTGGGTATGCTACTTGTATTGTTAAAGTTGATTGATTGTGTTAACGACGTGTTTTGTATATTTTCAGATAGTGCTCTCAAGGTTCGGATGTTCTGCTTGCGGGCCTTTGAACAAGGAACACGAATTATATATGAGAGCTGTGGAATTGGAACGCTGGAGATCTTTGTGTCTCTGTGAGCAACTTTCTATAGTACCACTAATATCGATCTTTGTATTAATATATTTTAGGGGATTCTCATTTCTTGTTCTTCTTTTTTAAACATATTAGGTCGGAGCAACGTGTAAAGCACGTTTGTCTAGTTTTATTTTTTATAAAAAAATTAATTAATACACCAAGTTGAATCACCTCTTTGTGAAATCTATTATTACAATGTTTTTTAAATATGACAAATGTTCCTATATAATATGAATTTAATACTTGTGTATGATCAATAGAAAAGTAAAAAATATAAATGCAAAAAATTCAAAATATGGTAAATTAATATAAATTATGAGATTTATTTCTCTTACTTACCAGACTATTTCAATTATTCCAGACTAATATATTTTTAAGAAATCACTACTATACACCACATTACAAATATAAAAAATGTGAAGTAAAATTTATTTTGATATACTTTCTTGGTATTAATTATTATTTTGCATTTAAATTGCTGTTTACTTTACATTAGTTTAATGTTAGATTTTAATTATTTTATTTTATTAATATCGAGTTGTATAGTATTTTTATTTAGCTCTTATTTATTTATTTTTGTTGTATCTCTTTTTTTTTTTTTTTTTTTTTTTTTTTACTCTTTTATTTTCGGATTGGACTTGTTGGAGTGTGTTTCATTTTTCTTTTGGACCCAGCCCATTCGGTCCAAGCCCAACCTGTGAGCCTTCAACCAGCCCACTAAATCCCCCCAAACGGCATCGTTTAGTCCAACCCCTAGGCCTTCTTCTTCTCTTCTCCTTCTTTCACCTGCGTGCATTGCTTCTCCACCTCTTTTCCGTTTCAGTTTTCATACCCTTCAATCCGTGTGGTTGCTGCTTCTCTTCTTCTCCTTCTTCATTTTATTTTATTTCTTTCCTCTATTCTTCATTTTACCACGACGTCGATGCCGAGCCGGTGAGATCACCATGGTCCCCAAAAAAATAGAAATTAAATTTACAGACCGAGATAGATCTCTCCGAACGATCCACTACCGATCTTCCGGCCGAGCCGAAACTTTTTCCCAACTCAAGGTTCCATAACTCCCAAAATCCACCATCAGGCCGAACCCCAGCTCCAATGTGACCAAGTCCAAGTCTCGACAAACAATAAAAATCAAAGACGAAAGCTGTCAGAATGTCATGGGACAGGGAAGCAAATAACGGAAAAGAGTGGGTGGCGAAAACATCAATCGAAATTGGTATTAGAGTGAAGAAGGAGGAGGAGGAGAAAGTGAATGCATTGTGATATGTGGAGGCAACGATGTGGTCCCCATTGCTGATGAGATGGAGGAGAACAAAGGAGATGGCAGCCATGCAGCTAGAGGTGCAGTAGGCAACCTCAGTGCCCTCGAGAGTCGGCATTTGATGGCTGAGATTCAACACCGTGGGGTTGAAGTGATGTCTATAGATGAAGAAGTCTCATTTGAGGCCCTTGAGTTTCTTTCGCAGGCTCTCTCTCCCTCTCTGTTATAATGTTTTTCTATTATAATAAAATATAAACGGACACCAATATTAAAAAAAAAAAAAGAATATAAATGGACAGAAATGAGACTTAACGGTGACTTAACGAAAAATAAGTAAAATAGACGAAAAAATAAGAATTTCTATTCCATACACACTTTATATATATAAAAGATACAATATTTCTAGCTCCTTACTCATAATGCATTACCCTTACGTCGTTTAAAAAAATTTTGAGCATTAATGGGAGTACTTGATCCATTAATAACTTCTGTGCAATTTAGTTATATATATAAAGAACCAATTAAAAGAAGGCGATCATTGACTTTAATTTGCTTCTTAAATGAAAAACATAATTAGCCTTATTTTTTTTTTTCCAAGAAAAGCTAAGGCTTGGTATGGTTCTACGTATTTGAATCTGAGCCTCAAGATTTCTGGTTCAATTACGTATTTAAATGCCTACACCGCCATGTTTAACTGCAACCTTTATGCAGGCCAGCATAGATGCAAAAGTTTCTGCATTGAATTTCTGCAGTACTTATGTTGCAGAATTCCAGCAAGATAATGAAGTGTTCAACATTATTAATGGAAAAATCAAGCTGAACGACGTGGTTATCATTCTTCCACTTATTCAAAAAGCCAAGAGGTGTATCATCTCCCCCACAGCTTCCTTGCATGGTAATTTTAGTATTTTATATATATAGAGTAATGTTACATACAGTCATTTTTGCGTACTTTCTACGCACTCCACTGATATGATTGGCTGGATTAATTTTTTTTTTAATTCACAACTAATTATATCACTAAAATGCATAAAAGAGTCCATAAAAATAACTGCGCATAGAATTTTTGATATATATATATGGACCATCTGATCTCAATCTGTCTGTCTGTATTGTCGTTTAACAATACCAACATGTCATATTCATCTGTTACGAAATTTCTCAGATACTTTTGGCCGAATGAGAGGGAAAATAAAATATAATAAAAAACGTTTTGGCTGCATGTACTGATGTACTGTTTTTTTTATTATTTATTTTTATTTATTTTTTTTAAATCTATATACGAAGGAGGTGCGCAATCGCAGCAAAAGTAGGAGTTAGAGGAAGGTCATGTTTGGGGGCCACAGCACTACTAAAGGACGATTGATGTAGGTTGCTTTTGGCCAGCCTAGCTTCTAGATCAGTGATCTACGCGTAACGCGGATTCCAGAACAACGTGGTACATATTTATAAGGCCTCATGTCATAACGGAGATTCTGATCCTCTAAACCTAAGCAAGCATATATTTGCCAAGGACTTTGGAAAGAAGATATTCGTCATTGGCGTTGCCTTATCACGTACGTACACGTTTTAATTACGTAGTACTTTTGCTGTTTTTGTTGCACTTGAGGGAACAGGTCACAGAGCAACTCATGTACTAAATCATGCACCAACCGCCAATCGCCTATGGCCTTTGGGCGGACTGGCATCCGTACGTCCTGGTCTTTAGGGACCATGGGACGGTGAGCAGCTGGAGGGTTCGGTCCTAAAAATTACTTGCTAAAAAACAAATCTCGCACCAACCAACCATGAGAGCTGGAACTGTAAGGTCCCCAGCTCACTTTTCTCTCGTTCCAGCCTACACATTTTACAGCCGGCCACCACAGCCACACTTGTTGGTAGCAGACCAGCAAATCCTTATTACAGTCAGCGCATGACCCTTACACTCTACTTGAATTGCAAGTGAACCTCACACGTCGTTCAATCTCTACATGCATATGGGTCTACTACCACCACATGTGCCATTCTACCGACTTTCTTGGCTTCTCATCAACGGAACCTGGTTGATCATCAATCGCATCTCACTCCTACCAGCAAGTGAGCTCACATGTTTGTATTGCCGTCCTGAATCTCGAGAGATTGATGTCTCTTGATCTCCACTAAAAGGCTTAGGAATAATTCTATTTATCATCATCTTCTCAATATCTCTTAATTTGATATTAAATAATTGGTCAACAAGTAAAATATAACAAATAGTAGAATTTTGGACAACAAACAAATGTGTTTGCCACGCTCAACAAAGTACGACGTAGTAGATGTCTTGAGCTTGATTCAACCTAGGCTCTTAAGAAATAAACACAAAATTGAATAAGAGAGAGAAATTTAGGCATATTTCCTACCCATGTACGAGTCTAATTTGTTAACATTTATAAATATATATATGCCTGTTGACTTGTCAAAAACAGGATTGCACGTAATGAGTTAATTAAATACATGTTGGTATGATATCTAAGTCTATATAGGTGTAGTTGCACTGGCATTGATTTTTCCACTCTCTGTTGGGAGAAGTCTAAATAGTGAAAATAATTATCTCACATTTTGTACGAGTCTGTTAGAAAGTAATTGAATAGAAAGAAATATAAAGCAAATTCACACGTATAGAGCCAAGAATTTTTACTTAAAAAACCCTTCAATGTAGAGGGAAAAATCATGGGACTTATTTCAATTAAAGCTTTCACTATCAATAATAATGTATACACAAGTGTTTTCTTTAGATAGCACTAGTCATACAATAAAAAATTATCTCAAGAAAAAAAACTTTCTTAGCAATCAAACAATGTGATTAGAAGAGATATTACCAAGAGATGCGCTATTGTTCACGACCTTGAACACTAGAAATATGCTCGAAATCCGATCTTCATTGTTCAGATTGTAGAGTCTTGAGTCATGAATGTGCCTACAAAATTTCACCTCAATCAGATCATAGACAACTCCAATCAGGGTGTTTGATTGAAGCTGGGTGAGTTCCCTTTTTTTTTTGGCTATCTCTTTTTCTCTCCAATCTCTTACACGGTTTTCTCTCTTTTCTTTACTTGTTCTCTCTCTACTTCTCTACATAGTAGAATCACTTAGGTTTTACAAAACCTAATTAAACTGGGCCCTCTCTACATGTAGGCTTAATGGTCCCACATGGGCCATCCTCTATATAGGAGCGAACCCAACACAATAAATCTTCCCTTTCTCAACTTTGTGGGGGGACTCACCATCACAGTGATTGAACAAGACTCAAGCTTCTCCCTTATTACAACATTCGTTAACATATCATAACCATTATCATCTATGTGAACTTTTTTCAAGTTCTAACAAAACACAAAGACAACCCACTCTACCATATGTTTGTCTTCCATGGATTTTGCATAACAATCGAGCTCTCCCCTGTCAGTCATTAACACATGCTTATCTGTAGAATATCGAGTGGAAGGATGTCAGTCTCTGATAAACCTCCTGAGTGGAACATCTGAAGGCATCTATGGTTCTAGCAACTGATCAAGGGTCTCATTCTGTAAGAGAGCATCTGCATCACTTGGACTCTATTGGTCATCTTGAACAGCATGTTCAATCTATGCTAGCAAATCTATCAATGACACCATACCCAAGTTAACTGAACCATCATTACACCAAAATACTACTTTATCTATCTTCTCAATATCTTGTATGGTTTGATCTGCAATAAACACAACGTCTCGGCTTCTCACTAGTTTCTTGTCAACTGGATCATATAATCTATACCCAAACTCATCCAAACCATAACCTAGAAAGAAGCACTATCGGGATTTTATATTGAGCTTAGATCTCTCATTCTTGGGAATATGCATAAATGCTTTACAACCAAAGACACGTAAGTGATCATCTAACATCCTTGCCGGTCCAAACTTTGTCTGGTACATCAAACTGATGTGGAACACATGGTGTGAGATTAAGAACATGTACAACTATCCTCAAAATCTCACCCCAAATAGATCTAGGCAATTGTGCCTGTAAAAGCAAACATCTAACTCTCTCAATCAGTGTTATGTTCTTCCTCTCAGCTAAACCATTCAGCTGAGGAGTCTTTGGAAGTGTCTTTTGATGCTGAATACCTTGCTAACCACAATAATAATCAAATGGGCTTGAATACTCACCCTCGTTATCAGTTTGGACGCACTTCAGCTTCTTTTCAGGATATGTCTCTCAACTGAGGCCTGAAACTGTTTAAACATTTCAAATACTTGATCTTGTTTTTTTCAAGGTATAGACCCATGACTTTTTTGAATGATTATTTATGAAAGTCACAAAATACAAGGAGCAAGTGTTCTTGTTTTCATAGGACTACAAACATCTGAATGAACTAGATCAAGTATACTTGACTTTCTTGAAGGAGGATAACTTTTGAAGAAAACTCTATTATGCTTCCCTGCCAAACAGTGAGTACACTTTTTCAAATGTGCACTCTTCATTCTAAACAGAAAGTTCCTTTTAGCCAATATTGCTAAGCTTTTCTCACTCATGTGGGCAAGTCTCTTATGTCACAATTGTACTGTGAGCTTATTCTCCATAACATTAATAATGCTACTGGAGAGCCTTACATGTACCATGTATAGAGTTGAAACCTTCTTGCCTCGAGCTATAACCATAGCACCCCTAGTAGGCTTTTATTGCCCATTACAAAAGGTGTTGGAATACCCTTCATCATCAAGTTTACGTATAAAAATCAAGTTCAAATGGATATTAGAAATGTGCTTTACATCTCTAAGAATAAGAATTGTGCTATTATTCGTTTCCAAGCACATATCTCCAATACCAATAATTTTAGCCAAGCCACCATTGCCCATCTTTACTGTGCCAAAATCACAGGGTACTTTAATTCGGGGTGTAGCATGAATGAAGGCACCACTATCAATCACTCAACTAGTTTCATGAGAAACAATGAAGAAGTCTATAGTAGTAGTGGTGGCAACTTGATTATCATTCTTTTCATCATCGTTCTTCTTTTCATTCCCTTTCTCCTTGTATTTTCTCTTCAATTTTTTGCAATATTTATTGATATGCCCCTTCATAACACAATGATAGCATTCAATATTAGCAAACCATTTTGACTTGCTTCTGCTCTTATCTTTGTTCTTTGGATCTTTACTTTTACTCCTCCCCCTCTTTTTGTAACCAAGACCTCTGACTGTGAAGAGAAACTCTGTGATTTTCTTCTAATCTCTTCATCCAAACACTGCTTTTTGCTTGATCTATATTGATTACACCATTTGGGGTTGAGTTAGATGATGACATTCCAAATGTTTCCTAAGAGTCCTGTTGAAGTTGATACACCTTCCATCCAACTCATTAATTATTCTTTGTAACGTGTTCAATTGATCTATCAACGGAGTTCCATTTTGGTATCTCAGAGTCATCAAATGCTTGATCAAATATATTTTATTATTTCCAATCTTCCGAGCATATAACTGTTCAAGTTTATTCAAGAGTGTACATGCATGTGTCTCCTTATTAATATAGTTCAAAACATTATTATCTACCCACTGCTTGATGTATCCACAAACTTATTGATGTTGCAAAGTCTATTATTCATCAGATTTATTTTCAGGCTTCTCATAAGCAAACACCAGTAAATGAAATTATTTCACAAATCAAAGGTCTTCCATTTTTCCTTTACAAGTATGATAATTAGAACTATTCAAAGTAACCACATGGGCTATCCTCTATATAGGAAGGTGATTGAGCTGAAATATTGTATATTTTATATATTTAAAACCAATATATTTTAAATGTTTCATGACATTATTATTGATTTTAGATAGAAAAATGGTTAATAAGCATAAATACGAGTTGTGATTTTTAATTGATTAATATCATGTTTATGCTTAATTTTATAACTATGATTTAATTGGACAATATTTCCTCACATATATAACATATTTTTTATAATCTATTTTTCTTTTTAATTTATTTTTGAGTGTTATTTTTCTCTCCTTATTTTCAGGTTAAATAAAATTCACATGTGATCCAGTTGAAACTTTTGACCAAAAGCACATGCTAATTGAGATGAAATATAAAGAAACATGTAGAAGATAAGACAAAGAGAAGGAAGGAAGCGGTGGACTTGGGCAGCTGAAAAGACCTAAAATGAAGATGACTTTGAATGTAAAAGAACTTTCGGCGAGAAGCAATCACGGAGACACGTTGAAAGTGGGGACGTTTTTACGTATAGAAGAAAAAAAAAACTAGTTTTCGGTGGACAACACATAAAACGTGAAATGGGATTAAGGGGAGTATGGGAGGGGAAACGTGAAAGTCATAGAAGGGGGGCTGAAAGTCAAGGAGTAGGTTTTGGAAAAGAACATTGGTTGGAACAAAAATCTTCTTACGTTGGAACGAAAATCTCAGAGGCAGGTGAAAAAGAGAAGTTTTTTGCAAAGTCAGGGAAGAAGAACGTTTAGAGGGGACATATAGGGGATAAGTTTTTACGAAAGAGAAAAACACAGAAGCAGAGAGCTGAAACATAGAGGAAGCTTACGAAGAAAAAGAAAACAAAAAGAGACTGAAGCAGAGAAATGAAAAAGGGAGCTTCTGAGTTACATGGAGATGATGGAAGAAGGGGCTCACGTAGGAACTATTTTCTGGTAGATGATTTTTCATTTCTGGTAGGTGGGGCTTTTGACTTCAGCTACGGGAGGTGGGGACGCTTACGGTTTTATGGAGTGAGTACTAGGAACGGATGAATGGTGTGAGACTTGAAGGAATTTTATTTTTGCTCTATTTTTGAGATGGAAAAACGGAGACTTTCGGGGTGAGAGAGGAGAATTGAAGTGGAGGCCGAACAGAGCACTTTTCATGCTGAGAATGACGGATGAACTGAAACAGTGATTGCTATTTTTCATTTGGACTAGTGGGACGGAAGGAAAGGAGTTGGGAGTTCACGGGGTTACGGTGAGAACTGAGCTACTGACTTAGAGAGAGAGGTTGGGGCATCTGGTCTGACTTTCGATGGAGAGAAGAATGACGGGAGGTTGCTGGACGCTCTTGTTCTTTTACGGAAAAAGAGATACAAAAAAAAAAAATAAAAATAAAAAAAGAGAAGCAAGAGAAATGAATGGAGGAAAAAGGTGACGAGAGTTTTTATTTCTTTTCCTCCGAAGGAATGCTGGATTGAACAGAAAGGGAGTATTTTTAGTTTGGTGCTCTCATCTTCTCTTTACTCTCGTTCTATTTATCGGTTATTTTTCTACTGTTTTCTTGTACTTTATTTTAGTATTATCATGAAGAACATTTATTTAATTTCTATAGCACTTGTGATGAATATGGTTAGCTACATTCTCGTACTAAGGTTAGATGTGAAGTCTAATGGTTTAAACATTATTCTCAGATCAATATTGAAATTTATTTTATGAGTTCGATCGATTGAATGATTTTATTATTGAACATTTTGATTATTTATATATTTATCTTGATTCATTGTAATTTTCGAATACAGTAAATACTTGAAAAAAAATCCCTATGATATTCAAATGAGTTTGTGAAAGTTATAATCATCAATCATTCATACTTGATCATTAGTGACTATTTTTTCTAATCTTAAATGCTAAATCTTCCAATTAAACGGAATCATTATTTTAGTTTAATTGAAGTAAATCGCTCAGAAACAATATTTTAAATTATTAGACGGATCCTTGAAACCTTAGTCTTTCTCCATATCAATTCATTTTATCATTTTAGTTTTATTCAGTTATATCACAAATTTTCATCTCATTAATTTTATTTTATATTTGATCGCACGTTTCTTTTAGTAATTTTTTTTTTTCATTATTTGAGTTTATTTTCTTTATCATATAAGTCAATTCCTGTGAATTCAAACCTATAAGGTACTACAACACTTGTATACTTGCAGGTAAAACTGCACTAAATTTTTTATTCATTAGTTTGAGTCAAAGTTTAGTCGCAACAGAAGGAACCCAACACAACACTCTTATCAACAGCAAATCCTACCTAATTGCTTACCTACTGCTTCCAGAATTTACAACCTGAACACAAATCAGCTGGCCATTCTTATTGGCTAGCACAATACAATGAAGTAAAATATCTACTCATAGTTACAAGTAGGCTAGGGGGTATTTTATATGCTTTCACCCAAACAAAGTTATTTCAAGCAACATAAAATACTTTAATAGTTAATACCAATTACATTCATAATCTAGCAGATGCTTTCAACCTAAGCATGTGCAAAATTTCCCTTGAGGCTGCATTGCACAAGTTTCATTAAGAAAAGTTTCCCATAAGTCCTTTTTGCATTCAGCAATGCATTGAGGAAGAGTGCATGGGTTGAGTTGTATCACAAATGCACATTCCACTAGGTTTGGACCTAGTACCAAAAGTCCCAACACCATGGCTACCAATAACAAAGTACTTAAAACTTCACACTTTCTACACCTATTTTATAAGCGGCATACTTTACTGCATGTCTTGGAAAAGAACACCAGGTTCTATACATTTATAGAGAGATCAGAACTCTAGAATGCAATTCCCATAAGATTAAAGCAAATAAAATATTTAAAAGATTACATGAAAACATAGCAATAGAGTGATGATATAGCTAAAATATGGAAGTTGGTCTATCCCATTATATGTTAGTGTTTTATGCTTAGAGTTGCATCCACCAAATGTGGCTTTTAGCCACTTTTCTCCAAGATAAGTGGATGTGAACCAATAAGAGATCACCTGGTGGTTAAAACTCTGCATTTCTCTCTGTTCACATGTAGATGTTTGATTTTGGGATTCAAAACACTAATCCTAGATCTCACTGGCATGTGGATTAGCCACAATGTTTTGAATTACCATATAATTTTCCTCCATCTTCTAAGTCATTAGCAGTTTTCGATAAGAAGAATTTTTATCATACTTCTTAATTTGAGATATTGAGGACATGTTCTCCTGCAAGAAATATATAGTTTTTCAATAAATGACTTTGTAAATGATCAGTTTTGTTTTTCAATTCTTTACTAAATAGCTCAAAGCATGACATATATATCAATCCCTATCGCCCTCATTGGATGCCGAAATTCACATACTTTCAATGGTGAAATTATTGGTTGAGAGACCCGTTACGGTGCAATTTGTTATTTCCCATTACAAGAACTCAAATAGCACTTGATCGATGAACTATTGAACTTGACAACGCCAAAAATAATATCCTTTCAGGAAGACAAATTAAACGAGCCGAGATTACGAAAATCATGAATAGTACCTACGCAAAGAACTCATTGTGAAAGTTGAGAGTGATCAAAATCCATTTGTAGTACTTGGATGAGTATGAATAATTTCTCCAGTCATAGATTGCAAATACAAACATTTGATCTCTCCTTTTGATCAGTTGGTTAAAAAAGATCAATGGGCTTAGCCGTTTCATAGACGGAATGCTTCTAATTTGTAGATGTTATTATGTGAATTGATAACTAAGAACATTGTTGACTCAACCGATTCCAAGTTATCTTTGTTTAATTAAGGAAAGTCATGATCTCTTTGGCATAGTTTATTTTTTTTGCTCATTAGTCATGACCTAGCTAGCGACAACAATGCTCCCAAAATCATCCGCCATGACTCAAGCGCACAACAGCATGAAGCCAACTAAGTATACTAAGGAAACAGAGGAGGATATCATCCAACATAATCCTCCATACCGATAGTCCAGCTGTTGTGTTTGGTTGTACATGCTTAACTTGTGTTGAACCCAAGGTTTCAAGTTTCATGTGATTATAAATCTACACATGGATTTTGATGATAACAAATGAATTCAAAGAATAAAAGAGTTTCAAGCTCAAGTTGTTCACACAATGGAATCAAGCACATCAAAGAACCAAGCATGAGCAAGAAGGAAATAAGTTCACATTAAAGTCATAGAGTAATGTTGTAAATCTCTTAAAATTCAAAATTAGGATTAATGTTCAAAATTAATATTTTATCATAAAGCATTAAAATACATTTTCCACATGTGCATGAATTTTTTTGAAAATTAAATTTGAAAATTTTGAAAGATGATTGATTGTCATCTTTTACATGTGCATGCCTTGATTAAAGGGTTGAACTTTGAAAATATTAAAGATGATTGATTGTCATCTTTCATATGTGTATGTTTTATTTGAATATTTTCAAAAGTAATTGATATTTTTTTAGACTTATACAAAAGGTAGATGATTTTGTTTGAAAAATTTGAAAAGTAAAGTGTGCTCATTTTGTCATATATAAAAAGTAAAAGATTAGGTTTGAATTTTTTGAAAAAAATGAATGATGTTGTCTTTGACAATTGAAAAAGAAGAACCTTTTATTTGAATTTTTTGAAAAAGTGAATGATGTTGTCTTTGACATGTGAATCTTTTTAAATTTGAATATGAAGTCTCATATGCCTATAAATAGATCATTTGAGAGCTTCACATTCACAACACCAAGAGCATACAACATTCATTCAAAGCTTTCATTCTCTCTTTTCTAAGCATTGAGTCTTAATCATTGTTCATTTTGAGAGATATAGTTTGCGTTGTATTGTTCTCATTTCACTCATTGAGGAGTGTTTTCTGATAACCTACCCACTATCAGCTCTTGTATCAGAAAAAGGGTGTGTATAACCCTTGTGTGTGTAGAAAGTATTCTACACGGGGAATAGTTGAATCACCACGTGTAAGGTGATTGCAAGTGTAGAGGGTGTTCTACACGGATTCTTTGTAGCGGTGTTGTTCAAAGGTGTAATAGGTTTCTATCTCCACCTGAAGGAGGTTGAATAGTGAATTTGGGAATCCTCAAGGGGTAGCTTGAGGCGAGGACATAGGCAGTGGGGCCGAACCTCGTTAACATACTGAGTTTGCTTCTCTCTTACCCTTACTCTTTATATTTATTGTTATTTCATATTTTGTTTATATTTTATATTATATATTTGATTTATAATTGTTATTTTTTTTAATACAACTCAATTCACCTCCCCCTCTTGTATTAGTCATCTGGGCAACAATTGGTATCAGAGCTAAGAGCTCTATTATAAGACTAACTATCTTTTGAGTTAAGATCTTATGGCTAACATTTTAGCTTTGTTTGGTGAAGGTCAATCTAGCAGTCGGCCTCCACTCTTTTGTGGAGATAATTACTCATTCAGGAAAATTAGAATGAGAATATTCCTTTAAACTCAAGGTCGAGAAATCTAGAAATGTATTGTAAATGAACCTTATATTCCAACAAAAGTGGTTGATGGAGTAAAGGTCAAAAAGGAAGAAGAAGAGTTTGATCGTGAAGACGATAGACTTTATACTTTGAATTTAACTGCTATGAATTTATTATTTAATGCTCTCAATGGAAATGAGTTTAATAGAATAATGACTTGTGCTACGGCAAAAGAAATTTGGGATAACTTGGAAGTTACTTATGAAGGAACTTCGCAAGTCAAGGAATCAAAAATTTATATTCTTACCCATGAATATGAAATGTTTAAGATGAATGATGATGAATCTATTTCTAGTATGCACACTCGTTTTACTAACATCATAAACAGCTTGACAGCTCTTGGCAAAATTTATTCCAAGGTGGAGATAGTAAGAAAAATTCTCAACTCTCTACCAAAAAGCTGGGAATCAAAAGTGACAGCGATTCTTGAAGTTAGAGACCTCAAGAAGCTCGAAGTCAATGAACTCATCGGGTCACTTATCACCCATGAGTACACATTGAAAAGAGGAGAAGAAGAAGGAAAGCCAAAGAAGAGCTTAGCACTTAAAACTGTTCCTTATGAAAGTGAAAGTGATAAAGATGAGGAAAATGAAGATAAAGATGAAGAAGTTGCGATGATAACAAGAAGAATTCAGAGGTTCTTGAAGAAAAATAGAACTCCTCCAAGGAAATCTTTCAAAAAGTTTTCCAAGAAAGATTCAAGTAAAAATGACACTTTAATTTGTTATAAATGCAATAAACCTGGTCATATCAAACCAGATTGTCCTCTGCTAAAAAAAGATCGAAACAAGGGCAAGAAAGCAATGAAAGTTACATGGGATGATGATTCAAGTAGTTCAGATAGTGAAGCAAGCAATGGAGAATCAGCAAATCTTTGTCTTATGGCTAAAGATAACATTGAGGTAACAAATCTTGATAATATTGAAAATCCTTCATATGAAGAGTTGCAAAATGTTTTAGAAGAGGTATATGAGGAATTTGAAAAATTGGGTATCAAGTATACTGCTTTTAAAAAGAAAAATTCTTCTTTAACAAACGAAATTGAAATTTTAAGAAAAGAAAGTATCATTTTGAAAGATGAAAATCTTGAATTGCATAAGAAGAAAACCGATTTAGAAAATATTGTTGAAAACTTTACGAATGGAAAAAGAAATTTTGAAAAACTTCTTGGTAGTCAAAGATATGTTTTTGACAAGGCAGGTTTGGGATATATGCCAAAACAAAAATACAAACCTTATAAAAATTTCTTTGATAATCATTCTACATCAAAGACTAATATTCAAAATTCTTTTCATAAAAATAATTTTTTCAAAAAATGATATTATTATAATCATTTAAGTTTTTCATATATGTCACATGCTATTTGCAATTTTTGTAATAGAAATAGTCATAATTATCATATTTGTCCTATTAGAAGAAATCATACAATGACTATTAGGGCCATATGGGTACCTAAAAATTTTGTTTCTTCTAATACTAATAAATAAAGGACCCAAAGAACTTGGGTACCAAGAAAAATCATTTTAATTGTTTTTATAGGTATGCATGAAGTCTTTCATAAGCAAAAACAAATAGTTTTTAGATAGTGGATGTTCAATACACATGACAGGAGACAAGACTAAGTTCTTTGATCTTAAATCTAAAGAAGAAGGACACGTGACATTTGGAGACAACTCGAAAGGGAAGATCGTGGGAGTAGGTAAAATTGGTAATGAATCTTCTCTCATAATTGAAGATGTTCTACTTGTTGAAGGTCTAAAACATAATCTTTTGAGCATAAGTCAATTATGTGATAAAGGATTTACAGTTACTTTCAAAATGGATAAGTGCATTATTTTGAATGATCATGATTGTAATATTTGTTTTATTGCTTTTAGAAACAATAATGTTTATACAAGTGATTTTGAAGAAATTACTTCACAAGATACTATTTGCTTTTCAGTTCAAAATGAAACTAGTTGGTTATGGTATAGAAGATTAGGTCATGCCAACATGGAACTTATTTCCAAACTTTCAAAAAATGATCTTGTGAGAGGTTTACCAAAAACATATTTTCTTAAAGACAAAATTATGCATGTCAATTTGGTAAACAAACAAAAACTTCTTTTAAAACTAAGAAACATATTTCCACTACTAGACCATTGCAACTGATACACATGGATCTTTTTGGACCAAATAGAGTTACAAATTTAGGAGGAAAATATTATGCATTTGTTATTGTTGATGATTTTTCTAGATATACTTGGGTCATCTTTCTTGCTCATAAAGATGAGGCACATAATGCATTTACCAAGTTATGCAAGAGAATTCAAAATGAAACGGGGTATACTATTTCAAGTATCCGAAGTAATAGGGGAAAAGAGTTTGTTAATAAAAATATTGAAACATTTTGTGATGAAAACGGTTTTGTGCATAATTTTTCTGCTCCTCGAACTATTCAACAAAATGGGGTAGTAGAGAAGAAAAATAGATATCTTCAAGAGATTGAAGAGATGGCAAGAACAATGCTCAATGAGAACAACTTGCCTAGTTATTTTTGGGCCGAAGCGGTAAGTACTGCATGTTATGTTATAAATAGAGTTATACTAAGGTCTATGTTAGATAAAACCCCCTATGAGCTTTGGAATGAGAGAAAACCCAACATTGGTTACTTTCATGTATTTGGATGCAAATGTTTTATTTTGAATGATATGGATAATTTAGGCAAATTTGATGCAAAATCTGATGAAGGTATCTTTCTCGGGTATTCTACTAATAGTAAACCTTATAGAGTATTTAATAAAAAGACTTTGACTGTACAAGAATCTATGCATTTAGTATTTGATGAATCTAATTCTTCACTCTCCAAGAAATCTATTGATGAAGAAACAGGAGGTATAAATAATACGGAAAGTCTTAATCTCAACAAAGAGAAAACAATAGAGGAAGTTCAACATGGAGCCATCAGGAAAGATCATCAAAATTTAATACAAGATACAACCAAACAGTGGAAATTTGTGAAAGATTATCCAGTGGAACAAATTTTGGGAGAACCTTCACAAGGTGTAAGTACTCGATCATCTCTTAGAAATATTTGCAATCATACTACTTTTCTATCTCAAATTGAATCCAAAAATATTGATGACGCACTTCAGGATGAATCTTGGATTCTGGCTATGCAAGAAGAGTTGAATCAATTTGAAAGAAATGATGTTTGGACACTTGTTCCTAGACCCAAAAATTATATTATTATTGGAACAAAATGGGTTTTTAGAAACAAGAAAGATGAGTCCGGAGTCATTATTAGAAATAAGGCTCGACTTGTAGCCCAAGGTTTTAATCAAGAAGAAGGAATCGATTATGATGAGACATATGCACCTGTCGCAAGATTAGAAGCTATTCGAATGCTACTTGCATATGCTTGTTATAAAAATTTCAAACTTTTTCAAATGGATGTTAAAAGTGCTTTCTTAAATAGTTTTATAAATGAAGAGGTATATGTTGAGCAACCTCCAGGTTTTGAAAATCATATTTCTCCAAATCATGTTTTCAAACTCACAAAAGCACTATATGGACTTAAACAAGCTCCTAGAGCTTGGTACGAAAGACTTAGTGGTTTCTTGATTGAAAAATGTTTTTTAAGAGGAAAAATCGACACAACTCTTTTCATTAAATATGAAAATGATGATATTCTTTTGATTCAGATTTATGTTGATGATATAATATTCGGTGCTACTAATGAAAATATGTGTCAAGTTTTTGCTAAGACTATGCAGGAAGAATTTGAGATGAGCATGATGGGAGAACTTAGATTCTTTCTTGGATTGCAAATTAAGCAAGCAAAAAGTGGGACATTCATCAATCAATCAAAATATATTAAGGAATTACTGAAGAAGTTTGGGATGGAAAATGCTAAGGAAATTGGAACACCAATGAGCCCATCAACTAAACTTGATAAAGATGAATCTGGTAAGCCAGTTGACTCGAAAATATATCGAGGTATGATTGGTAGCTTATTATATTTAACAGCCAGTAGACCAGATATTATGTTTAGTGTGTGCTTATGTGCACGCTTTCAATCATCTCCAAAAGAATCACATTTAATTGCAGTTAAGCGCATTCTTAGATATCTTAGTGGTACAATTAACCTAGGGTTATGGTACCCTAAGCACACATCTTTCGATCTAATCAGTTACACAGATGCAGATTATGCTGGCTGTAAAATAGATCGAAAAAGTACTAGTGGAGCATGTCATTTCTTAGGTCATGCACTAGTTTCCTGGTTTAGTAAAAAACAAAATTCTGTTGCACTATCTACTGCTGAGGCAGAATATGTTGCTGCGGGTAGTTGTTGTGCTCAAGTTCTCTACATGAAGCAACAACTTGAAGATTTTAAACTTATGTATAATCACATTCCAATCAAATGTGATAATACAAGTGCTATAAATCTTTTAAAGAATCCAATACAACATTCTAGAACTAAGCATATTGAAATAAGGTATCATTTTCTTCGAGATCATGTGCAGAAAGGCGATATAATATTAGAGTTCACAAACACACACGATCAATTAGCAGATATTTTCACAAAACCTTTACCAGAAGATAGATTATGTATGATCAGAAGAGAAATAGGTATGATGCATGTTATGAATATCTCTTAAAAGATAGACCAGAGTCAATAAAAATAGAGATAGATTTTTTAAATACTTTTACATAAACTTGAGATTCTTAGCCTCATGTTTGAGACGCTCATTCTCTTCATACAATATCATGTCATTCTTATCCATGGGAACCGGCAAGCGGAATGAAGAATCTAATAAAGATTTCAACTGTTTATTCTTCTGCCGAATGATTCCTTCCCTTGTGTGAGACTCTTGAACAATTCGTTGAAGTACAACAATTTGTTCTTTGAGCTTTTCAACTTCATGATTTTTGGCTTGTAGCCACTGAGAAAAAATAACAATAGAGGAAGAGTAGCGAGTCCCAAGACTCACCAAGTCATAAATAGCATCAGAATCTGACTTATTAGTCAGATTATTATTTTCTTGCTGCAACATGGCACCAATGACAGCTGCAGAAAGGACAGGAGGTTGAGGTGAAGAATGCCTTATGGATGGATCTAGAGAAATGTTAGAAGAATGAGCCATTGAGAAAAAAATAGAAAGCTTAAAACGAGAATGCTGAAGGAATGCAGATGAGTTATAGAGATGAGATAAAAACTTGAAGCGGATTGGATGAACTTCAGGACTGATTTTATAGAGATAGCATAAAGAATAAGACAAACTATTGTCTCTTCAAATCTTATTTAGTCAAAAGAAATACAAGATATGCTGGACACACATTGTCAAAAGTTTTCTTACTAAGCCAGCGAGATTAACAGTAGAATGTCCATATTTTTCTAGTAAACGATGAACCTCTGCTGTTATCTGCCGATGTTGACCTTGTATCTGAACCCTTTCTCGTTCCAGCTCCTCTATTCGTGGTTGCAGATCATGAGCATACCAATCTGCAAATTTTTTCAATTCTTAATTTTCTTGCTTTAGCCTTTTATTCTCACTATCCTTATTAGCAAGCTTCTGTCGTAACTCAAATATTTGCATATTAAGATGATCAATCTCACTCACCCTCGCCATTAACCTCTGAAACATGATCGTAACAGAGGCAGTATATTGACTACTGAGCATTCTTGATTCTGCAATAATCTCAGAATCAGCCTTACTAGAAAAACGGTTCACTGCTCCTATCATGGTATTGACGGCCTCAGGAGAGAAGATTGATGATTGATACGTCAAGGGTTCCTGATTCAAGTCTGAAATATTAGTAGAAGAGAATTGCTCAGCCATTCTATCGTTGTGGAAAAATAGAACTCAGGTCAAGAAGCGATTATTTTTTTGGCATCCGATAGATGAAAATGATTATTTTTTTATAGCAACTCAGAGCCTTCAATCACGTTTGTCAACAATATCAGGCGATTGTTTAAATCTTCAGCCGCACTAAATTCATAGAGTTAGGCCTCGAGACTTTGCAGCATTTGTCGGGTCATGGACGACTCCTTTTTCAACTATCTACAGTGATTATTAAACGTATAATTTTCTTCAGTTCATTTACTTGCTGCCGATCCTTTTTAATGATGCCAAAAAGGGGAGAAGTTTTAGACTAGAACATTAACATTGTTTAAATTGCTAAACTTGTTATATATGCTTGGAATTATATTTATACTTTTGCTTAAAAAACTAACGCATATTTTCAGGGGAAGCTTAAGTATTAATACAGGTTTCAAGTTCTATTAAGTATTTGTCATCATCAAAAAGGGGGAGATTGTTGAACCCAAGGTTTCAAGTTTCATGTGATTATAAATCTACACATAGATTTTGATGATAACAAATGAATTCAAAGAATAAAGGAGTTTCAAGTTCAAGTTGTTCACACGATGAAATCAAACACATCAAAGAACCAAGTATGAGCAAGAAGGAAATAAGTTCACATTAAAGTCATAGAGTAATGTTGTAAATCTCTTAAAATTCGAAATTAGGATTAATGCTCAAAATTAATATTTTATCATAAATCATTAAAATACATTTTCCACATGTGCATGAATTTTTTTGAAAATTAAATTTGAAAATTTTGAAAGATGATTGATTGTCATCTTTTACATGTGCATGCCTTGATTAAAGGGTTGAATTTTGAAAATATTAAAGATGATTGATTGTCATCTTTCACATGTGCATGTTTTATTTGAATATTTTCAAAAGTAATTGATACTTTTTTAGACTTATACAAAAGGTAGATGATTTTGTTTGAAAAATTTGAAAAGTAAAGTGTGCTCATTTTGTCATCTACAAAAAGTAAAAGATTAGGTTTGAATTTTTTGAAAAGGAAAGTGTGCTCCTTTTGTCATATGCAAAAAGTAAAAGATTAGGTTTGAATTTTTTGGAAAGGAAAGTGTGTTCATTTTGTCATATGCCAAAAGTAAAAAATTAGGTTTGATTTTTTTGAAAAAAATGAATGATGTTGTCTTTGACAATTGAAAAAGAAGAACCTTTTATTTGAATTTTTTGAAAAAGTGAATGATGTTGTCTTTGACATGTGAATCTTTTTAAATTTGAATATGAAGTCTCATATGCCTATACATAGATCATTTGAGAGCTTCACATTCACAACACCAAGAGCATACAATATTCATTCAAAGCTTTCGTTCTCTCTTCTCTAAGCATTGAGTCTTAATCCTTGTTCATTTTGAGAGATATAGTTTGCGCTGTATTGTTCTTATTTCACTCATTGAGGAGTGTTTTCTGATAACTTACCCACTATCAGCTCTTGTATCAGAAAAATGGTATGTATAACTCTTGTGTGTGTAGAAAGTATTCTATACGGGGAATAGTTGAATCACTATGTGTAAGGTGATTGCAAGTGTAGAGGGTGTTCTACACGGATCCTTTGTAGTGGTGTTGTTCAAAGGTGTAATAGGTTTCTATCTCCACCTGAAGGAGGTTGAATAGTGAATTTGGGAATCCTCAAGGGGTAGCTTGAGGCGAGGACGTAGGCAGTGGGGCCGAACCTCGTTAAAATACTGAGTTTGCTTCTCTCTTACCCTTACTCTTTATATTTATTGTTATTTCATATTTTGTTTATATTTTATATTATATATTTGATTTATAATTGTTATTTTTTTTAATACAACTCAATTCACTTCCCTCTTGTGTTAGTCATCTGGGCAACAACTTGCTTCATGATTTCTAGTCTTGTTATGAAATTTTAGCGTTCCTTGTATAAACTCGCCAAGATTCACACTGTAACATTGTTATATAAGGAATACAATACACCTCTCTATATGACTTCTTCACATAGTACCACAGACAATTGGCCTCGAAAAGTAAAAACAGTAATACTACATGAGTACTCTTCTAAGGACAATATATATCTTTGTTGCTTGATGCCTGACAAATCCCATAGTCTTTAGTTTTAAAGCTAACATACATAGAGAGACTATATATATATATATATATATATATATATAAATCCATACACGTTGCATCACTTCTAACTAATGTTAACTTTGGTCCTATCCAGTAGCCTTGAGCTCGGGGAATTGAACAGATTCTGAGTATATATATTTCTTTAGTCCAGTTAGATGGAGGAGCCTCTTGGTAGGTGTGTCTCTTTCCAAATCTAATCCAGGTCTGGGGAGTAGCAACCAGTACTCCAGTATCTTAGGGTAGAACACCTTCCAAAAATATGTCACCCTCGTCCAAGCTGGTTCTGTCAAGTGTTTCTCTCTACGGCAAGCGCCTTTCATAATTGCTTTGGCGCACTTTCCAACGGGCTCTATTGGCATTATACTCACTAAAATCTAATACCAATGGCATTGATTGAGTTAAGTATATATTTATTATCCAAACCGCATGCAATAACATGCATGACCATTATGTTGCAGATAGAATGCCGAGAAGCTTACATCTCTCATTTCTTGATCAAGTACCATCCGACCTTGCTTTGATAGGAACTTCCCTTGTGTCATTTCTGACTCGATCAACCCTAGATTCACAATTTTTATGCCAATGTCTTCCCCAAGTTCAACTCTCAATGTCTCGAAGAAGCTTTGGACTGCTGTTTTGCTTGCTTGGGTTGATGTCAATCTCAATGCAGTAAGAAAACTCAATAAAAATATGCACAAAAAAACAAAAGGGAATAATACTGAGAAAAGAATGCCGACGAGATTAATTTTTAATTACATAATAGAAGCTTAGCCTTGGTGTTGGTAACCATGTTGTAGAGGAAGCAATGGTTACAATCTTCCCTTTGTTCCTTTTAAGGTGTGGAATAGTGAAATAGGTAGCATATATTGCACCCCAGAAGTTTACATTTTGACAAAACATAGCACACAATTAAGTATTTTTGTTGTGATTAATATCATTTCATATGTCCATCTCTCTTACTTAAATTTGGGAGTCTCGAACAATGGACAAGAATTTGAAAGTATTTTTGTCATCCTAGGTATACATTTTTTGCTAAAGGTCGGATACAGTAAAAAGTCATTCAATAGGTACTTGCAATGAATGTCAATGAAGTATTTCCAGGAAATTGCATCGGAATTTCAGTTTTGATCTTGCTAATCTCATTCAATATAACTTGGGTCGCAGTCTTTTACAATTTTTTTTTCCTTTCACATAATAAAATTAAGTCTAATTAGGTATATAAAAAAGCAAGAGAAGAGAGTCATGTCGAAAATCTACATAATTACCATAGCTATTCAAAGATTAGCAATATCGGGGGCGTGCTCAAAGATGCAGACCGGAGTTATTCCGGCATGGTTTACCAGATGATCTACTACTATAAAAATTCACATAATATTATTTTCAAAATATCTCGACGAGAAAAACAAATTAAAAAGGTAGTATCATTTTCGTTTAATTTTTTTCTTACACTGCCCAAAGTGCTCGACTGTTTCATCAACAAAGCGCTTACAATCTTCAACCTTAGAGACATCTGCAGGGATGACGATAACTTCAGGGGAGCCAAGCTGATAGGTCGTGCTGGCGACTTCTCTGAGACGGTTCTCTCTTCGTGTTATGAGGGCTAGACAAGCTCCCCTCCTTGCATACTCATACGCAAGATGCTTTAAAACCACAATATATAAATTATATATATACATATATACCTGAAAAAAAAAAAAGGAAAAAAAATATAGAGGTATTAAACGAGTTGGGGGTATAGCTTGGTGCAAACTCTCCAATTCCAAAGGATGCCCCGGTGATGAGTATTACTTTTCCTGCCACATCTTCACTGAATATGGATTTTATGGTGGAAATGAGAAGCTTGAAGAACAAATAGGTTGATAGAAAGAAGAGTAACATGGTTAGGCCTATGGGAGGGACTATAATGTTCATCAGTTTGTGAACGAGATCCATGGCTTCTAGCTTGATTATCTAGAATGTTATCAGAGAGAGGAGTTTCAAGTGATATATATTTGATTTTCTACATGCATGGAAGTGAAAGTGTTGGGGACTTCGATCTAGTCCCCAAACATTAGGGGTCCAAGGGTCTCGCGTTGCCTTATGATGACCGAATGTTCCTCATTGTCTTACTTGCTCTCGGCTGGGATATGGCAATGAAGGGTTCCTAGGTTAATGAAGGTATGGTGTTTAGTGATAGATTTTATGATGATAATGAGCTCGGGTGATCTAAGTGGTGAGTTTGTGTGTTTGATGCAATATGGAACGACTTGATGGTTGCCCTTGATGTTGGCCCCACTTGGATGATACTTAGTGTTGGTAGGGTGAAGTGTAGCTAGGGTTTTGAGTGGTGGCTAAAGGGGATTATGAAATTGGGAAGTGGTGTATTAGGGTTGGAGTCTAAAATGGGTTACTAGGGTTTGGAAGGTGTTTGAAAGAGTCTAGGTTTGCTCATTGACTTTAGGGATTAGCTAAGGTAAGATGAAGAATGTAAGATTTGAATATGGTAAGCGGATGAAGTTGGATGGTGTTTGAATTAGTCTAGTGTTGTTCTTAAAGTGTAGGGATTTGGAGATGGAAGATAGAGTTTGTATGATGGGTAGGTGGCTAGGGTTTGATCCTAAATGATAAGATCGATGGGAATTTTTTACAACTTGGAGTTTGATTAAGGTAATAGATGTATTTTGAATTTGGATGGATTGGAAGATGGAAGATGAATTCCTAAAAGGCAGGAAATGAATTAGGGATTAGGGTTTTTCGGCTAAGGCAAGAATGGAGTGAGTGAGGGATTTAAAGTTTGAGTGATTCTAGGGTAGTTCCTAGAATGAAGGGATTTGATATGGTAAGATGGGATGGAGGAATAAGGTGATTGAGAAATTTTAAGATGTCTCCTAGAATTTAGGGATCAACTTGGTAAGTAAGATCAATCACCAAAAATGAAGGAGAATGGATAGGGAAAGGCAATTTGGGATCTTAAAGTTTAGGAATTCCCTAGATGGATAGTGATGGGTGGCTAGGGTTTGTGAAAAATGGAAGGAGGGCATTTTGGAAAGTGTTGGCCGTATATGGACTATGGGAAATAAGGTGGTAGGCGTGTGGTGTTTGGAAAATGGATTAAAGTTAGATAAATGATGAGCACGATGGAAGGATACGAAAAAAACGCATGAACAATATGAACACAAAGGATAACAACTCAACAAGGGAAGATGAAGATTCTCTTTTTGGTATATATGAATATTTTGAGAAATCAAAGAATAAGAATAATAATGCTTAGGATATGTTAGATATGCAAGGAAACATAAGAACAAATAGGAAAATATATGAACAAAGATATATGGAAGAACAAAGATAGATAGATAAAGATTCAACACCTATTTACGAATTGCAAGGTGATGAAACAAAGATAGATAAATGGACAACACCTATTCACGAATTGCAAGGCATTAATCCTCTCATTGGGATTCACAAATTGCATCCAAAAGAGCCCAAGTGCAAAAGCACTGAAAGTGTTCACAAGAACGCACCAAACCGTTAAACAAAGGAAAATATGCCAAATGATAAAAGATGCAAAATGAAATACCTAAGGCTCCTATTTATAGAGCTTATAAGTTGGAAACCCCCAAAAGGGCCCTAGCAAAATAAATAAAATAAATAAATAAATTAAAAGTAATAACATAGTGATGGACGGGCCATGATGGCCTGTGGCATGCGACGACCCATGGATGGGCCATGGTGGCTCATGGGGTGCACAACATGGTGTCGTATATGGCTTGATGGCTTGATGTTGGGCATGGCATGGTGCCATGCATAGATCTGCTGGATGGCATGGTTGCATGGCATGGCATGATGCCATGCGTTGGTCTGGTGGTGGACACGACATGGCGCTGTACATGGCCTGCTGATGGTGGCATGGCATGGTGCCAAGCCTAGGCTTGATGGTGGGTAAATGGTGGTGTCGTGCTGCTGCTGTGAGGCCCAATTAAGTGGCTTGGGCATTGGTCCTACATGGCCTTGACTGGTGGCCTGGGTGATTAGCATGAATGGCCCAAGCTGATGGTCTGGGTATTGGGGCTGTAAGGCACGGGCTGGAGCCATACGCTGGATGACATGCTTGGTGGACATGTCATTGGCCTTGCCTGCAAGGTATGGGCTGGAGCCATGCGCTGGATGGTGTGAGTACACCATGGCATGCTAGAGATGCTATCAAGTGCATGTCATGGCAAGAGCCATAGCCTATCATGCCCGTGCCATGGCAGGGGCCATGGTATGATGGTGGTGCTGTCAAGTGCGTGCTATAGTGGGGGCCCTGGCATGCCTGTAGGCGTGCTGATGGTGTTGGCCATGCTGATGGCCCATGGGACTGTCAGGGCATGTCAGCGACAGTGTCAAGGCAGGGCTCATGGGGCTGTCAGGGCATGTCAAGGCATGACCTATAGGGTTATCGTGGCATGTCAACAACAGTGTCAATGGGCTGTCAAGGTTGAGCCATGGCTTAGTCAAATGGAAAGATGTGGGCCATCTTCCAATTGACCCGTGCCATTCTCACAATCTCTCTAGGGTCTGCATTAGATCCTTAGAGAAGTCCTCCAATGCTAGGCTAGGTTGACCATGCATGTCTAGGACCTTAACCTCGGGCAATTTTTGTTGGAGTCTCGATAGAAAGTCGGCTGTTTGCAACGTAAGGACATAGCGGTTGGAAAGGAAACAACACGTAGACTTTGTGTAGAACAACTTTTGATAGCAAAACACAAAAGAGCTTTGAGCAATCTGCCAAGAACCTCTCCATGTGTCTATGATTGGTACTGCATGGAGTTGCAAGAGAGAAATGATCCTCTTGGCTCGCGTAACATACCGATTTTGGATGAGTTCCCTCAAGTCCTTGATCAAAAGTTTAATTAATCATTAAAAGAAATACAATTATAATTATAGAATCAGGGTAAATTTTAGAATATATTTAAAAAAAAAACTGGAAAAAAATGGAATAAGTTGCCATGGTCTGGATCGAACTTGGATCATGACTGACGCATCTGATCATTTAGATCAAGCGGCTTGAAAATCACGAACTTGGATTTAAATTTAATTACAATTAGATGTAGAATTCTTCGTTAAAAATTAAGAAATCAATACTTTTGTTAAAACTAATAGTACTTAATTAAATTCTTAACAAACAAATCATCAAATTGATTTAACCTTCTTTTACTACTAAATGCTTTGGCGGTTTCTAGTTTATCATATTTTTGGGTACTAATTATCAAGACATGATGCATTTTGATTTAAGATATATTTCTGCATGCTTGCGAATGGTGGCTGGCTGGATTAATAAAACGAAAATGTCACTTTGCCTCATGGTTTTGCTCTCTCATTTTGTGTGACGCCCACGACTCCTACGAATGGAAACATGAGAATCATGATGTTAGGGTAATGACAACATGGGTCATGCATTCCAACAAATAGTGCCAAGTGTGTATATGCAAAAAGTGTACACTAAAAACAACACAGCGAATAATTTAAATAAGTTAAGTACCAGAATTGTTTAATACAAATTCACTTAAAGACAAGCATTTGAAAAAATATTACAGTTATCTAGTGAAAACATAAATAAACCAAAATACAATATCAAAAAACGGGAAACAAATCCCACCCTATGAGAAAGTAATCCCTGATCACTCCTCCAGTGGAACCACATTCTCAGGTTCTATTTCATCATCTGCATCAAAATCTACGCTATCATGAAATGGTACCGCAGGATATTAAATACCATCAGATTGTGAGTTTCAGCAAGTAATAAACCAAACAGTCTAAAAGATGAAAATACATTCATGCAACTAACATGTATGCATGCACCACATGAAACACGTATTAGACCCAAACTATCATTTCCCCTAAAATGATTATTTTCTAATGCACACCAAACTCCCATTTGGCCCAAAAACAAATCCATTAAAATAATTACTTGCCATTTTTCTGGAAAATTGCTCAATCATTAAATCAACTATTTTTCCAGAAAATGGTTCACATATCTGTTTATTAAAAACTGTAATGTTTTCAAAAAATGGTCCATTAACCAATTAACATTATAGGTAGAAATCGCAGGCAGGATTCTACCACTATTTTTTCTTACCACTATCTCTATAGTTTATTTTTCATCTCTTTTAATATATCTGAGCAATATAGGCTGGAATCGCAGGTGGGACTACCACCATACCTACTGTCTCTTTTTCCTCTCTTTCAATTCATTCATTACAAGCATACCCAAAATCATCTCTCAAATGAAAACCTAGTTTTCATTTGCAACCATGAACATGCATAAAACACAATGATGAATGTCATGAGATGAAACACCCCATATAAAATATCCAACATGATCCAATTTTACAAACGAACCCTTCCTTCAATTCAGCTTGACCCCCATACTCCTCGGACTCAAATCTGGCACAGTCAACTAGACTGCAAGAAATATGTTAGTGCAAAAATATATTCAAATCTCAAAAAAATTTTTGAAAAATTACTTACAGTGCTAAAGTATAATTTTCAATGGATCACAGAGGTGCTAGAGGTGACAGCAAACCAACGTAACAAGGCAATTTGGGCTAAGGCCGTGAGTATCAAAATACCTAATTTTGAACAAGAATGAACAAAGACTTGGGATGACTGGGGAAGAGCTTAAAGGTGTGGATGAAACTGATAGTGGTGGTGCTTGGCCGTTGGTGGTGGCGTGGGCGGCTGTTGGGGGCTAAAACACCCAAATCGGAAAATGAGCAAGAGGGGCTTCAAAGGTAGCTGATCGGAGCTGAGGTTAGGTGGTTTTGGTTGCTGGAGGGCTGATGATGGTGTGTTGAAGAGATGGTGGCCAACGGCGGCGCTAGAACGAAAAAATAGTTGTAGCTTGGGTTCCCTTGTGGTGGTTAACAGTGACATGAGAGGGGCTGAGATTGGAAGGGAAGGGATGCCAGTCGAAAGGGAAAAGAATGTGATGGGTGGTGGAGGCCACACCGACGAGTGGTGGCGCGCTGGAGGAAACAAAAATTGAATTGGGGAGAGGGGAAGAGAGGCTCGCGCGAGAAAGGAAAGCAGGGGAGAAGAAAAGAAAAGGAGGAAAAGAAAGAAAAAGAGAAAAAGAGAAAAGAAAAAGAGGGAAAAAAGAAAAATGAATGGAAATAAAGAAGTCTAATTTTTTTAATATGGGTCTCAAAACTGATCCAACGAAAATAATTTCAAAACGACGAGTTAAATAAAATAATTTAAACGCAATGACTAAATAAAATAAAATAATTAAATAATTTATAATAAAGAGCAATTTAAATAGTGAACAATGTTTAAAACAAGAAACACTTTAAATTAAATTTTACAGTTAAAAGTCCTAAAATAATATCATATAAATAATCTAAAATTTAAAATAAGAAAGCTCATAATCTTAATTAATAAAATAATTTATTTAGTTAAAATATACATGTATTTTATTTTTTATTTAATAATTAAAAATGAATATTAATAAATTGTTGCATTTTTTTAGTGTGTTTAAATATATTTAAAAAATATTTTTTAAAAAAGTACGGCAGTACGCCTAACATTACATGCTGCATGGGCGGCAAGCATTGTTCTAATATATATTTGTTTTATGGAGGTCCCTTTATAAAAGTCTGTGGTATTACTCACAGCTAATTTAACTATTTTTTTTTTCTTTTTTTAAAGTCACTTTTGATGTTAATGCTTTTTATGTTGAGCCTTGCTACAGCCACACAGGATGTAGTAAAGATCGACAAGATCAAATGGTTTTTATTTATTTATTTTCTTCTTATCTTTAGACATTTGAAAAAAAATATATTAATTAAAAAATACTTACTTAATCACTAATTAAATAAATAAAAAATAAAAAAAAATTATCGAGAGAAATGCTCGATCGGGACCCATTATCATTTCGCTTTGATGTTCCTTCAGCATGCAGAGCTACTGTTGCTGCTTTTGAATTTTAGGTCTTCTTCTCGCTTTTGAAATTCACGCCTCTTCTTTCATAATTTCTCGACTTAATTTGCAAGTTTGAAGCAAGCGTCTCAACTCACAAATTACAGAAAGTAAATAGAAACTACCGATCTTCATTATTTATACTGGCCGTGGCTGTAACACAGTACTAGCTAGATTACATACCATGCACACCTCATGTTAACTCCACGGCCGGTTTTCAATCAAACACTAAATTAATCATGATTATTGCTAAAATACCATACCCATAGTTATTAATTATTTCAAGGCTTACACTCTAGTTATGATTGCCTCTGATACTATCTGTAAGGTTCTATAAAAACTCAAACTACATATATAAAAACTTATATTTTAAAATGATTAATCAATATTATAATTGATAGATTTCGGCCTTCAATTGAATCATTTTAAGTCCTCTCGGATAATATCACCATTCTAATTTTATCTTAAACTCGGGATATTACGTTAATCATTTTCTTTCCTAGTCTCAATTAGCTGTCATATATTCTAGTACATGAATCATACTATAATTCTAAGTTGCAGTAAAACTGGATTCCAAGTGACATACTAACCACGAGCGACCTATCGGTATCCCTTTACAAAATTAGAATAAGAGGATGGTCACGAAGTGCATGTATATACTCCTTTATTCAAGTGTATAATCAAGTACATAATCTTGAACTTATCCTCTGTTCAAGCTTGAATTCTCATTTCATTTTGAATGCACCTGAGATTGTAGATTACTAGAATGGCTTATTAGTCAATCAAATATATATACATATATAAGTACTCAGACTGCTTAAAAAGCATGTCAATTATATTCTTCACTACCGTAGAGGAGAAGTCTAGCTTCAAGCTTCCTCTCCTTATTCACTCTTGCAATGTAATCATCAGCCCTTTTGCTCAGTTCCTCCGCTGGCGAAGCAAAGTGAATATTGTTTCCATCTATATCCTGGCTTTTTACGGCCCAATTCGTGATTGCTTCAGCGTTCTCTCCACCTTTACCAATCCTCCTCACATTTTCCGCATCGTAGTTCTCTATTTTTATCTCTCTCTTGACTTCAGTTGTTGAAGAACTTTGAAGGCTCCTTGTACTGTTAAGTACATATTCATCATACAAATCATCAATAGATGGAGAAGTAGTGTTTGAAGAAAAGATTTTGGATTGTCCTATAAGGAGGGCAACAACGATGAGATTGCCTACTATGAACACAAACTTGTAGCTAAAGAGGATCGAAGCGATTTCTCTGAGGGAGACAAAGAGAAAGACCTTCATGGATGAAAAAAGGTAGGGAAACCAAAAAGGGCTGGAACAAAATAGGCTAAAAGTTAATACCGTCAAGGAATACAGGAAAAGATTGTTTAGAAGTTGATGCCTCTTATGGTTGTTGAAGGCTCTGATCTTTATTTCTACCTTGATAGAAGCCATTGTAGAAGTAATTACGAATTCAAGACGAAAGGGCTATATATATATATATATACCTGGCTGGGTTATATTAAGGTAGGTTTAGAGGCAATTGTGGAGAAGAGCTCTAGGACCAATACCATAAGAAGGGAAGTTGGAGGATTTCCATCTGCCTGAACGTGGAGCATCGCGAACACAGGGCTATATAGTTAGGGAAACGGGGTTATTTTGGTAACATTCATCCCGAGATACTTTATTTCTATATTTTATGTTAGAAAAGCAATGGGTCCACGAGTGATTTATACGTGTTTATTGGCTACTTTTGATTTGGAATTATGACTTGTGCATGCTTTCCACTACTTGAACATTTTGATTCATTCATTTGTTGTTACAAATTCTAGAATCACTCCAATAGACCGGTGGTAATTAAGTAGAAGTGTGAATGAATATTAATTCATGGGTGGTTAATTAATGATTGTTCAGATATGATTAGGGTTCCTTTCTCTTCTTTAAAAAAAAAAAAAAATGAGTCGAGTTTGATCTCATCACCAAATTATTCTATTTTGTGTTTACGAACATTTCATTTATTTATTAGATAAATTTAATCTTGCTCACAAACTAGCTATTCAATCTTAAGAAAATCATTTATTTGTATATCCTTTAACTTTATCTGCAAATTTTCAGGAACCAATTTTGAGTTTTTTTTTTTTTTTTTAAATAAGTTTATGCAGTTTATATATGTAGATGTGCCAATGCTTATATTCACAAGAACTTAAACATCATGTATATATGCTATTAGCATTAATAGCTCGATCCTCCCTTTTAGCAAGAAAAGAAAGTACCAATTCCGGTGACCAGCTCTTCAATCCACCATGTGCTCTCATATTGGTTTTGCTGACTGTTTATCCAATATCGTTCAACACTACTTTTCCACGTACAAGGCCAATGCGTACTCCTTACGCCACCACCGATGCTGGCTTATGAGGCCCACATCTTGTATATCATAGGGCATCTTAATTAATACGACTCTTGATTTCTTTCTCTCTCTTTTAGAGAAAATATTATTTGTTCTCCCTTTTATCGGAAGCAAATGTTCATTTTTGTTTTCCTTTTGTAAGGATCTATATATTTGATTAGAGTGTGTGTATATATATAATATATTGAATGCTTCGAAACAATCTAGTTTATTATTTATAAAAAAAATTTGTATAGTCATTCTTGTATATTTTTTTACGCACTCTATTAATGTGATTGACTGTGTTACTTTTTTTAATATAAAATAAATATTTTAATCAATTACATTAATAGAATGCATAATGAAGATGTAAAAATGACTATATATAGAAGAACTTATTTATTTTATCACCCCTCTATAGCTTTGAGATGCGGTACCACGCAAACCCCTTGTGACTAGTTTGGTTTTACAGATAGTATCAACTCATTTAATCTAATTTAAACATTCAAACATAATTTAAATACAAATGGTACTTTTCATTTTAAACTTTCAAATTTTAAACTTTTTCTTTTAATCATTATAAATTTTTCAAACTTTTTAACAAAACACAAAAACCATTCAACTTTTTCAAACCTAAAAAAATATATTTTAATAATATTTTAATTTTATAATATTTTTATTCAACATTTTTTATCTCATTTCTCAAAACCCCATAAAAGATCTTAATTCAAAATATTTCATTACTATTTACAAACTATCTCACTACTATTTACAGTTTATCATCTCACATCATCTTATATATGTAACCAAACAAAGCCTTAGTAAAAAAATATATATTTACACTTTTCCCTACTTAAATAAGCAAATAAATACTTGCCCTTACCAATTCTATTTATATATATATATATAATCTACATTTTCTTATCAGGTTAAATTTTAAGGATAAGTGATGTTTTCACATAGTATTAAAGCAAAACTAATAAATTAGAACCTTGATTATACATTTAATATAATATAATATTAAGCTATTGATATAATATAAATGATAAAAACTACCTACCTATCCTTATTAGTTTAAATTGTTGGGATAAGAATTGATTTCTCAATTTCTTGCCTCTGCGATCTTTTTTATTTTTATTTGTATCCATCATATGTTGTAATGAGTATTTTTTATGATTTTCAACTCCTCTTTTATATTTAAGTTTTTAATTTAATGGAATATTGCTGATCATTAAAAAAACAAAAAAGAAAAAAAAAAAAAAAAAAAAAAGGAAAGAAAAAGAAGTCGAAATATTTTTCAATGTACTGTTTATACATGATCTGGTGTCGCTCGGGCCCAGAGGGTATCTTCTTCGATTCAAACATTATATTAATAAGGCAGGCTTACACAGCGCCCATTAGGAAGAGTTGGATCGATCCACTAAAAAAGCATCTCATGTATCGACTTTAATTACTTTATTACTTTTTGTGGAGTTCAATCTCGATCAAGAGAAAATGGGGGTTTGGTTAGAGAATCAGTTGCTTAGCTTTTGCTTTAATAATTCTACCTAAAAAAGGCACATTTCTTATCAAGTGGAACAAAAACAAAAACAAAAACAAAAGAGATCGATCAGGCTACTGATCATCAGAGGCATGAATGGCCGGCAGCAAAGAAATATATATTTCTCCATCCCCAATTTAATTTCGTGCGCATGCATGTGTTTCACATGATAGATCAGATCAGGGAGAGGGAGAGACATAGAGATCAGAGACTATATAGGATTTTTAAAGGGGCTGCATATATGGCACGCCTTCAGGACCAAGCTGTACTGCTGCGATCCAAAGAAAAGAACTTCCCAAACAATTAATTTTTATATTTGGAAATTCAAAATATATAAGCAGCTTGTTTTTATTATGTGTATCTTTTTGCCTCAAGATTATGCTCTTTTTTTTATTTTTTTTATTTTTTTTTTTTGGGTAAGAAATTTCCTAGTTTGTGGTGCTAGCTATCTAATTATTTATCAACAAGTTGCATACTGAGCTAGAAATTAGCATGCTCGATGATATAATTATGAAAAATTCTATTCATTCCGTACACCACATTTTTTTTCTTTTGTCAAATGTATGATATATAAATGATGAATAGAAAAATTCAATTAATTTAAAAAGAATAAAAATTAAAAAAATTTAAAAAATAAAAAAATATAGTGTGTAGTGTACATGAATGATGAACAGCAAATATAATTAATTGTGCGTCACACTATAATCAATATATTGCATCTATTATTTTACTGCTGAAATATTATGTTTTAGACCAAAATATAGGGTTTTTTTTTGGTTAAATTGTGAAAAACATCATTGAAATAATATGAGCTATTCCCAAATTGATATATATGGGTAATTCTGGTCCAGTTTTCATGACGGGTGATAAAAATCATGATCGGCGTGGGCATGTTCTGAATGGAAAGCCCCTTTAATTATCGTGATTGTAACTTTACAAGATCGTGTGATGATTGCAAATTTTAGAGCTAAAAAGAGGGAATTAATCCAGCGTACTTTAGTAACGCAGAACCTGGAGGATCAGAGGAATGACCATGATTCTGGCTTATGGCTTATGTTTTAATTACATATTTAATTTTTCAGACAATAATTTAGTTCTTCTATTTTTGAAAAAATTCTGATAATTTTGAATTTTGAACCTATTTAAGAAAGACATGTGGGTTTCTTTGAATAATTTCAAATTTTATCATTAATAATCAATATTTGTAGACAGTGCAATCCATAACTGCCTTGAAGTATTAAGTCCAACCATACACTGTTGGGAGTATCTTAGCATATTGTGTGGCAATGAACCAACTCAAAATATACTAGTCATTTTTCTCCCATAGTTCATAAGTTGAGTTCTCAGCATCATAGAATCCTTTTTGTCAAGGTCAGGAATGAGCTAAAGATGGATAGGGCTCTAAACCATCAACAATGCATTGCCAATGCCCAAGGGTCCATTAATCCTGAGTATGGGAGTGATTTGACATATCCAGGCCGAATAATTGGCATTGGGGATTGAAAAAGAAAGTGATGCATTGACTGAGTTGCTACTAGATCCAGCTAGCCATTGGAGACGAAGAAAAATGAAGCAACGTTAACCTTGTTGCTCTGGTACATACCATAAAAGGAATATTGTGATGGAAAGGAATATTAGCCTGGATAATGATCCCGCCATGTTGTGTCAATGTGTTATATTTATAGACAACTTACTAGTGAGTGTTGATATCATCTGTACAAGTTGATAACCACGAGATCTAAATGCAATCCAAGTTGAGAGTACTACAACAGAAAGATAACTCCTAATTACTAGTATAATATGATAAGTAACACTCATTTCTATCTTCTTATCAGATTATCTAGCATCCATCTTCTGAACTTATCAGATTATCTAGCATCCATCTTCTGAACTTATCTTGATCTGTCAACAAAATTGCTGATGATAACTCATGATTTCTGGTTCCCTTAGCAGTTTTCATAGGCTTTCTTGCTTGCTAATGGCGAAACTGGTCGACCATCTATCTGTGAGCCTATCTTTACAATAGAAGGCAATCTTCATACAAAATTACCTATTAATTCACCGACACTTCGGCAACCTCGTCGGTCCGTCGTAGGAAGCAAAAACTAAAGAAATAAACAGTCTAATCACAAGTTCCAAGGTGCAATAAATTAAACTAGGTTTATTTGCAAAACGCTAGGCCACCAGATAAATTTAATAATTTTCTACACTCTGCTTTTGGATCCTGAACTGTACTTATGCAATCAAAACCGGATTTAGGATCAGTGCATTAATATTATGGGCCAGCTTGAGTTACCCTGGTGGCCACAACATAACCCAGCTAAGGATATATCATTGTTTTTTTTTTTTTTTTTTTAATTTTTATTTAAGAAACAGAATTCATTTAAATGAATGAATCAAATACAAAGGAATCTAAACACAATACAATCAAAGACTTAATTACATCTAGCATCCACCTATACTCTAGTCATAATAAAGTCTGAATATTGATGCAGCATTGAACTGTATTTTCAACCAACTGAGCATGACAAGCAAGCAATTAAGTGGGCAGCTTGATTACCATGACGACCAACATGAAAAGCCTCATAATCCTCAAAGCTTTGAAGTAGATGCTGAATTTCCATAATTAGGAGGCCTTGCTTGGAAATATTAGATTCTGTAGATTTTATATATAGCTTCAATAATAAAAGAAGGGTCACTTTCCAATACCAAACTAGAGATAGCCAAATGAAATATCAATTGTAACCCCTGAAGACAGCCAATGCTTCATTATCATCCACTTCAAACACCCACTTCCTTTACTCATTACCATAATAACATCACCCTCAGTATACTGAAGAATAACTCCAATGCCAGCAGTTGAAGAAGATCGAAATGGTGCCCCATCAGAATTCAATTTAAACTTACCCTCAGGTGGGGGCTTCCAAGAAAGATCCCGCACTTCTTTAATAATGAATTGAGTTGACCAAATAGAAATAAACTTGTGCACATACTCAATCCAATTATCGACTATCTCTAAAAGAATATAATCTAAATTTTCAAAGATGCTAACATTCCTATATTTTCAAATACCCCACAAAATAGTGAGTACATGCACGAAGAACAATAGGGATATTAGCCTCTATTAATACAGCCCATAACACATCCTTTATCTACAAATCAGCTTGTAAAAACTGAAAAATCATAGGGCATCTAATTTTCCAAACCTGCCGGGTAGCCAAACACCACTAGAAAATATGATTGCAACTCTCCACCTCCAGTTTTCATCGATCACAGATGGGACTGGGTAAAATCATGTGCCTCCTCATCAAATTTAACTTTGTGGGAAAACTATTAGTACACCCGCCAAGCAAAGTTCTTTTAACTTATCTGGTAGCTTCAGGCTCCACAGTTGCTAGCTTCCATAATTCTCGGTTATGTTGTGCAAAAGAACTCTCAATCCTTTCTTCAGTATTTAACAAATACATGGGAAAATGATAACTTGACTTCTCAGTGTACGTACACACCAATTCTATTTTTGCTCCAAACAAGCTGGTCATATCTTATCTTAAAATCAATTAAGGAAACAAGTTTATCTTGTGATCAGCCATATACGTAGGAAAAACAAAACGGATTAAGCCCTCCTTCCATGTACAAGAAGCACAATCAATCAAATCACTTACGGTCGAATCCATCGTCAGAAACCGTTTAGCAGCAGAAAAATGTAACAAATTCCTTGATACCCATTTATCTTGCCAGATATTATCGGTTCCCCTAGATCTATTAATATGACATCAAATTAAATAAGGCCCCATCGACGATTATACTTAGCTCCAATCTTTTTCGAACATGAGAGGCAAGCCCGCAGTTAAGTATTTGAATTTTGAATAATCCCATAACTAACGACCACAATGGTTCTTAGGCCCGATGCTACCATCGATCGATTATAGTCAGTACTGGATCATCAATTCCTAATTTCAGATTTTGCTACAATCAAGGAAAAAGGAGATCTGTCTGCATGCATATATGCCCTCAAAATCAAGAGTGAAATGAAGTTAGTTAGTTTGGTGGTGCCGAGGCGTGGTGGGCAACGGAGTATAGTATGATTAGATTTGGACCCATCAAAGCTCAGTTAATTAACTGGCCATCCGGATGATCATGATTCATGTTCATGACAAAATAATTAAAGAGAAAAAAAATTAAAGTTACAAAAGCTAGCCTTTAATTCGAAGTTCCGAACTCGTACATGACTGACAATCAAGTGTAACATCAACAAAAAACTAGAAAACCATGAAAACGAAACGTTGAAAGAGAAGATGATCCACACAATTAATTAGCTTGCTAGCGGCCGGGAAAATAATGCTGTCTCCCAAAATCTAATTCTTTATTCAGTATGCCGCCTGCTCCCCCTGCCCAATGATCGCATGCATAAAACCGAAAGACTAATTAAATGATCACAACTAATTACACAAAAAAGAAAAAAAAAGAAGCTAAAAATCATGCACGGAATCCCAATTAATTAAGTATATATGATCATTTCATGACAAGCTAATTAATTGAAAATTAGTAATAACAACATGTTGTGGATCGCGATTTGAAGTGTAGAAAATGTGAGTCACTCACTTTCTTGGGGGTGATGAACTCCAAGAACGTCTTATGTTTGCCCTTCATGTTGTTAATGGTATTGGGAGACTTGTGGTGACGATGATCGCTCATGACCCGCCGGCCTCTATATTTCTTCATTTGCTCTCTCACGTATCTCTCATATAAGAAGGCTGCCCCTAGGAACTGCGGTAGGACTAGCCACCCCATAAACAGTAGCTTCACATCGTACCAAATTGGTATCCTACGTACGATTCGACCTCATTAATTAAAAGCTTTCGATCCGTTTGTTTGAAGAATTTAAATTAAACAATATGTTTTGCGCGTGATGTATATAAAAATTAATGGAAGTTTTCATACCACTCCAGAATGGGTTGGAGAAGCATCTCCATGAGAGAGAGAAATGAGTATAAGATCCAGTAAGCAAGCCACTGTTCGTCATCCAGTTTCGAAGTGCTTTCTATGGCCATCACCGATGCATATCTACAATCGCGCGAAGAGAATATTCCGAACACGAAAGAAAAAGGTGGGAAATTCTTACTTAAGAGTACGCAGTTCCTAACGTAAAACACACAAATGGAAAGCTAAAAGAGATCAAGAGGTATCAAAATTATTCAATATACTCACAAGGGGTACAACAACATTAACACCGGCCTGCATGAATATCATCATCAAATTAAAATTGAAGGAAAAAAAAAAAAAAAACCTGATAATGCGAATGGCGCATGCATAAAGGCTTATTACGTACCCAGAAAGTGAATGAACCTGGGTGATTAACGTCCATAATTTTCCCATTATTCAGTACCTTCCCCGGAGCCTACGTGGGATACGCAGAAACAAGAAAAGAAAATTGAAAGTAGAAACAGATCAGAAGCTGGTTTCTAAAAGAGTAAAGTGAACAAGGGTTGCGAACTTGCGGTTGTTCAAAATATGGAAGAAAGTGGACAAATGGATCGGAGTTCCAAAAGGGTAGGAGTGATTATACTAATAGATGGGAGCAGGCCGGGACAGTTGCATGGCATATGATGATCATGTGAGATAGAGCATCGGATTCTCACTTAGCCGTGTTGAAGTCAAGCGAGCATGATCCAGATTTAGCACCGTCTTCGTCCAAGACAGGCAGCAGTAATCCATACTAAAGCATGCACTTTCGGCATTCCTTTAGGCGCTACCTCGCTAGCTGTGCCTTTTCATTTTTATTTTTCAACGAAATTTATTCATATGTAATCAACCTTATCAATCGGCTTTGTATACCTCAAACCACCTGTTCATTATTATAATAAAAATTGGTAATATAATGAAAAATAAAAAGATGATAATTAAACATTTATGAATATCTGTTTTCTTCATGTATTAATTAGATCTACAACAAGGAAGGTTATTTAAAAAAATCAATCAATCTCAAAATCAATTTGTATATTTTATGGCACAATGGACAACAACCAATGAAATTATTGGTCGCATTCCATTCGCTATTTTATCTTCTAGTATTGTAAATATAGATAGTGGCAATGATCCTCCAGTTGTTTCTTAAGTTCATTAATATATATATATATATATATATATATATAAAGCTTGATTAGAAGAAGGAGGAAAAAAAAAAAAAAAAGTAGTAACAATCGGAGAAAAAATTGTAGGGATCGAATATATGAGTACTTAATTAAATAATTTTTACCTTCATCTCATAATTGCCTCATATTAGGGTACCTAAGTGCAAGAGTACCTTTGCACCGAAAGTTCGAAAAAGCTTCTAGTTTACAGCTCTCGCGCCGCGCGCACATATATATATATATATAGATTTCACTATCAAACTCATATATAGTCAAAGCTTTTGTAAGATGAAACCGAGATTGAGAAATAATTAATATATAATGTGAAAAAGATGGTATATATATGCATGGTACATTGTAGATGAAAAGATTATGCTTATTATTAGTTTTTTTTTTTAATACGAGGAGTACAGTATCTAATTTTATTGATAGCCCTTATTTATGATAGAGAAAAATTGTGATTACAACCGAACGTCTGGGTGTTACAAATAATCAAAAAATCCAAACACAACTATCAAAACAATGCAAGAGCCAAAGCAAAACCACAAAACATCATACAAAATATTAATGGCAGAATTCTAATAAATACAAAACCCAAATAACATACCATACCTGCACATAAAATTAAGATAAGAAAAACCTGTAATATACATGTCATCGATGATAGTGAATTACTTGGAAACATTCTCAAATCATGCGAATAGCTCTAGAATATCCTTGGGAAGATTATTTTTATTATTAAAGAAGAAATCCATACCTTTAATGCCCATTTTGGCTTATTTGTCACCAATGAGATTTGTTTCCCTAAAAATATGATGTAGCCTCACCATCCTCGATTGAGCCGTCAATCTTGCCTTGTTCTAGTACGTCTGACTCCACCAAGGAACTTGCCCATCTCTCTGCCACCAATTAAACACAAATTTTAAATTAGATTCAACATCTATGTGGGTTATATTCATCTAAGCACATAATCTAAGACCGTCTGAGAGGGCTCTGATCTCAGCAATATTGTTTGAGTCTTATACCATAGAACTTGACAAAAGCAAATATTATTTTGCCATCCACATCTCAAAGAATACCACCACCTCCACTTCTGTTGGATTACCAAGACTACTTCCATCTACATTAACTTTCACAAAACCATGTGCCGGGTGCACTACTTCAAAATTTAAATATTCTTTTTCTGTAAAGGCATCTTCATTAGGCCTAGTTGTTGTAAAATCATATCATCTGAGCATTTGATGAATGGCTTATTCATTTTTGTATGGATAATTTGAGCTAACAAATTCTTGTCTTTATAAACCACTTGCTCCAGTATTTCAACAATCCTCGCAATTTGAGTTTTACATCTATATAACCATAGTAACCATGTGATTAAAGATGGAAAAATACCAATCATTACATTGATCTGTGAGACCGTCTGAGCCTTGGATATCCATTGATGAATTTTACTACCCCATGTACAAGTTGGCCCAAATTTTAGACCCAGCACAACCTAAAAATAATTCTAAAAAAAAAGAAGAGGCTAATATCTCTCCTAAAAGTAGCGAGTGATTTAAAGATTCACAAATAACCATTATATAGCATTGACATTTAAAGGCCATAGAAATATGCAACTTCAATATATTTTGGTCAAAAGGCAAACTATTGTACATACCTTTCAACAAAAACGAAGTAATCTATGCCAAATCTACTTGGCCCATGGTGGTTTGTCCTTAGATTCATGATTATATTGCCAAGCTAAAGAGGTAGAAAAATTTACATTATGCTCCACTGTCCATATAGGAATATCTGAGCCCGAGGAAAGTTGAATATTTTGTTACTTTAGCTCTTCACAAATGTGCATCCCCATTAGTTCCTGATCAATTTTTGCTCAATTACCACTTGTATAAAAAAATAATAATAATAATAATAATAAAAAAAAAAAAAAAAAAATAAACCTAACTAAAGTTAAAGAGGGATCCGTAACAATTCACCAAAAATCCCTAGAGATGACCAATTTTCATACCAAAATGAGATATTTCCTTCATTTATGATCCATCCAGACCCTTTAATCACCAATTTGATCAATGGTTTTAAAGCCTTCTAAAAGTGTGATTCATAACAAACATGATTAAGGAATAATGAGTGATAATGAGCTTTATATTTGACTCTGAATGAAGTAGCCCAAATAGAATTACCATACAAAAATTGCCAAACAAATTTCCTATGAAGAGTTTTCTCAATGTCTTTGAACTTCTATATACCAAGACCACCTTCATCTGTAGGCCGACAAATAGTGCCCCATGCCACCTATTTCTTTTTCTTTTTCCCCTCCTTACTACATCACAAGAAGTCTATAAAAATCTGATTTAACTTGTGTGAAATTACCCAAGTACCTTTGTGTATTCACCAAAATATCTACCAATTCACTTGAACAAATTGGTTATATCTCAAATTTGCAATTATTAATCAATTGAACATATAAAGTCAATAATTAAATTGCATGACACAACAATTGGTGGCGAATAAAAACATTTTAAAGAGCTCTTTAAAAGTAAAACCCTATGGGGCAACCAAATCCAAAAAAATCAATTTTATTATTTGAGAATCAAGTTACAAGCAAGTTCTTAATTACAAAACCTTTGCTAATTGACTCTCCTACTTGACACGACAAATGACCGATTTGCCTCTACCTCGGTAGCAGCCAGAATCTCTAACGATCTTCAAATATTAACTTTTTTCCTGGATCTCCAATGGCTAAAACTCAAACAATTAATTCTCTAACATGGAGCACGATCACACTCGAAGAGAAAGATGAAAACAAGAAGATAAATCTCAAGTGAATTTTCTCACACAAGCTCACGGAATGTACTCTTAATAATTCCTGACAAGAATCTCTAACTGAGTTATTCAACTGAATCCCTTTAAATATTAAATCTGGAAGAAGTTCCAATTGCAGTAGGACTTTGCTGACGGAGCGGATCTGTCGCAAAGAAGTCTCTTGATGAAATGCTAACGCTCAGTATTAAATCCTCTTTGCAATAACTATCCCAGATCAACTTCTTTTTTGGATAAGTGCAGATTCCTTGGAGCTCGATTTTTATACATATCACTAATCTAAAACAATCTCTAATACCTCCTAAATAAACTTAATATTATTATATATAAAGTCAATAAATAATTTACATTCATCCAAAATTACAAACTTAATGATAGAATAAACTCTATCATTTTAGTCACCTAGTCCTAGCCAAATTCTTGTATTTACATTTTGTATGACACTACGAGGTGTATTAAGCACAATTAACAAATGCATAGGAATACTAAACAACACATGTTTTAATAAAATAGGTCTTCCACCCTTCGAGAGTAAAGCCAATTTCCAGGAGGCCAACTTCTTTAGCACTTTCTGAATTAAGGAATATATGTGAGTGCTAGTATACTGCCTAGACATATAGGAGCACCCAAATATAAACAAAGAAAAGAACCCTCATGAAAACTTGTAGTCTAATGCCCAATCATCTTTTGTGTTGTAGAAACTTGTTTAGCAAAATATATCACAGATCTGGTATGGTTGACCTTTTGATGAGAAATGCTTTCATATGTGTGTAAAGTATCCATGCACGCCTTCATTAATATAATCATTGAAAGACTATATATGATTCATTAATATAATATTTTCATTGCAATATATTCTTTGTGTTTTCTAATTCCTTCAATCAATAGATCAACTTTATGTTATAAATAATTAAGAAAATGATGCATATCATTTATGCAAAGTGTATTTCGAAAATCTTACAAATCAATTTATGTAATTGGCGACAAATCCACTAGCATTGATTTTCTTGCCGATCGAGTTCATGACAGTCTTGAGTTTCATCAGCAAGGTGCACGTACGTGTGTACACAACCATTCTTGCTCATTTGAGTTCACATGAGTCTTGGGACCTGCCACAATATAAGATTTCATCAACTTCATTCAATGGTTGTATATGGTGATACTAGAGAGCTCATCTTTGGTTTTGATCCTTGTGTCACATGCATGTTGTAAAAATCTTTCTACCTTGATTTTGAGGGGACTAGCTATTGGACTAGATAATTAAGATATATCGATCATTAGAGATAAAATAAAGTTGAGAATTTGATTTGAATAATATTGTTATTGATATATTTCACTTTCATAATTATCAAACTAGTTATATTATACCATCTCTATATAACTTTCGAATAATAGGGACGTAAAAGTTTCCATTCAAAATGATAAAGACGTAGTCTTAACTTGATGGCTAATTTGGAACTTGTCTTCTCATATATTTCTCTCTCATTCTTCCCTTTTTCTTTTAGTTTCTATATATGCAATCAAGAAATCTTAAAAATATGATTTTCAATATCATGATCATGTTATATTATAATAATGATCTCGATTGTAAATATATGGTACTTCTCTTTCATATTTTAACGGATGAAATCCAAGGAACAAGCTCTCGTGGAGATTTTAGGGATGGGAATTAGCTATATTTATATAATTATATGTAGAAAGGGCCAAAAAGAAGTAATAGGCTACCTAGCTACTAATACATATATATATATCATGTAATATTGCCTAGCTAGCATGTGAATCCTTGATACATCAATGTGTTAGGCCTACGTAGTACTTATTAATGCCCAATCCCTACAATAATTGATCATTGTGATTAAGTTAAAGCTTAATTAGACCAAAATTATGTATCAAAATGAAACTGCCTAACCTGTATTGGGCGAGTAGTATGTAGAAGGCAAGCAATTAATCTACAAGGCCTGAAGGCCTAGCTAGTTATATATTGATTCTTCTCTCTACCATCTCTCTAAGAAGGCAAAGGTGAAGGCCACTGTTCTTCTTTCTCCTTTTGGGAAGGAGTCTGTTAGTCGTCAATCACCACAACAGGTAGTGGTGATAGAATGGAGGAGCTGGATGATAAGTGAGATAAACTATGGCTAACAAAGGAGGAGTACATGACCATCAAGGTGGATGAAGGTGTTTCAGAAGAGGTAAAACAGAAGGGGGGAAAGGAGTTTATTAGGCAAAATAGTTACAAAAAGAAAGATTGAAAAGGAGATAATAGGGTTGATGATGACAAAAGTATGACGAATCAACAAGCCAACTTCATTCAAAGAAGTTGGGAGAAACATCTTCATGATAACTTTTGCTAATATGGTAGGCAAACAGAGAGTGTGAGACGGGAAGCCTTGGCTATTCGACAACTCTTTGTTAGTCCTCAATGTGTTTGACAATTCTATTCAACCACAAAGAATGAAGTTTGAGTAGGAAGAAAATAGGTAACACGATTAGGAAATTGATGGATGTGGAGGTACATGAGGATGGAAGTGGTTGGGGGACTTACTTACAGGTGCAGATTCAACTGGATCTAACAAAGCCAATTGCAAGAGGAAGGATAATCATAGTGTAGGGATGGGACCAATGGGTTCCAATCAAGTATGAAAAAATGCATTGCATTTTTTTACCTATGGAAGAATAGTTCATAGCTCCCAAGGGTGCATGGTGAATGGCAGTTGTATGGAGACTGCAACAGAGGAATCTGAACAATTTGGGCCATGGCTTAAAGCCAAAACAACACCAAAGAGAATGGTTGGAAAGAAATATAGTTTTAAGGGCAATAACAAGAAGAGTAATGTAGAAAAGGAGAATGTAGGTAGTTTGGGAGGGGATGCTAGCTCAGATATGGCACAAGAAATAATTCCAAAAGAAAAATCGGAGGAAAATCGGTACAAAATAGTGGTGGAGGAAAAGGGTTGTAAATAAAAAGGAGTGAAAGCAGAAGGAGAAGTGGGGGTGTTGTTGGTGGAATCAACCACAAATATTGAAGGGTTTACTAATAAACCAAAGTGGATTAAAGGAAAGACACATGAGCCGAAGAGTACAAAAGCTGTTAAGGGCTCTTCAGAGGGTGAACATAATAAGGTTGAGGGGAAAGGAAGGGGGTCAGAAGAAGGAAAGGGGCACGTGGAAGAGGAGAGCAAGGGGAGTTGGGTTAGTAAATGAGGCAAAGCAATATGAGGACATTTCTAAAAAAAGACTCACAGATGAAGACAAGGTAGAGATGAGGGTGGGAGTGAAAAAAAGTTAAAATGGTGAATAAGAGAAAAGAAGATAGCTTGTCAATGGAGTTGGCGGTGGCTGTAAATCAGCCCTAAAATCCTTAGCTAGAACTGCCAGGGGCTTGGGAAACCCCTGACAGTTCGAGACCCTTGTCCTTTGGTGAAGGAGAAAAGTCCTAACTTAATTTTTGTTATAAAAATTAAGTTAAAAGTGGGTAAGTATGAGGTTATAAAGAGGAAGATGGGTCTAGAAAATTGCTTTGTGGTGGATTCAATTGGCAAGGGAAGGTTTAGCGCTGTTTTGAAAAATGGAGCTACAAGTGGAACTACTGAATGACTCATAGAATCACATAAATGTATGGATAACTAATGAAGAAATAAATGGCAGATGGTTGCTAAAGTGCTTTTATGGTCAACCTGATGCAAATGAAAGGAAAGTATGGATGCTACTATCCTTTAAACCTAAAAACTCATTGGGGTGGTGTGTGGTGGGAGATTTTAATAAGATAGTTGCAGAAAAAGTCGGGGAAGGGGGGGGGGGGGGAGGCCCAGGAAAGAACAGCTAATGGAAAACTTTAGAGGTGCACTAGAGAAGGGGAATCTATTTGACATGGGATGAATGGGAGATAAGTTGACATGAAGCAGCAGGCATAGTGATTACAGCTTCATAAAGGAGAGATTGAATAGGGCAATGGCTTATCCTCACTGGTCTGATTTGTATATAGAAAGAAGCTTGGAGGTTATGATAGCCATAAGCTCAGACCATAGACCCATTCTTTTATCAATGGGTAAATCAAAGAAGGAGAATTAGGTGGGGAGGAAATGTTTAAAATATGAAGTTGGATGGGCAATCAAGGATGAGTGTGAAATGGTGATAGAGGAAGAATAGAATAAGAGGTCAGTAATGAGGGAGCCAGTGTCAAAAGTGCAAGAAATGCTTAGTAGATGCAGTGGGGCACTATCCATGTGGAGTAGGAATCATGAGAAGAATAAGGAGAAAGTAATAAAAGAAAAATCTTCTCGTCTACATAGATTACAACTAGAGGAGGGTAGCCACCACATAGAAGAGAGAAAAATGATTCAAAGGGAGTTGGGTCAACTACTGGAGATGGAAGATTTAAAGTGGAGACAAAGGACAAAAAAGAATTAGTACCAACAGGGAGATAGAAACACCAAGTATTTCCATGCTTATGCCAATGCCAATCACAGAAGAATGAATACTATCAAGTAGATACGTGATTCAAATGACACATCGTTAGAAAAACAAGATGATATGGAGGAAGCTTTCAATGCTTACTTTATAGATCCATTTGCAACATCAGGGCCATCAAAAGGTGATATCATTAGATGTCTACAAAACATAGAGTGCAAAGTAACTGCAGAAATGAATGAGAGAATCTCTAGGCTATTTACAAGATTAGAAGTGGGAAAGGTATTAAAACAAATAGCGCCACTAAAATCACCAGGTTTTGATGGTTTTGGTACTTGTTTCTATCAAAATCATTGGAGTATAGTGAGTGAGAATGTTTGTCAAGTAGGGCTGAGCATTCTCAATAGTGGTACACTATCTTAGTCTTTGAATTACACCTATATTGTTTTGATTCCTAAACTAAAATCTCCTATACTTGTTAGTGATTATAAACCAATAAGCCTATCTAATATCTTATATAAGATTGTGTCCAAATTGATTGCTAACAGGAAGAAGACAATGTTAGATGCCATAATTTCATTAAATCAAAGTGCCTTCATTCTTGGGAGGCTTATCTTAGACAACATAATGGTAACATATGAAGCTCTTCACACCAGGCATAAGGTGAGAGCAGGCAGTATGGTTTTAAAGTTAGACATGTCTACAGCTTATGATCATATAGAATGGGCCTACTTTAAGTTGTAATGAAGAAGATTGGCTTTAATGAGAAGTGGACAGACCTGATAATGGGGTGTGTCACCTCAATCACTTACTCAGTCTTAATCAATGGAAGACCAGGAGACTGTTTTGCACCTACAAGGAGTTTGAGACAATGAGATCCACTGTCTCCTTACTTATTCTTATTATGTGCAGAAGGTCTCAGCACAATGCTTAACAAGGTTAAAATAAGGGGGGATTAGAGGCGTGTCTATGGCTAGGGGGTTGCATCAAAATAAATCATATGTTGTTTACAAATGGCTATGTTTTATTTGGAAGGGCAACAATGGAGGAATATGATAGAATGTAGTACATTTTACACACTTATGAAAGAGCATTAGGGCAGGTTCTTAAGAAGGAAAAAATATCCATTTTCTTCAGTTCAAACACAGAGGAAATTGAGAAGTATTTAGGCCTTCCAGTAATGGTGGAAAAGTCAAGGTTAACACATTCAGGTGCATCAAGGAGAGGGTGTGGAACAAGATATATAACTGGAAGAATAAGTTTCTATTATAAGCTGGGAGAGAGGTTCTAATAAAGGCAGTTTTGCAAGCAATTTCAACTTCTCATTGTTTTTAAACTTCTGAGAAAGATATGTAAAGATTTGAATTCACTACTTTCTAGATTCTAGTGGGGAAGTAAGGAGGGGGATAAAAAAAAATTAATGAAAAAGATGGGAGCATAAAAAACAAAAAGAGGACTGGATTTCAGAAATGCGAAGAGTTTCAACCTAGCTTCTGTAGGATGCGGAAGAATCCAAACTCAATAGCTGTTCAAGTCTACAGAGATAAGTACTACAAGCAACAACACTTAATATTAGAGGCCAAGTTAGGGGGGAGGGCACCATCATTGATATGAAGAAGTGAATGGGAATGGATGAAACTCTTAAAAAAGGGGCTTAGGTGGAGGCTTAGGAATGGGGAAAATATAAGAATATGGGTGACAGATGGATTTCTTTACCAACCTCCTTTTGCGTGCAGTCTCTAAGGAAGGATGAAAATGAGGATGGATTAATATATGACCTCATTAATAATTAAACCAAATTAGAATGGAAGGAAGATATAGCCAAAGAGGTGTTCATGGATGAAGAAGCTGAATTAATATGTAGCATGCAATAAGCAAGTTGGGAGCTGAGGACAGATTGATATAGGGCTTCACAAAGGATGGGATTTTTTCTGTGAAAAGTGCAAATTATGTGGATTTGACTAGGAAGAGGAGAGCAAAGTAAGAATCATATACAGAAATGGAACAAGATGATAGATGAAAACATTTATAGGGGATGAAAGTGCTAGGGGTGTTTAAAATGTTTGTGTTGAAGGCAGGAAAAAACATCCTACCAACAAGGAAAAACCTCTTAAATAAGGGAATTGTAGGCAACCCTTGATGTCCCATTTGTCAGGTTATGGAGGAGACATTTACTCATATATTGTGGAATTTCCCCGCAACAAATGATGTGTGGTCTATGGATCAAAGCCCAGTGCATAAATGGATTATTGATGAAAAAGACTTTATGGTTTTGTGGAGGAAAATTAATTGTAGGTTAAGTAACGCAGAGATGGAATAGGTTGCTACAACCATGCGCAGAATATGGTTAAAAATGAACAACTACATTTATGAAGATGGTTTCCAAAGCCCGAACAATGTGGCTGAGATGGTAAGAATAGGTATGAAAGAATATCAAGCAGCCAACGACATGAAGAAAGGATCTCAAAGTACAAAAACTGCTGTGAGGAGGTCAAAGAAGTGGAGGAAACCACATGCAGATTATGTGAAGGCTAATTAAGATGCAGCTTTAGACACAAGAACAAAGGCAATGAGAATTGAAATTATAATAAGAGATGGAGGGGAAGTCCTTGTCACTACACAAGTGTTAAAAAAAGAATGTTGAGAAACTTGCACTTGTGTTATGTACTGTGGAAGGCAATAGAGGTTTGTAATGAACTAAACATTAGGAAGGTTATATTAGAAGGGAATGCTCTTACGATTGTGAATGTTCTAAAAAGAGATGGTGAAGATTTGTCTTGGTTTGGACATATTATAGATGGCATTAAGTCTTGTCCAGATGGCAGAAAAGATTGGAAGGTGGAGTGTGTATATATATATACACTCCTAAAGAGGGGAACACAGCGGCACATTTACTAGGTATGTTTGTTTAGAATTAGATGGGGAGGATGAAAAGGTCTGGACGAAAGGAGGAGTACCAGATGTAATAGCAATAACTGTCTTAAAAGAGAGATAATGCATAGTTTGAAGCTAATAAGACAGATTGTTACTATAAAAAAAATAAAAATAAAAAAAGGTAGCTATATATCAACTGTGGGACCGGAATAATCTACTTCATCGATCCAACCAAATCCAAGTCGAAACAGGCTAGATCAACAAAAAGAAAAGATTTTCGTGTCTAGTACTCTTTATCAAATTAATGAGGGAAATGATTTATAATAGGATAAGTTTTGTGTAAGTTTTTTGTAAAAGAAAATTGACTTCACTTTAAATAATTATAAAAAAATTATTTTTTATTAATAGGATCTATTTGTTTTTATAAAAAATTTATACAAAATTTACCTATTTGAAATTTGTATTTAAAATTCAAGGATTGATATGGGTGGTGCAGCTAGCTGGCTGGAACTAGGATTGGACTAATATCGCAACATTTCAAATTTTCCAAATGATCAGTGGGCTATAGTTGGGCGACAGGCAGATGACCTATAACACAAATATTTATGTACCATTCTCCCTCACATCTGAACCACTCCAATGTTTTGAGGTCTCCCTTTTTCCCAGCAAAAAATAGAAGAAAATAACCGAGTCGTACGTACACTTGACTTTCGCTCATTATTTATCATCCAAGTTATCTATACATAGTTGAATACTCCCATAAAAAACCATGCAAAAAAAGACAAATCAGGTCTGTTTAACATTTCGTATGGACTAAAGCTAGAAAACCACCTCTCCCTTATTTCTCCCCCACCCATTGAAGTAGTTGAGCTGCAAACCTCTTCTTCCTCAATAGATCTTCTTCGCATACACGTTTTAAGAGATCCAATTTTCACCTTTCATCCATTCCTTGTCTTAAACTAGCCTAATTCTTCTTACCCTTCATTTATAATTAGTTGGACCAACCAATATTGTTTCAAAATTTCTCCATCTTCAACAAGGTTATCTGCATGAGGTAGAAGCTAGCCACACCGCCTTATATTTCTAAACTTGGATCTTGCTCGATCAGGTCGAGTACTATTTCACTCGCGTTTAATCCGATGTTCAATTGGCATTAACGGGATCATTAATGGCTGCGAAGGGTAATACTAGGTTATGCCTTCGAGGTGATTTTTGCAAGGCAGATACGAAGAATGTGGCCACGAGGAAGATTGTCTGTTATCCTTTGATGAATAACGCGATCAAGCTAAAGCAACGAAGTTTATCGGTAATAGCAAGTGCTGGTAGTTCTCGAGGCATAGATACCATCAATGGAAGCAAGGTGAATGGGATTAACGTCGGAGAGGTCGCTCCAGTTATGAGAAACAAGAATAGGGAGTCAACAAAAGAAAGCTGTGTTGATGCGCCTCTTCATGCCGTTTTGCTTGGAAGGTTTGTGGAGGACCAGTTTGTTTATAGACAGACATTCATTATCAGATCTTATGAGATTGGACCAGACAAAACTGCCACCATGGAGACACTGATGAATCTACTGCAGGTTGGTTCGTGGTTCTTTGCTAAATCTATATATAACTCGATCTTAACCGATTCCATTTTTATATCCAATGGCTAAAAGATCAGGTCCCTGCTATCTCGTTAATACGTAAATTGAACTAGGATATGTACGTACTTGTTGTGAACATATATTTCTGGAAGTGATGTTTCGTTTTTTTGAAAGTGCTTAATTAATAAGTTCATATATATATGTATATATGAAAGAAAAACATATATAGTATTTGCAATTGAACAGTATCTGTAAATGTTGCAGGAGACAGCACTGAATCATGTGACAAGCTCTGGCCTTGCTGGGAATGGCTTTGGTGCTACCCGTGAGATGAGCCTCCGTAAACTCATTTGGGTTGTCACACGCATCCACATTCAAGTACAGAGATACAGCTCCTGGTATGTTGTCCTACGTACTCCACCTCAACAACAATCTGCAGCCGCTGTACAGGAAATATAAAAAATGACCTGATCACTTTGGCATAAATTCACATTGAAGCTGTAATTACTTAAAGAATGACAAGGACTTGGATGGTAGTACGTTGCACTTCATACTTTCTTATCATGATGTTCATATTCTCCAGTAACCCTACGTTTCTTCATATATAGGACCTAGCTAGATGGTACCTAACCATTGTAGAAGGAAAACTAACATCGATAATTTTTGCTTAAACCATCATCAACTCTGCTGGAAGAAGTGGCCAATATGAGGTTCAATGTGAAGGAGTTTTCTTACGTCTCCTTAATAATTAGCCTTAGCAACTAAGTAAATTAATAGCTAAACGCACCATTTAAGGAGATAAATTTATCCACGTAAAGCGATCAAGAATTTGATAATCAAGTGAAATGGAATCTTGATAAGCACCTTACAATTATTACTGATTTGTATTAGGATCGTATTATCCCACAAAAATGAACCGAGTCAAAAGAAATATATACCATATTCGCAGTTCACAGGCAAGAGATTCTGAGTACTTTCTTTTCTTTTTACCGATGCAAATTACTTGTATTCCAGTCATGAAATATTCAACGAAGAGTAATGCAGGAAATTTATGATGTAACAGGGGAGATGTGGTAGAGATTGACACTTGGGTGGATGCGACGGGGAAAAATGGAATGCGCAGGGACTGGATAATCCGAGATTACAAAACCCAAGAGATCATAACTAGAGCAACAAGGTGCGGTATACTTAGGCTACGAGAGCCACCAAATATTGTTTGCTATTCCAAGTTGTTTATGATCTCCTTAATTTTTCTGATCTCCATGAAGCACTTGGGTTATAATGAACCAAGAAACAAGAAGATTGTCAAAAATACCGGAACAAGTGAGAGAAGAGGTGGTACCTTTCTACCTCAACAGAGTTGCAGTTGCCGCAGATAAAAATGATAGTGAAAAAATCGACAAGCTTACTGACAAAACTGCCGAGAGAATTCGATCAGGCTTAGCTGTAAGTGTAATTCTTCACCTTCTGTTCTTGAAATTCTAATATATAATAACTCTACTCTATACGCTGAACTTACTTCATCATTATATTATTTGTTCCACGAACTTGGAATGAGTCTGATTTCCTCTTTCTCAACTGAAACCCAGCCAAGATGGAGCGACATGGATGCCAATCAACACGTAAACAACGTGAAATATATTGGATGGATTCTGGAGGTGCTTCTCGAATCTCATGAACACAACAAATTATATATATGGATCAATCAGAATTGCTATATATTTATAGACACGTGAAGTTCGAAAGCCATTCTTTAAACAGGAGAAGTAGCTTGGTTTCATTACTCTATATATGAAGCAAAAATATACTCATTTTTGCTTTCAAACAATAAACAAATTAATGTGATCTGAAACGAGTTGCTCCAAGTAACGAAGAAAATATATTACTTTGACAGATATGAAGTCAATAATTGGAGAAAAGATAGAACAAGAAATACTTACAATTTGCTTTGTTGCCTGCAGAGTGTGCCAATAAATGTCTTGGGAAATTATTATCTCACAAGCATGACTCTGGAGTATCGCCGTGAATGCCAGCAATCAAATCTGCTAGAGTCATTGACTAGTTCAACGGCAAGTGGGACTGAAGATTCAAATAATTACATGCATCGAAGACCGGACTTAGAATTCACACACCTGCTTCGCATGCTTGCTGATAAAGCAGAGATAGTCCGGGCAAGAACACAATGGCATTCTAAACAAAAATTAAACTGATGTGATCTCAAATATGTGCAGCAGCTAGCTAGCTGTGCACCCCCTTTCATGTTTATTGCTTTGTCTTTTTGTCGTTTCATTTTCTTGTTTCGATTTGTTATCCATTATTAATTTGTTGTTGTTTCTGTTAGTTTTAAACAAGCAAACAGAGAAAAAATAGAGTATTTTGAGAGTAACTTCAATCTCCAACATGAAGATTGATTATAAATGTTCTACTCCTTCATTTCTCATTAATCTGATATATATGCTTACATTGAGACTCACAAACTTCATTAAAAATAGAGATACAACTTCTAAACACAATACAACTTCCAAACACAAGCTAATAATAGTAAAGACTAAACATAGTAAATTCAGAAATAATGTGAAGAATATTTCTCAAAAATAACATCACATTAAACCAACTTCAATACTTATCCTTGATATATTTTTCATATATTCCAAGCATTGATCTAAGGAACTGAAACTTGTCTCTAGGAAGAGCTTTTGTAAAAATGTTAGCTATTTGTTCTTCTGAATGACAAAACTTTAATTTAATTTCTCCACTTGTTTCCACTTCACGCAAAAAATGGTATTTGATTGCTATATGCTTGGTTCGATTATGCTGAACAAGATTGTTAGCAATAGCAATTGCTGATTTATTGTCACAAAAAATCTCAGTAGAACCTTGCTATTTTTTCCCCATATATTCTAGAATTCTTCTCAACCATATGGCCTGGTTCGCTGATCTAGCAGCAGCAACATACTCTGCCTCGGCTGTGGATTGAGCTACATTTCCTTGTTTCTTTGAACTGCAAGAGAACATAGCAAATCCAAGGCCAAAGCAGTATCCTGAGGTGCTTCTCATATCATCAGATGAGCCTGCCCAGTCACTATCAGTGAAGCCTACCAGCTTTATACTCGAAGATTTCTTGTACCACATGCCCCACCCAATTGTTCCTTGCAAGTACCTTAGAACTCTCTTAGTAGTTCCAAAATGAATCTGACTCAGACATTGCATAAACCTTGAAAGCATACTAGTAGCAAACAGAATATTAGGTCTGGTATTGCACAAATAAAGCAAACTTCCTACTAAGCTTCTATAGGTTGATGCATCCACTTTCTTGACACCATCTTTCTTTCTCAGCTTTTCATTAGGAATCAATGGTATTGCAACTGACTTGCAACATGTCATATTAAACCTTTTCAATAGATCTTTTGTGTATTTATTTTGGGAACAAAAAATTCCATCTTTTTCTTGGCTTGCTTCCATCCTGAGAAAATAGTGCTTCTTTCCCAAGGCAGTCACCTCAAAATTGGCTATCATTTCCTTTTTAAAATTTTCAATCATCTCTACATTTTTTCCTATAAATACAAGATCATCAACATACAAGGATACAATGATCATTTTAGCACTGTTTTGTGACTTCACATACAATGTTGGTTCACTTTTACTCCTCCTGAATCCTTGATCAGTAAAGTAACTATCAATTCTTCCATACCAGGCACGTGGTGCCTGTTCCAAGCCATACAAGGCTTTCTTTAGCTTATAAACTTTGCCTTTTTCTTTTTCTTTTTCAAACCCCTAGGGTTGATTGACATAAACCTCTTCTTTCAATACACCATTTAGGAATGCTGACTTTACATCTAGTTGCCAAATCTTCCATCCCTTTTGAGTAGCAAGTGCAACAGTGCTCTTATAGCGTCCATTCTTACAACCAGTGCAAAAGTTTCATTGTAATCAATTCCTGGCTATTGTACATAGCCTTTGACTACAAGTCTTGCTTTATGCTTCAATATTGAACCATTCGGATTCAACTTGGTCTTGTAAATCCATTTAACTCCAATGATTTCCTTGTTTACAGGTTGAGCGACTAATTCCCAAGTTTCATTTTTCTCAATCATTTTTATCTCCTCTTCCATAGCTTTCAGCCACACTCTTTCTTTTGATGCAACTGTAAAACTTTCTGGATCAAGAGAAATGTAATTGCAATGTTCATAAACATCACTTAGTAATCTTATTCTTTTTATGGGAGATTCAGGAGATGACTCTTCATCACTATGATCAAAGGACAATTGTTCAACAGTGGAGCTTCTGGTTTCAATTTGTTGAAAATCTCTAACTTCAACTTCTATTTCTTCTTCTATTAGTGACTCAACTGGTACCTCTACACTTTGTTTAATCACTTTCTCAGCTTCCCAATCCCAAGATGCATTTTCATTAAACTTCACATCTCGGCTCACAACCAATTTTCTTGTTTTCAAGTTGAAAATTCAAAAACCTTTTGAAATGTTGCTGTATCCCACAAATATCCCTTTTTCTGCTTTCTCTTCTAGCTTAATTCTCTTTTGAGATGGAACATGTATATAACAAATACAACCAAACACCCTTAAAAAACTTGCAGAGGGTTTAATCCCACTCCAAACTTCAAAATGTGTCTAACTTTCTACTGCTTTTGTAGGCACACGATTAAGCAAGAACATAGCAGTGTTCACTGCTTCACCCCATAATTCTTGGGGCAATCTTTTTTCAAGTAACATACATCTTGCCATTTCCAGGACTGTCATATTCTTTCTCCCGAACACTCCATTCTGTTGTGGAGAATAAGCCACAGATAACTGATGTTCTATTCCCTCAGCTTCACAAAATTTTTCAAATTCTTTGGAGTTATATTCACTGCTTCTATCACTCTTTAAAATTTTGATTTTATGGCTTGACTGCTTCTCAACCAACAGTTTAAACTTCTTGAAAATACCAAAACTTTAGATTTTTCATGAAGGAAATAAACCCAAATCATTGTAAAATCATCTATAAAAAGAATGAAATACTTGCTTTGATTGTGAGTTGAAGTCCTTATTGGTCCACGTACATTAGTATGAACCAACTGTAATTTTTCTTTAGCTCTCCAATTGCTTTCTGAATGAAATGGCAGTTTGTGTTACTTTCTAACCATGCACCCTTCACACAGTTCAGTTTCTTTTTCCAAGAGAGGTAAAGCTGTCATCATCCCCTTTTGATGCAATAATCTCAATGAATTAAGATTGTAATGCCCAAATCTTTGGTGTCATAACATTGTCTCATCCACTATTGCCACCATAGCCTTAGGAAAACTCCATTGAATAGGAAAGTTTCTACTTCTCCCCATTTTCACTTTAGCCAATTCCATTTTATTTTTTTCATCATATATTCTACACAAATCATTCTCAAAATGAAAGGAATAACCATTTTCCATCATTTAGCTTACACTTAACAAGTTTTGATCAAGTGAAGGAACAAGTAATACATCTTTAATAAACTTGGTAACTTTCTTTGTTGAGATGGCCACCGTGCCTTTTCCCTTAGATTCAACAAGTTCTCCATTTCCCATCTTGACTTTGGCTTTAATAAAAGTGTCCAGATCAGTGAAAATTGTTTCATCAGAAGCCATATGGTTGTTACAACCATTGTCAATGAACCAAAATTTTTCTTCTTGAGTGAGGGCTTGACACACAAAAAATAAATGCTCATTCTCCTCTTTTTCTTTTGAATAGTAGGTTTGTTGATTGTTCTTGTATCTACAATCCTTTTCCATATGCCCAAACTTCTTACAATTCCAGCATTGAGGCTTCCCGACATGGTAACAATTTTTCTCCAAGTTGTTTGTTTTCTTGCAGAGACCATAGGGAGGAAATTCACCCATCTTACCTTTCATCTTGTTTTCTTTTTGAACATGATCATAATTCTTTTGATCTTTATTAGGCTTTTTCTTATAATCCTTTGTTTTCTTATTTTCCAGATTCACCTTGGATTGGAAAGCATGCTCCAAGAAATCATCAGCCCTTCTTGCTAGCCTTTATTCATAAGCTTGAACTGATCCCATCAGCTCTGTAACTGACAGAGTTTGCAAATCATTTGACTTCTCGATTACTACTACTATATGATCATATTTTTCAGGTAAACTAACCAAAATTTTTTGAACAATCCTTTGATCAGTCACCTCTCTACCATGAGCCCTCATTTAATTTTCAATTTCAACTAATCAGGAACAATACTCTTTCACTTCTTTCGAGTCTTTCATTTTTAAATTCTCAAACTCCCTTCGAAAGCCTTGAAGTTTGATGAGTTTTATCTTAGCATTTCCTTGAAATTTTGAGTGTAGAATCTCCCATGCTCCCTTTGAAGTGCTAGCCCTCATCAATCTTGGAAAGATTGATTCAGACACAGCTTGCTGCAGGATGAACAAGGCTTTTGCATCCTTGGCGCTTTCTTGTTTATGTTGTGCAGAATCTAAAACTCCTTCTGAAGGAACTGCAACCCCTTTTTCTACTACATCCCACAGATCCTGAGATAAGAAAAAAGTCTTCATCTTTATACGACTATTATACTCCAATAGTCGTAGTTCTTACCACTGAAGATAGGAACTGATGTAGTTGCTTCAAAGGCAGCCATTTTCGACCCTTAGATGAACCTGGTTAGCTTTGATGCTAATTGTTAGTTTTAAACAAGCAAACAGAGGAAAAATAGAGTATTTTGAGAGAAACTTCAATCTCTAATGTGAAGATTGATTCTAATTGTTCTACTCCTTCATTTCTCATTAATCTAATATATATACTTACATTGAGACTCACAAACTTCATTAAAAATAGAGATACAACTTCCAAACACAAGCTAATAATAGTAAAGACTAAACATAATAAATTCAGAAATAATGTGAAGAATATTTCTCAAAAATAACATCACATTAAACCAACTTCAATAGTTTCACATTGGTGAGTTTGAATCAAATAAAAATGCCCATCGTGCTATGCACATTAGTGCAGTCAGGATCAGAAGTACTCATCTTCTGGGCATGAAGAATCTTTCGTACAAATTACTGTAACAGAATATTGAGGGATGAAGTAGAGAGTAGACTAAGAGAAGAGAAACTGCTTTATTCATTTACTTGATTGAGTTACAAGTGAATGTTTTGTATTTATACAGAGGCAAATGTAACTAACATTAACTAACTTTATTGTAAACCAATGAAAACTATCCACGAGTTTATTCTGTACACTTGGAATTATATCAATCTATAATAGTCTCCCTCAAGATGATGTGTATATATTATGCACATTCATCTTGGACAATAAGGTATCAAATGGCTTAGAACCGAGAGGTTTAGTCATCAAGTCTACAACTTGATGAATAGAACTAACATGAAGAACAGTTAATGATCCTTTTTGATTTTTCTCTCGAACTAAGTAATAGTCCAATTTGATATGTTTGGTGCGCTCATGGTAAACTGGGTTGGCTATTATTTGAAGTGTCGCCTGATTATCACAAAACAATCATGCCAGTTGACTGTGCAACTGATGCAAATCATTAAGCAATGCTCGAATCCATGTTATCTCACAAACAGTAAAGGCCATTGACCTATACTCTGCCTCTGCTGATGATTTTGAAACCGTGTGTTGCTTCTTTGATTTCCAAGATATTAATGAGTCACCAATGAAAGCACAATACCTATTAAATGATCTTCTGGTATCTGGGCAACTAGCCCAATCTGAAACTAAGAAGGCTTTTATATGAATATTTGAAGAGCCGGGAAATAACAAACCTTGCCTAGGAGCTGATTTCAAATATCTCATAATTCTCATTGCTGCTTGGAGGTGTGGTGTTCGAGGATTAGCCAAAAATTGGCTCAAATGGTGGACTGCTAGCATGAGTATCCATAGGAAATAATGCAGGTTTGGTATCAAGTAAACCAAAATCTGCTAACAATTCTAGAGTATATTTTCTTTGAGATAAAGAAATACCCTTTTGTGATCTTGCAATTTCCATTCCAAGAAAGAATTTGGCTAGACCCAAATCTTTCAGCTTGAACTTCATTGTCGAAGCTGCTTTGACAACTTCAATGACTTCTAAATCACTGCTAGCAAGTAAGATATCATCCACATAAAGTAGTAATGTCATAAATGAAGTTCTTTCCTTCTTGGTAAATAAGGAATAATCTGTTTTTGATTGTGAAAATCCAATATCAAACAAGATAGATTTGAATTTTGAATTCTATTGCCTAGATGCTTGTTTCAAGCCATAAACGGATCTTTGCAATTTACATATCCTTGAGTCCCCCTTAGGTAGATAACAGGAGGTACTTTCATGAAAACTTCTTTATCTAATCTCCATATAAAAAAGCATTATTAATATCCAAGTGAAAAATATGCCAATTATGTATAGCAGCCACTGACAAAACACATCTAATAGTCACCATTTTCACAGCAGGTGAGAAAGTTTCAAAAAAATCTAGGCCCTCCTTTTGAGCATACCCTTTGGCTACAAGTCTTGTCTTATGCCTCTCAATAGAACCATCTGAATTGTATTTTATTTTATATGCCCACTTACAACTTATAGGTTTTTTATTTGGAGAAAGTGATGTTAAAACCCAAGTGTTGTTCGACTCTAATGTAGATAATTCTGTAGACATGGCATCTCTCCAATGAATATGCCTAACAACTTGGTGATAGAAAGTTGGTTCTATTTTAGAAGAAATTGCAACTGAAAAAGCTTTATGAGAATGGGATAATTTGGAATATGAGATAACATCAGAAATGCTATATTTATTACCTGAATTAATGGTAGGAGCTGTAGGAGATGATTGAGAAGCAGAAGTAGATAGATTACAGTGATAATTTTGCAAGTAATTAGGTGCTTTGTGTTGTCTGGTTGATCTTCTAAGAGAAGGAAAGTGATTCTCATCACTGAGAGATGGTATATTTGTGGCCTCTGTGTTAATATCAACGGTAGTATTATTGGACTGATTTGAATTATTAACAGATGAGGAGGATATGCTATTTTCAATGTAATCAGGAGCTGATTTTGGAAGAGCATTGTCATCTGACTTCGAATGGAAAAATTGAGAACTAATGCCCAGATTTGAATTATGAGTTGATGAATCATTTTGTAAAATAAATGGGAAGATTGATTCATGAAAAATTACATCTCTAGAAACAAAAAAAAAAAAAATCAAGTTCCAAGTCATACAACTTATATCCTTTTATGCCAAAAGGATAGCCTATAAAAATACATTTTCTAGCCCTTGGTGAAAATTTATTTCTGTTTTGAGTAATAGTTGATGCATAGCATAAACAACCAAAGCTTCTCAAATGATTATATGATGGGACTGAATTATAAAGAACTTCATGTGAAGATTTTGTTGTTTAAAACCAAAGATGGAACTCGATTTATAAGATGACATGTAGTCAATATACATTCCCCCCAAAAAACTAAAGGAACATTTGATTGAAACCTTTAAAACTCTTGCTACATTTAGCAAGTGTTGATATTTTCTCAATTTTGTTGAGGTGTTTCGATGCATGACATTTGATGTACAATTCTTTATGAAGCATAAAATTTAAGCATTTTGAATTATGAACCATTATCACTCCTTATACACTATATTTTTCTCCCAAATTGTGTTTCAACTAGATTCTAAAAATTAGTTAATATGTTTCTGACTTCAGACTTATTTTTCATCAAATAAACCCAAGTAAATCTTGAATGATCATCAATTGTAGTGAAAAAGAATTTGGATCCATTATGGGTTGAAATAGAGAAGGGTCCCCATATATCACAATGGACAATATGAAAAGGAAAAATTTCATTATATGTATGAACTTGGAAAAGAAGTCTTTTCTGTTTTGCCAGTGGGCAGATAGTACAATGATTAGACATTTTATCTGAAAAATTGATATCAAATACATTTTTTTAAGAAGAAAAAAAAATGTAGACATGGAAGGATGTCCTAGTCTTCTATGCCAGACTTTAGAATTTATCACAAAATTGATAAGATTTGATTTGGGTTGAACCTCATCATCACTAGCACCTGATTCTTGCAATATGTATAGACCAACGTTTCTTCTAGCTATCCCAATCATCTTCCATGGGGTATGCTCCTAAATAAAGCAAAAATTAGATGAAAAAATGAATAAGCATTTCTGTGTTGAAGTAAGTTTACTCACAAAAAGTAAATTGTATGAAAAAGATGGTACACAAAGTACATCTTTAAAGATTAAATTTTCTGATATTCGAACTATACCAGAATGTGTAACAGGCACATTGTCCCCATTTGGTAATTTTATTGAGGTGTTTAGGATCTTTGTAATGGAAGTGAAAAAATCAATTGAATGTACAAAATGATCTGTAGATCTTGTGTCTAGAATCCAAGCATTATGGGACAATAAAGTGTATCCTGATGCACTTAAGGAAATACTTGGATTAGATGATATACCTTGAGTGGAATGAGCAGCAGATTTAGAAATGACATTTGTTGCTTGATGATTGGTATTATCATTAGGTTGTGAGTGAATTAAAGATAACATTTTTTGATAATCTTCTTGAGAGAAAGGCAATTGATTAGAGTTCTCAAAGGGATTACTCGAAGATTTACCCAAAACTTGATTAGCAGATGCCTGAAATTTTCCTTTATGTCGATTATTTGTGGAATTTTGCTTGAACCCAAGAGGATGGCCATGAATCTTGTAGCATTTGTCCACTGTATGATTATTAATACCACAATGAGTGCAATACAATTTTTCTCTTCTTGTCTGCTATTTTCCAGAATTGAACTTTCTCATTTCTGTGCTTGAATCTTGCATTTTGCTCATGAAAGCAACAATATCCACGGTACCATTCTTTCTAATTTCTCTTTGCTTTTCTTCTTAAACCACCAAAGAAAAAACTTTATTTATTTCTGGTAAATGATCTAGCATTAGAATTTGCCCTCGGATATGGGAAAAACTATTATTTAAACCCATTAAAAATTGCATCACATGCTATCGATCTTGATAGCCCATAAAGATCTTTATTGCACCACAATTGCACTTTTGTAAGGCTCCACACAAACATGTATGAACTTGATTATAATCCAACAATTCATCCCTCAAAGACTTGAATCTTGTATAATAATCCCGTATAGATAAATCTTCTTGCACCAAGATTGACAAATCTTTTTGAAATTGATAGATTCTTGGACCATTACCTTGAGTAAAACGATTCTTTAAATCCAACCACATATCTCTTTCTGATTTCACACATATTGTGCTACCACCAATTTCCTTTGAGGCAAAGTTGATCAACCAAGAAGATACCATATTGTTACATCTTTCCCATAATTCATATGAATTATCTCTGAAGCTTGGTTGACCAATCGATCCATCCATGAATTCAATCTTGCTGTTTGCTTTGAACGCCATGACCATGGACCTACTCCATGTATGATAATTGTCCCTAGTGAGGATGTTTGACACTAGAACTGTTCCTGGTGAATCACCATTTTGTAGATGATAGCAACTTGGAATATCATCTATTCTTGAATTAGAAATAGAAGCATTATCATCCATTCTTGGATTAAAAACGGAAGCATAACTAGTTTACTTCTGATAACATGTAACAGAATATTGAGAGATGAAGTAGAGAGCAGACTAAGAGAAGAGAAACTGTTGTATTCATTTATTTGATCGAGTTACAAGTGAATACTCTGTATTTATACAAAGTCAAATATAACTAACATTAACTAACTCTATTGTAAACCAATGAAAACTATCCACCTGTTTATTCTCTACACTTTGAATTATATCAATCTATAATAATTACAGCTTGCCATTTCAAAACATAAAACTGAATAGAAAAGCCAACTCAATATTATTAATGAAGTTCAAAGGAGATTTCTAGTAACAAATCATGTTGTTTCCTCACTAGCAAACATCCCAGAAGTGAATTTTATGCCCACTTGGATGGTCAAAATCAAGCCAATAAGCAAATGGGTTTTCTCGTTTTTATTCATTGCAGATGGACTGGGCCTAAAGATATATACTCTATGCGTAATGTAAGCCTCAATCCTCCCCACGGGACTGACCCTTATATATAGCCTAAATTAACTTCTACTGCATGTGAAACGTTCAATAAAATTAAATTTATTGCATTTTCTAGAAAGCCAAACCGGCCTAGGAACAGAAAAGAACTCAAAATCATAACTTCAGCGAAATCAGCATTTACAATTATATATGTTAACTTCGTAGCCTTCATTTTTATAATAGAAAGTTCAACGAAATATAATAGAATTGGCCTGAAGGATATTCATTTTTGCAATAGAAAGTTCAAAAAGTTGAGCATAAAACCATGAAAATTGCACCTCACTGCGTACTGATACGAGACAAAATATAAGGATTTCCATTACATTACATAATTATAAGGACTCTCCCAGTAGGTACAGCTTTAATTTAAAGTGCTTAGGAAAAAAGAAAAGGTGTACAGGATTAAAGTTTTAAAGTACTTGGCAAAGTGGGTTGGTTCAACATCAATCAGCTTTTCACCTACCTATTTTATTTTATTTTTTATTTTTTCCTTCTTTTTTGATAGTATTTCACCTACCCATTGATTGGTGGGGTATAGATCATTACGACACTGTGTTTTGGTGACCACTTGTAAATATGGGTTAGATTTTTGGAGATAAGAATCAAAGATGGATGAAGAAATGTGAGAGGACTCTTTACTCCCAGCTAGGATGTCCTGGGGCCTATCTTGCTGGATATACACTCGACCTTATTGGTCGAGTTTCAGTTTCAGATCCCAAACATATCTTGATGTACTCCGTAACAAATTATCCAGCTTGTTACGAAGGTGAAAAAAAATCCAAACCAATTAAGCTGATCACCTCCTTCTGAAATCGTTAGCCTCATAATTGGGAACTTAATAAGTAACCAATTGGTAGATTTCGTAGCTTCGAAAACTTTTAGGATCGTTTTTTCTTTTTAATCATTATATCAAAGCTAGCTAAACACAATATAAATATATATATATATATATATATATATATATCTTGATTCGTTGAGGAAAATTGAGAGGAATTTGACGTGAATGAATTCCCAGCTCAAAGTCCTTAATCAATGAGTGCAATGAACAATACTCTCACAAATATTGCATCACAAGCAAGCTATATTAGTATTTATAATTTGAGTATCACATCATGATTACCCATAAATCCTCCCTGGCATGCAGCATTCCATTCTCATCCATCCCTCACTACAACAAAAAACAATTTTTGAGACGAAAATTTTTGTCCCAAAATATATAGATTTTGTTCCGAAAGATTTTTTGGGACAAAAATATTTCGTCTCAAGGTCGTCCCAACATCACTGTCCCAGAAGATATATTAGGACAAAAATCATAATTTCGTCCCAAAATATATCTTTGGGAACGATTTTGAAATTAACCGTTCGATACCGTTCGAACGATGACCTTTTTTGTCACGGTTAAAATTCGTTCCAGAATGACGTTTGAATGCTTCTCAATTACCGTTCGAACGTTTCAAATAACGTTTGAACGGTGAATATGCATCATTCGAACGTTTATAATTTACCGTTCGAACAGTTTGTCAATTTCCCTCCAAAATAATTTTGTCTATCGCTCCAATATTACGTTCAAACGGTAACAATTAAACGTTCGAATGGTTAATCATTAACGGTCAAACGGTTAACTTATTTGGGACAAAAAATTTCGTCTCTAAGAATAGCGTTCGAACATGTTCGAACGGTCTGACATTCTGTCATTATTTTGGAACGAAATTCAAATTTCGTTCCAAAATCTCACTTTTTGGGACGATTTCCAATTCGTCCCAAAGCAATTTCGTCCCAAAAAATGATTTTTGTTGTAGTGCCTACTTTGAGAAGACATTTGAACTATAATCAATGATTTGAGAATTACATCTCAATAATGGCCCTCCCCTTCCATTCTTCCTTTCATACTAATACCAATAATCATGCAGATTAAAAGCATATCCTATTTAATTAATTATCAAGGGCTTAAAACCTACGTCCATTATTCTTTAATCGATTCTACTATTACTTTACTTCCTATATATATTATATATATATTCCCCCACTATGAGACACATGACGTACGGCCTAGTGGAACTATACGAAACAAGTTCGAGGTGATCAGTATTTCTTTATTATTATTTCTTACATATATAATATAGTAATAAGATCAGTATAAATAGTTTAATAATACTATTCCCATATTAGTATTGCACCTATTCCAAAATATCCCAGACTTGTTAAGCGGCATACGTTAGCATACGTTAACAAACTTTCTTTTTATTTCATCCAATATTAGTGATACAAATTGACGTTCATGCTAGATTAGTATCAAGTGGCATGATAATATCCGTACTCTTTACTTGTAAAAATAGGGTAATTTCCGTCTTCATGAAGAAATTTTGCAAATGAATCCATTTGTGAGATATTTTAGCTCTAATATTGTTAATTCCAGTTTCCTTTCTTTCTCCTTTTTTGGCCAAGCCATTCTCTTTGGAAAAGTAATAAATATCCGTTGATCAATAAGGGTCATATGCCCAAATTACAAACACCAAGTGATCAGACGTGGTATCTATATAACAATTATATATATAGCATTGGTCTTGTTGGCTTATAATTCAATTGGCCGCGGTACGTCTTCTCGATCTCTTTATAGCAACAAAGATGAGAATGAAGTAGGTGGTTGGTTCTAACTCACCACGTACAGGAGAGCCATCTCTTTAGATGAAGAGTAATGAAACTCACGCAACACATTTCAACAATATATTTTACAAAAGTACACTTACTTTTAAAACATTATTATAAAAAGTGACGTGTGTTTATCATTTTTTTTAAATAATAAATAGTTGAAAAAAATACAAAGTATGGAAAATAAAATTAGGATTTGGTCTTTAATTTGTAATCATGAATTGTAAGCATTCTTTCGCAAACGAAGAAAAACTTACAAAAAAAAAAATTATAAAAAACTTTGTTCATATATATATATATATATATATATATATATTATCCGAAGTAGATAAATCAACTTTTTTCTAATGTAATAAAAAAAAATTAGGATTAAATATTGAATTAGTTCATATATTTGTCTTTTGTTCAAATTGATCCCTAGAGTACTTTAATTTTAAAATTTTCACTTCCTATAGTTTACGTTTTTAACAAATCGATCTTTAATTTCTGTTAACATTGTTCTACTCATTAAACGTTAATAAAATTTCTGATAAATGTTATTTTCCTATGCTATGCCATGTCACATGCCATGTGTTTCAAAAAATAAAAACTTAATATTTAAAAATATTTACTTAAATGAAAAATTAAAACAAAATTAATAAAAATTAAAAATAAATTAAACTAAAAATATATTTAAAAGAAGAGATTAGGAGAGCACGACCCCGAATCTGCTTAAAGGAGCTGATGACTGTCTTGATCGACATCCAGTACCAACGAGATCGAGATGTAATTAAAGGCTATTAGTGAGACTGAATTAAGGTGATATAATAAATTAACATATTATTAACGCTAAGGGGTTGTTTGGATAATGAGTTGATGTAAACTCATCTCATCTATTCTAATTATTATAACTTTAAACAAAATATAATAAACAATTTAACTTTTTCAAAATTTAAAATAAAAATTATATTAAAAAATTATATTTTAATAATATTTTATTTAACTTTCAATTCTTATCTAGTCTCATTATATATCAACTCAATTCACTGTCTAAATCTCCCAAGAATCGTAGTAAGTTCTGAGTTCAGTTGCAAGAGAAGTGACATACTTAGAAAATTAATGGTACTTGTGTCCGCTAAATTTGACTCTTAGTTTATTTTATTTATTTATTTAATATTTAAAGAAGTCATCACTGGTGAATATATATATATATATATTGAAAAATGATATTTGGTCTCTTGAGTTTTTTTTTGTTAAAGTATAAAATAACTAATAAAATCTACATCTTTCTATTTGATTAAATTTTTAGGATAAGTGATTTCATATGGTATCAGAGTAAGGGTCTTGAGTTTGAACCCTGACTCTATTCCATTTAATTAAATATTTTACGTATTGAGCTATTCATTAAGGGAGTGTTTAGCCTATACATGTGAGAGAATGTTAAGATATAACATAAATAATAAAATATACATATTTCCATCAGTTTAAGTCTAAACCTATGGCCCTATATTCTAAAATGACTAATCAATAATACAATTAGAGCCGTGTCATTTACAATAGACTGGTCTAACGAAGACGTTGGGAATTTAAGGAAGAGATATTGTGATACTCCACATGATAAAAATAAGGTATGTGGTGTATGAGATCTTGAATTGTTTGAAAATGAGAAGTTCTTGCTCTTTATAATGTTTAAATGAGACTTCAATTATATCATTAACTAGTCATTTAGAAGAATATGTCATGTAGTTTGAGTCTTTCATTGGGACGTTACAAACTCTTATCCTTATCATATAAGGTATCACAATCTTCCCCCTTAAATTATCGTCATTCTCGTCTAGTCAGTCCATCGTAGATGGCACAAATTAAGTCAAACATTTTTTATTATGATAGACTCTAATACTATTTATAATATTTTAATAGAAGGCCCAAATCATATCTCTATAATAAAATAAAATAATATTTTTTTACTTCAAACACATCTAAATTAAATTAATTAAGAGGAAATTATAAAATGAATATTTTATCGTATAATTCCATAAAAATTGTGTAATTTTTCGGGGTTGCAGTCTATGAACCCATGATCGGCCCGTACATTATCGATCATATAGGTTAGTTTGTTTTTACAATAAATCTCGTATCATTTCATTTATTTATTATAATTTTTTTAAATTTATATAAAAAATAAAATAAAAAATTTAATTTTTTAAATTTTAAAATAATAATATTAAAAATATATTTTAATAATATTTTATTTAATTTTTAATTTTTATATCTGATATGATATGATCTTATCTTATCTGATTTACAGAACAATCGAGGCAAAGTAGCAAAGCTAGCGCAAGTGGGAAAACAGTGGGTATGGACAGAAAGAGTTGTCGTATCCATTGCAATATCTTGTCTAACAGACGCACACAACTCAATAACTTTCCCTGTCCTCTCCTCTACGTACTTCCCTCTCTTTGGTATATATATGGAAAAAAAATGGTCCACAATCGTAGGTTGGCTTTCCAGGCAAAGACACAAGGTACTGCAATTCGTGCCACACTCCGTGATAAGCACAGCACAACCTTGTCCTGAGCGATTGTGCCCATTTTTTTTTTGTCTTACCAAATCAATCGAACACAGAGAGGTAGCCGCAAATCAAAGTGGGAAACCCTCCTCCTTATCCTCTCCTCCTCCTCCTCCTCGCTCAACCCTTTGCATCTATGAAACTTCCTTAGGGATACCTTTGAACCGGTGACGTATACTTTTTTAGGGTTGCTATCTGTGCAACACTTATTGCACTCATCTTCAACCCACCTATACACCACCGCCACCTTGACTACTTGTTCGCCACCTTTGCTTGCTTTTATAGTTTTATATATTTCTTATCAGTTGTGATGGATGGGAAGGGAAAAAAACAACAAAAAGACCGGAGCCGAACGTACAAAATTGGTGAGCCTAGGGTTTGTTTTTTGGGAGGTTGGACCACGTGGGTTTGGCCCCTTCACGTGGGTCCGGCTTTTGCAAGCCATCGTCGTGTACCCGAAGAAATTTACGTAAGAAACCTGTATAATTACGGTAAAAACTTAATATTTTACGTAATTCTATATTTAGAGAGAGAGAATTTATTGAAAAGAATACTTCTTTTCAATGTCAGAAAAAGTAGGGCATTTTCTTCAATACGTGAGAATAAGGCGGGCCACATCAGATTAAGCCACGCTGGTATATGTCATGCCACGTCATATTACAATTTATAATAAGCTGATGTGTTTATGACGTTATATCCCCGATTATTAGTTGTGAGCTGCCTACTTCTTTTCTAACCAAAAACAGTGAAGAGTTTTCTTTGTTATTTTCCTTTCTTTTTTTCGTCACTTAAATCCCAAGTCTTGTATTCATTCTCTCCGATTTGAATAGCAGTAAAGTTTCATTATAATTTTTAGCGAAATTCCAATTAAACTATTCGAATGAATAATTATGAAATTATGAAATTATTTCTGATATACAATTGACCAAAGTAATTGTAATTGATGCGACTGTCTAATAACACCGAGGGGGACTCGTGTTAATTGGTCTTCTGGTGCCTAGCAAATAAGTGTGATCATTTGATATAATTAGACGTAATTACGTGTTATTATATTAACGTCTAACTTATTTTTAATTTAATTATATATTAGACTCTCTAATATCTAATTACATATTATTATATTTTAGTAAATTAGTATATGTGTTACCAACTTATTATACTAGATTTATTTAAATACTAATGTTTAACTTATTTTTATACTTAATTATATATGTATGATAGTAATACTTTTATGATGTTTATATATACTAAACTATCGATACTTTATTTAGATTATAGTATAAATATATTATTTTATAATAATTAGCTCATTTAGTATATCATTGAATTTAACAATATAAATTCTAATTATATAACTATATACCTATACTAGTTACATGATAAATATATTGATAAATACATGTTGTTATAACATATGTATAATACTGGAGTCGGATTCGGAGCTAGAGTAAGAGGGCAAAGTTGGAGTTAGAATCGGAGCATAAAGTTGGAGTTAAATCAAATCAGAGTCGGAGTCGGTTCAATGACACCTCCAACTCTGAGTGAAAATTTTTTCAAAAAAAATCTAACTCTACTCCATTTTTTCGAAGTGGAGTTGGGTTTAGATTCAAATTTTTAGATTTTTACTCAATCCTACTATCAACTTTTAGTTTTCTAACTCTATAGCTATTACACTATGTTTATACTTTTCTTGAATCGAGAACATGCATGGAACCTGAAGTAGAATTCTCATACAAAATGCACTATAGTAGTCGATCACAATATTTGAATATTGATTATGATTTGGAACTACAACCAATTAATTCATTTGTTAGATTAACGTATTTGGCAATTCCTTCCTTAGTTATATGAAATCACTATTTGTCTCAAAACTTTAAGTTAGTGGGAAAATATAAATTTAATTATTTATATTATATTCTTAATACCTCTCATGTGTGAGCTAGACTTCTACTCAATGAGTGTGTCCAACAAATAAAATATTTAATTAAATAGAATAGAGTGTTGAGCTAAGGGTAGAGTGCAAAGTCAGGGTTCGAATTTAAGGCATCTGCTATAATATTTTGTGAAATCACCACATATCCCATCAGCTGAAGTTTTTTAAATAAGTTGTGGTTTCATAAACTCATCTAAAGAATATGAGTTACAACCTACCTTTAATTGAATTTTGTTTTACATCATCTCCTTTTAGACATTATAGTTATTGTAATAAAAGTTTTATATGGTCACCTCTCTCCAATTGTATATATGTTTTAATATAATGTGGAAGGAGATTTTTGGTTCTGGATGGGCCAAGCCTGATCCTTTAAGCCAAAGCCTACAGACCATGAGTCAACGAGTTAAGGAGTAAAAGGGGCAAGCCTATGCATCCTCCCAGAGGGGGGTGCATTAATGAAGAAAAGATCGGTCACAATCCTATCATTGACAAGATCAACCACATTCAATGCAACGTCAAATGGCCAACAGCTGGGTCGAGTTCCCGTGGCCGATAGGGATGGTAGTATTAAACACGATGCTATAGTGTCCAGAATAACGAGTGATCATTACAACATTAGAGAAGTTAGAAATCCCTAAGGCAAATAGAGTATAAATAAATGGGAGCAAGAGGAGGTTCTCTAAACTCACTCTCTACTCCTACTTTCTTTTCTCCAACATTTAATATCTTCTAACTTCAGTATCGAATGAGTCACAGACACACCCAACCACTGCACTCCTCTCTTTACAAGTATTTGGAGCAATTTGAGGTTGGTGGTTAAAAACAAGCTTTAACAATTGTCATCGTATATGGGATCAATATTTATTTTGATCTAACAGCATTAGTGTGCCTTTTATATGCCAACCATAACGTGTTCCTGAGTTAACCTTGAGCAAGAAGCCACATCAACGAACATGGAAGAGAGGATGGTAAAAATAGAGGAACTCATAAAGAAGATGACCTCGGATGTGGAGGCCCTCCAATAGGAGAACGAGGCATTGAAGTGGAGGAACGTTGAGCTTGAAGAAGGTGAAGAACCAAGTCGTACAAAGCGGATGGAGGGGAAGTCACAAAACATTGGTGGCATACCACCCAAAGATGAGGAGCACAAAAGGATGAGTGGCGATTTGCATAGCCTTATGGGCAAGTACAAGGAGATGGTGAAGAGAATAGGAGGATCATCCTCTGTCAACTAGCTACTCGGCAATACGGACCTCCCCAAAAGCACCGAAGTGATGGTTGTCCCAATGCTACCCAAGTTAAAAGCTTCTCAAATGGAGTTGTAGGACAAGTCCAAAGACCCCACCGAACATATGGAAACATTCAAAACCTACATGACGTTGGCTTCCCAAGGAAAATTTGAATGCCAAGCGATCCCCCTAACACTAAAAGGCTTTGCCTGAGCATGGTTTGAAGACCTACAGCTGGGTACCATGCACAACTTCAAGGAGTTGGACCGACAATTCCTAACACAGTTCATGCCCAGTCGAAAGAGAAGGCGACTGGCCGCCTACCTCTTCACTATGAAATAGTGGGTAGAAGAAAGTCTAAAAGCATATTTTTACTAGTTCAATAAAGAGCGAATGAACACGGATGATCAAGATGAGATAGAGCGAAAAACGCCGACCACCCTGTAAGACCCCATGGATCAAGTCAACGACTTCATAAACGCTAAAGACACCTTCTAGAATTTGATTGCCCTGAGATGCACAAGCATGAAGTAGCCAGAGAGTGGATCTAAGCCAGATGCCAGCATAAGAAACTAAAAGAAAGAACCGAAGGCAAGAAAGGGGCAACGTGATAGGAGAAGCAATGATGGCACTACCCCCAAAAAACACGCACAAATATGCAAGTGTAGTCGCGAGAGGAGAAGCGTCCAAGTAGAGACAATGAACACAACCAAAAGGCTCGAAGGTACTGCACCCACCATAGTGTGGAGGGCTACCGATCGAAGACTGCCACATTAGGAGGAATTTCATGGCTAAGCTCTTAGAATAGGTCTGGAATGAGGTCTGAGAATAAGTGCTCGGACATCTAGGAGCCCGCTGCCTTTCACCCCAAAATGAGTCGTTAAAGAAAGGCAAGAATCGAGATAGGAGGGTTGAGGAAGTGTGAGCTCAAGGAGAATTAGGGATATGAGGTGAATGGGAGAAAGTCCTCCACGTCAGAACCAAAACAACATGTCATTTGGCAAGATCCACACCATAGCTAACAGGCTCGCCAAGGAAAGAGTATTCGTATCCGATCAAAGGAATACGCATGAAGGGCAAGGTATGAAGAAATATTTTGCATCAAGAGGCTGCCCAAGCAAGCTCAAACCCAAAAGGCCTCGTTAGTCTCCTTTGATGATGCTCGGAATGAGAAGAGTTGCAGCAACCACCATGTCGAACTTTCTTATGGTCAGGGCCACGTCCTCGTGCAACATCATTGTCGGAGAATCAACGTTGAATAGCCTAAAGACAATAACCTCCAAATATCATTTGAAGATAAAATTCCCAATGGAGGAAGGAGTGAGGGTGATACACGACGAACAAGTGGTGGTGAGGGAATGTTACGTGTAGAAGCTAAGAGGCAAAACAGTGGAGCGAACACGAGCTGAAGTAGCTAAGAGGCAAGAAGCCAGCTTCACTGCCTAAAGATGACAAAAGCTTAACTACCATATAGTAGTGGGTAAAGATGCATCTAGACAGGAGATAGCCCCCTCTTTTATTCTATTGCTCACTGTGTAAAGAACAAATCACAAACTTAATAAAAGATGTGATATGTGTGTATATAGATGTGTGTGAGCGATTGAATGTTGCAGCACCTCCTTCTTGCCATCTAGCACAGTCGAGCCCATCTTCTGCCTGGTCAATTAAGTTGATGCTCCGCGCTTGTACCTTAGCAATATAAAAGGAAACACATCTTCCAAGTGTCCCAATCTCTCCTCCACACCCAGAGAGATCGAGTCCATCTCGCTTGCTTACTTAAGCTAATGCTCGCACTCATAGCTCAGCGATAGATGAGGGAACATCTATCTCAAGTATCCTAATCTCTTCTCACCACCAATCGCGGTTGACTCCATCTCCCGTCTGGTTACTTAAGCAGGTGCTCTGCGCTCACACCCTAGCGATATAGAAGGAAACATCTCTCCCAAGTGTCCTAGTCCATTATTGCCACCCAACGTCGTTAAGTCCATCTCCTACCTTGTTACTTAAGCCTATACTTTGCTTGCACCCCTGCAATAAAAGGAAGGAACATCTCTTCCAAGTGTCACAGTCTCTTCTCAACACTCAGCGCGGTCAAGTCTATCTCCCACCTGATTACTTAAGTTGATGCTCCACCCTCGCATCTCGACAATAAAGGAGGGAACATCTCTCCCAAGTGTCCCAATCTCTCCTCATCACTTAGCGCGGTCGAGTCTTTCTCCCGCTTAGTTATTTAAGTTGATGCTCTGCGCTCACACCTTAGGAATATATGAGGGAATGCCTATTCTAAGTGTCTCAGTCTCTCTTCACCAACCAGCGGTGTCAAGTCCCTCTTCCTCTTAACAGTAGCAATTATCCCAACCCATTTCAAATTTTGGGAGACACACGTGATAAAAGAAGCTTAATCAAACCTAGGACAGAGAATACAAAAATTGCAAAATAAATAAATAAATAAATACAGCAGGATGCGAGATGGACAAAAGCACAGAGTTACAAGAAGAAGGGATGCCAGAATCACATTTAGTATACTTTCAAGGGTTACAAAATATAAAATCCTCCACTGTTGGGCAGACTATAAAGCATAAAAATAAGATATATACAATCAAGGGCAAGAGACAGGCATCAAGTCCAGACTTAGGGAGTCAAGGGAGTCGAGATCCTCCCTACTATGCACAAATTTGGCCAAGTTGAGTTCCCCAAGATTGCGTGAGGACTCACCTCCATACGTCCTACCAACCTCTCTAGACTCAGGAGTACCTGAGGCACCAAGCTCAATCACGAAGTTACTTAGCTACTACAAATTGGGGAGAAAGCTTGGGGAGTTTGTAATTAGCAATGGCGAGCTCGGACTCCAACTTCTTTGCCCACTCCTTATAGGACCTCATCTCATCCTTGATTCATAAATGGAACTCAACCATCTTTAGAAACTATTCCTCAACCTTATCCTTATCTCTCTAGAGCACGACATTCTTCACTGCAGCATCTCCCTCTCGAGTTGAAGCTCACCAACACGCTTGTTTAAGCTACTAATAGTTTACTCGGCATCTGCCATCAAAGCAATGTAGTCTTCACAGCAGTTTTGGGCCTCCTTCGCCTCGTCTAGGTGAATCACCTACTCTCACTCTAGGTCCCTTTCCCCTTGGGCAGTGCTAGCTTCAGCCTAGTGATGGGATACCTCCGACCGAAGATCCTCCATATCCTTGTGAAATTCGATCGATTCCTTGTAGAGGTTTTTAATGATCTCTCACAAAAGGCCATTGTAGGCCTTAATCTCGGTAAAGGTCTTCTTTGTGTGCTTCATGGCACCCCTAAGCCTTAACACCTCGTGGTAAGCCAACCCCTCAAGATAATGCAAGGCCTTAACCTCGTTCTCAAACTTGGCTCGACCATCCATGACCTAGGTTGTGAGGAGATCGAGGCCCTGCAATATAAAACTAGTCAAACAAACAAAAGATGAAAAGGAGAAAAACCGCAACTAATTGATACAGAGGGAAGTCTCATTGAGAATGAATACTTCCTAAGTTGATCGGTCATATCCCTTACCACCTTGGCCCTCATCCCATTGGTGCCTACACCTGAAGGATGGGACGTAGAAGCACCATCCCTGCCCCATGAAGCCGAGCCCCCTAGAGGCCCGAGGGAAAAATGGGCTGGGAGCGTCGAACGAGTGGGACACAAGGTGCTCTTCCTACTTAGTGTCGTGGGCTGCCCCTCCTTTCAACTGCAGAGAGTGTCTGGAGACCATTGAGTCGACGTGCTAAGGAGCTTCCTTGAAGGCAAGTAATAGCGAGGAGTCCTGCTTGATGGATGTACAAGAGGAAGACAAAAAGGCAAAAGACTCACTCTCACTTAGCATCATGGAGTTTTCACATGATAGGCCCTTGGGAACAGTGGACTCAAGATGCACGCCACCATCAGAAATCGTAGTGGAGACAGCACCCGGAGGACATTGGTCACCCTTGGCGCTACCCTGGCCAACCTCCCCCACGTGACGAAGGACACCCCTAGTAGTCGATGAGACCTCCTGATTAACAACCCCTGAGGCGATGTGGGCATGCTAAGTCCCTTCAGGATGCCCCATGAAGACAAGCTACTTGTGCGCGCCAAATTTTGAATGTTGTAGAGTCTAGAGGAACTCTACCTCCAACTCCTCGATTTCATGGTCACGATTGGACGCCCCTCCTAGTCGGCCTGCATAATTGAAGGGGTGTCTTGGACTGACGAAGATGTCATCAAAACCTCTAAGGCAAAAGGTTTGAATCACCTCGAACCAACCTTAATGCCTCCCAACTCAAGGTAGACCTCCCCCCTTCTAGGCGAGGCCTCTTCATTGGCCCTCCCCCCCTTCCCCCTTGCCGAGGCCTAGAATAGCCTTATCACCCTTTGCGACACAAAGACCTTCTTCAAAAAAGTGTGGCCCACCACATGGGATCGATCGAGGGTCATTAAGTGTCATTCGATATTGGCTTCAGTTAAGAGGGTATCGATCCAAACCTCCTAGTGTTACTGAACCCAGGAGTCCACCAACTAGATGCAAACCCACTTGCATTCAAATAAGTCAACCCCAATCCTCTTATTGTCGAGGAATTATCTAATTGAAGCAAATGTAAAATTCATGGGTAGGGACTTCATTAGCCAGGAACTCTCATCCCTCACTCGATACAAACAAAAACTTACACTGTCACGGTTTGGCATTGGAGTGGTGCCGCTTGAAACTGGCGAGTCGAAACTTAGGTCGGAAACGAAAGCTACAAATGTTCCTGTACAGTGCCTGAATCATATGGGTGAAAACGAATTCCCAGGCTATTAGATCTTGATACTACTCCCCGGCGGCCTCCAGGACCATCCCTTGTATCGTGTAGCACGAATTTTTTCTCCATCTTCCCACTCTACCTTCAACATCTTTGTCGTGGGTGCTAATTACAAAACATATAAAAAGTAAAATTTAGGAAAACAAATTAATAATAATATTTTATCATTATTTTGACTCAAAAATGTAAAATCTAATATGAGAATTTTTTTTCATAACAAAGATAATTTTCAAAATATGTAATTTTATATTTATACATAGATAAACTAATGACAATATTCTAAGGATTTTAAGTATAAATAAAAGGGAACAAACAAAAGAGGTGATTAATTAGTCTAAACTCACTTTTCGCTCCTCTTTTTTTCTCTACAACACTTAACATCTACGTACTTTGATATTAGAGATGTTATAGACATATCTGACCATCGCACTCCTCTCTTTTAGGTGCATTTGGAGTGATTCGAGGCCAGTGGCTACTAGGGCTGAGCAAAAATCCGAAAATCCGGCTCCGCTCCGGCTCCGACAAGTCGGAGCCGGAGTCGGAGGATTTTTTCGGTGGGAAGTCGGAGTCGGAGGCCAGGCAGATCCGACTCCGCTCCGATCCGACTCCGATACTCCGACTCCGACTCCGCCTCCGACTCCCTATTCCGACTCCGACTCCGACTCCGCATCCGACTCCACTCAGCTAATGTACATAGTTTATAAATAATAAATGTGTTTTTCTATATATTAATCATATAAATATAAATATAATAACATGTAATATTAATGTATAAATACTAAAATGCTTAATAACATGTAACATTATAATACTAATGTATAATATAACATATAACACTAATATATAAGTAATAAATTTATAACAGCATTTAATACTAATGTATAAAAATTAAAATTGATTATATAGATTTTATATAACTATATCTTATATATTAACATCATTAGTTAAATTCAATAATATACTAGTAATTCGCACTAGTTATTAGTTATAAACTTATAGTAAATAAGTTAATAAATATTACTAATTTACTATATACTAATAGACTAATAGTATTAGACTATTAGTATATAGCAAATTACTAATATATTAATATCTTTAAGTTATTATCTATTAGTACTAGTGTAACTAGTGTTATTACATATTATTAGTTACTAGTTATTACATCTAGTTATTATTAGTTTAGACTATAGTAAATAAGTTAATAAATATTACTAATTTACTATTATACTATATACTAATATACTATTAGTTATATATATATATTAAATTAATATCATTAAGTTATTATCTATTAGTACTAGTGTAACTAGTGTTATTACATATTATTAGTTACTAGTTAGTAGTTATTACATCTAGACTATCTAGTTATTAGACTATAGTAAATAAGTTAATAAATATTACTAATTTACTAATTTACTAATTTAATAGTATTAGCATTAGTGTATTACTAATATATAATATATATATATATATATATATATATATATATAAATTATAATAGTATAGTATTAGTTAATATATATTAAATTAATATCTTTAAGTTATTATCTATTAGTACTAGTGTAACTAGTGTGTTTTTTTTTATAGGAAAGTATAACTTCTATTCATCAAACTCAATCATTACAACGATGAATCAACCCAAATGGCTTGGGAAATACAGTCTGGAACTGAATTCCACCAAATACAAATGTCATCTAAATTCCATGCAAACCGAGCCAAACAATGAGCCACTCCATTAGCTTCTCTTCCCTTATGTTGAATAGACCAATTTGGATACCTTTGAAGCAAAGATTTAACCTCCTGAATCAATCCACCCCATAAGGTAGTAGAATACCCTTCCTTCTCCAACTCTTGAACTGCTAACAAAGAGTCTGATTCCACTTGAAGAGATGTAATGCCAAGGGACACACATAATTGCAAACCCCTTAGCATAGCAAGAAGTTCAATTTCCATAGGATCAGCTACAGCAGGTTCAGATTTGCTTGCTGCAAATATAACCTTCCCTTCCTTGTCACGCAACACAGCCCCTATACCAGCTTTACATTGATCACTAAAAAGAGCACCATCAATGTTTAACTTCAAGACACCTTCTGGAGGAGGCTGCCATTGACACCTATACCTTTGCTTGATCTTCGTGGCCTCTATTGTTGCTTTATGTTCCTGGTATAAAGTAAAAGCATGCTCCATCACTTGCTGAATTGATAGAATGTTTCCCTCATATAAACTCTGGTTCCTTCTATACCAAAGTCCCCATGCAAGTAGGAAAAACTTCTCTAACTCTCCTGGTCTTCTTCTTCTGATTACAGCAGTGACTAATTCTATAATTTGCTTCCTTTCAGTTACTTGAATTAGAGAAGGGAATACCTGTGACCAACATTCAACAATAGCAGGACAGTAAATCAGTGCATGAAGCAGATCTTCTTCTTCTGTTTGGCAGCAGGAACAAGTAGCTTCTTGTATCACTTTTCGAATCTTCAAGTTTTGAAAGGTGGGAAGGATGTTCTTACACATTCTCCATGCAAAAACCTTAACTCTCTGAGGAACATGCATCTTCCATAGGTGCTTCCATAATAGTTTTTCATCTTCTGCTCTTGAACTTTCAGCCACATCTCCATCATGCTCAATGGTTTTGAAAAATTCATATGCACTTTTAACACTGAAAATCCCACTTGTCTCATGCTCCCATATAATCATATCAGGTATATTATCCACGGGCAATCGAATACATAACACTTCAGCAGCTTCTCTTGGTGGCAAAACACTTCTCACCCTCTCAACATCCCAGCTATTCTGTTCTGGCATCATCAGGGAAGAAACTTTTTGTAACCCTGCTTCAGGAGGAATATCAACCACCATGGACAGCAACTTTTGTTTTGGTAACCAATAGTCTGACCAAATATTAATGGATAAACCATTGCCAACCCTCCATCTACACCCTTTTAGCAAACTGTTTTTAGTATCCCAAATGCTTTTCCATACATAAGAAGGATTCACACCCAATCTTGAGTCAAAAAAACTAGATGTTGGAAAGTATCTTGCTTTAAAAATCTTATGTAAAAGGGAAGATTCTTCATGCATAATCCTCCACCCTTGCTTTGCAAGTAGGGCCTTATTAAATATTTGAATACTTCTAAACCCCATACCTCCTTCCATCTTTGACTCACACATCCTCTTCCAACTAATCTAACTCAATTTTCTTTCATCTTGCTTTTGACCCCACCAAAAGTTTGCCATTAAGCTTTCAAGTTCAGTACATAGGGACTTAGGCAACTTGAAACAACTCATTGTATAAGTAGGTATAGATAGAGCTACAGCTTTCAGTAACACTTCTTCTCCTCCTTGTGATAAAAGTTTTTCCTTCCACCCTTGCAATTTAGACCATACCCGATGCTTCAACACTGAAAAAGCTTGGTACTTTCCTCTTCCAATCATAGGTGGCAATCCAAGATATTTCTCATATTGCTGAAAATGATTAACCCCCCAAAATTGCATAATCTCCCTTCTTGGGCCTGAAAGTGCATTATGGCTGAAAACCATTGAAGTCTTCTCTCTATTGACCTTCTGTCCAGATGCTTTCTCATAGATATCAAGTCTATGTTGCAAAACTAAGCAAGATTGCATATTAGCTCTGCAGAATAGAATGCTATCATCTGCAAACAGTAGGTGGTTTAGCTTAGGAGCACCTCTACATACTTGAAAGCCTTCAATCTGATGTTGCACATTTGCCTTGTTCAGCAATGTTATGAGTCCCTCAGTGCATAGAAGGAATAGATATGGGGAAATGGGATCCCCTTGTCTTAATCCACGAGTTGGTTGAAATGGTCTTTTAGGTACTCCATTAACAAGGACAGAAAAAGAGACTGTTGTAACACAAAACATCAACAATTGGATCCATTTTGGGCTGAAACCCATCTGTTTCATCACCTCCTCAAGATACTTCCATTCGATTCGATCATAGGCCTTGCTCATATCCAGCTTTAGAGACATGAATCCATCTTTACCACTCTTCTTCCTTCTTAAAAAGTGCACCATTTCATATGCCACAAGGACATTGTCTGTGATTAGTCTTCCTGGTACAAAAGCTGCCTGTGATGGAGAAATAACAGTAGGCAGCACTAACTTGAGTCTATTGGCTAATACCTTTGAGATTAACTTATAAATGACATTACACAAGCTGATGGGCCTATAGTCAGAAACAAATTCTGGTAGTTTCTTCTTAGGTATCAGTGTGATATAAGTATGATTAATCTCCAAAGGGAAAGAACCAGTATTAAGAGCTTTAAGCACTGCATCAGTGACATCAGTCCCAACAATAGACCAGAATTTCTGGTAAAAGATAGAGGCCATTCCATCAGGTCCAGGAGCTTTGGTAGGGTGCATTTCATCTAAAGCTCTCTTGACTTCCTCAGCTGTGAAAGGTACATCAAGTTGTTCTGCCATCTGAGCATCAATTCTCCCATTTAAATCTTGCAAGAAATCCATGTTGCCTCTTTCCTCAGCTGCTGCAAAAAGATTCTGAAAATACTCATTTATAACTCTATCTCTGGCCTCATGAACTTGCCACCTTCCAGTTTGATCTTTTACCCCTTTAATGAAATTCTTCTTTTTCCTTTGGGAGGCTTTATGATGAAAAAATTTAGAATTCCTATCTCCTTCAACCAACCACATAATCTTAGATCTCTGTTTCCACATTATTTCACTTCTTTGTAGCCATTGTTGGACCTCCTTTCTTGCTTGTTGAATGTGCTGTCGATTCAGTGATAAAGGGTCATTTTGGTGGGCCATTTTGAGTTTTTCTTGAGCCAACCTTAAACTTCTTTGCACATTGCCAAAGCTTACCCGATTCCAAAGTGACAGTTTTTCACTGCAATACTCAATCTTCTTCATAACTGTACTGAGTTCCTTTCTCCCTTCAACAGCTTTCCAAGCACCATCTATCACTTGCTTACATCCAGTATCTTCAATCCACATTGCCTCAAAACAAAACAATTTCCTTCTTGGTCCCTCTTGCACCTCATCTGACAGCTTTAGAATAATAGGCTTATGGTCTGAATAAGCCACTATACCATGAATGACCACAGCCATTGGATAATAAGAGTGCCATTTCAAATTTGAAAAACATCTATCCAGCCTCTCATTAATTGTCTGTCCCTCTTCCCTCCCATTACACCAAGTAAAAGGACTGCCTCTAAACCCCATATCATGCACTTGACACTCCTCAACCACATTTCTAAAGGCCTGCAGTTGTCTTTCTGGTTTGGCTCTACCACCACTTTTCTCAGCATTACTCATAATCTCATTGAAATCTCCCATAATAATCCAACCTATATCAGGATGAACTTTTAGAGACCTTAACAAAGACCATGACTCATGCCTTCTACTCACTCCTGGTTGACCATAAAATCCAGTCAGCCACCAAGAGTCACCCACTGCATCAGTTACCTCAGTTACCTCAGCATGAATATGGTACTTTGAAAAACTTTGAATTTTGATACTATATTTCTTCTTCCAAAATAAAGCTATTCCTCCACTTTTCCCTTCACTACTTATAGCTAAACAACCAAAAAAACCCAATTTAAACTTCAACCTTTCCATAGCTCGAGAATGCATTCTAGTCTCTTGTAAAAATAAAATCTCAGGGGCTTCTTTTCTGACCAAATCAGATAAAACTTGAATTCCCAATGGGTTCCCAAGCCCACGGGAATTCCAACTTATGATACTCATTGCTCTCGGCAGGGCTGTTGAACAGCCTCTGCCGATCCCATTTGTTTATTGCCTCCTCTAGAAAGAAACTCTTGCTTAACAACATTGGATAGAACTATGTACTTACCTCTTTTAAGTCCACTTGCAAGTACTTCAGCATCATCAGCCTCCACCAAAGATCTCTTCCTCTTGGCATCTTCCTCAGGTTGGATTGGCAACTGCTCAGTAGATGCATTATAGGCTGCCCTGGCTTTTTTCTTCGAAATGCTTCTGGTACTTCTTCTCTGCAGTGGTTGAGCTTGATCATATTGAGCCACATTCAGGTGGTCTCGAGATAGTTGACCAGGCTTTGCACCCTTCCCTCCAGTTGCATCAGACAGCCCATTTTCAGCCCCAAAAGGCCCATTGGAAGGCCCATTATCACATACTTTATGTATATGATCTTCAGTAATTAAAACAGATTCAGAAATCACAGCAGGCGTTATAATATCAGAAATATCCTTCTGACTGTTACATTCAGTAACTGATGTCTTCATACCTTCCTTTATACCTTCCTTTATTCCTACTTGAATGCTGCCCTCATTATGGTGCAATGAATAAGAGCATCCGTTACCTATTGTAGCCTCATCCACCACTGCACCACCAGCCACCACTGCACCACCAGTCACCACCCTATTCTGCTTCTGCATCACCCCATTGTTCATAGCTCCCCCTTTGATATTATGCTCCTGCAATGACTCCCATTTCCTCTTAAAACTGGACTCTGCCCGCAGCCAAGCACCAAACTGAGGAGTTGCTTGAGGTTCCAGTTGACATGTGGAATTTTCATGTATGACTCGACCACAAGTGAAACAAAATCTAGGAAGTTTCTCATACTGAATGGGACACCACACTTTAGTACCCTGCACTGTGCAGGTCCTACCTCGAGCCAATGGTTTTTTCAGGTCAATCATAATCTTGACTCTGAGGCAACTACCCCATCCTACCTCATCATGATCAACATCCACATCTAAAACACTGCCAATAGATCCACCCAACTTAACCCCATACTCCTTATTCATACCAAATAAAGGAAGATTGTGGAATTGCACCCAGAATGGTGCAGCATCAAACTTCAGGGCCTGCACTGGAGTAATGCCATCAAAAGGGATAATTACAAACAATTGGCCATCAAAGAACCATGGCCTTCCTGCTTCAATTCTCTCCTTATCAGCGTGAGTTGCAAAACTCAGCACAAACACATTCCTGCCAACTTCCTTCATGACAGCAGGTTTACTAAGCCTCCATATCCTTGCCATAGTCGACTCCACCACTTGCTTCCCCAATTGTCTATCACACCATATTTTTCCTATCAAACTCAGATCACCTTTACTCTTCACCACTGAAACATCCACATCCTCCAACACAATTGATGCATCCTCCTCCTCACTCAGCCGCAGATTACTCCACTGATTTTGCAAACCATCCATGATGAAACTAAACACCACCGAGACTGGAAACACCACCTCAGGGACAAAACACCACCTCTATAATTCTCCCAAGAGAGGACCTTGAGAGAAAAACTAGAGAGGAGACTTTTTTTCAACCTCTATTAGTGTAACTAGTGTTATTACATATTATTAGTTACTAGTTATTACATCTAGTTATTATTAGTTATAGACTATAGTAAATAAGTTAATAAATATATTAGTTACTAGTTATTACATCTAGTTATTTGTTATAGACTATAGTAAATAAGTTAATAAATATTACTAATTTACTATATATTAATAGATTAATAGTATTAGTATTAGTATATTACTAATATATAATATATATAATAGTATACTATTAGTTAATATATATTAAATTAATATCACAATATAATTACATAATTATTAAATATATTCCCTTGGATATAACAACAATAAAAAAAAAATTTGTCAAATTTCTAATATATAACTCTCTAAGTTAGTAATAATTAATAAAGTAATAATTAACTAGTGATTTTTTTAGTGAGTTAATTAAATAATACACATTAAATTGTTAATTTTATTTTTACTAACTTAAAATATATTTTTACTCACTTATTATTTATTAATTTATTTTTATTGTTTAGAAGTAGAATTTAGAAGTAGAAAGTGCTAAACGGCGCCGTTATTGAAAACTGGGTTGCGTGAAACGGCGCCGTTTCATGCAACCCTTTATTTTTTTTCAAATTTCTGTCACTGAAACGGCACCGTTTTGGGTCAAAATAGCCCCAAACGGCGCCGTTTCAGTGTTTTCTATTAGATCTTTTTGGCCCCCCCTTTTCTCTTCTTCCCCCCCGATCCCCTCCCCTTCGAGTCCCCCTGCGCCCGTGCGCCGAATCCCTCTCTGCGTCTCTCACCTCTCATCTCAGATTCTCTCCCCCCCGATTCCCTCCCCTCCCCGGCTCTCCCTGCGCCGGAATCCCAATCTCTCTCACCTCTCATCTCAAAACCTTATTATTAGGTTTCCCGGCCCCCCCTTCCCCCCCCCCCCCCCCCCCCCCCCCCGAGATTCCCTCCCCTCCCCCTGCGCCGAATCACTCTCTCTCACTCTTTGATTTCTCTTTTCTGTTATGGATTTGGTTTTGGTTTTGATTTTTTTTTTGTTTTTTGGTTTTGATTCCCTCCCCTCCCCCTGCGCCGAATACGTTTGGGTTTGTGTTTTGAAGATTTCGACTCCGTCCCGACTCCGCTCCGACAAGTCGGAGTCGGAGTCGGAGCCGGAACGGAGCATATACCCTTCGGAGCCGGAGTCGGAGGTTGGACTCGGCCTCCGACAAAGTCGGAGCCGGAGTCGGACGACCCAGATACCGACTCCGGTTGTGTCGGTGCTCAGCCCTAGTGGCTACAACAGGCTTTAATTAAAGCGTTTCTTATTAAAACAATTTATATCATTTTGTAGGAATCTAATCGCGTTGAATAAATGAAAGAGTAAATGGGTTGGTGGTATATAATTTAAAAAATGATAGTATAATTATTAAATTTATTCATATATATATTTTTATTTATTTATTTATTTTAATGATTAAAGAAATGATGGACAGTGAATTTATATTTTTTTTATAATTAAAGATATTAAAAAATATTTAAAAATAAATTTAAAATTTCATTTGTTAATCACCCAAAGCATTGTCCATATAACTTGTCGTATATTTTGATCAGCATAAATCATTGTTTGGGACAGTTCAGAAAAGTTATTGTGGTCATGAATGGGGTTGGTAGAATCGCATCATCAACCAATTCGTACCAGGCAAGAATGCACACTGTTCTGTTCCTTCCTCTGTGTGAGCTGACACAGGCATTAGATGCTATAGAGTAATTACTGGAGAGCTGACACAGGTATTTCTTTATTTATACGTTGCTAAAGCACTCTAACACATGAGTACAAGGGCGTGGACATAAAACTAGGGCAGGCTACAGACAAATTAAGCCGTACCGTGTTTCCAAGTTTATTTTCATCGTCAACATCATCCCCGGTACGTAAGAAGAGGGGAAGATCGATAAATACGATAATGTGCAGTCACTACTTATCGTTCCTCTCTGTGACATGAGGCCCCAATTTATGTGCAGTCAGATCATCACCAACTTTCTCCCCCCCTCATAACCCTCTTGTTCTTGGTTGATACTTTGATTGTAAAGTCTCTTTTGACAATGATTAAAGTGACTTTCGGTGCTAAAAAAGAGGAGTCCCTTGTATACAGATTTTGTAACGTAAATGAACTTATTTTGAGGTATTAGTCGATAAATTCTCGCGAATATAGTAACTTTTTTAACATAGCATTAATTATGTGCGTTGTAATATTTTATGTGGGGTTGAGATCAGGAACTAAACTTTTCCCTCGTCCAATGTTCGGGTGTCTTAATTATTTAGTCACGATATGGTTTCTAGGAAGCTTCACTTGTCATGTAGTGGTTGCTCACTTGGGGTTGGTGGGAATTTAATGCATATGGAATAGTCTCATGAAATTGTGTTGTTTTGGTTCAAATTAACTGTATATAGTTAAAAGTTGAGATAATATATTTGCGACCAAAACAGTGCTTTCAACAATAACTTCTGGATTAGGAAAGCTACTAAGACATGGTGTATTCATTAATTGTCCATAGATATGCAGATAGGACATACAGGGGACCATATCTTTCCAGAGATTTTCAGGGTGAAAAAAGAAAAAAGAAATAATTAGCTTGCATGCGTGCATGGTTTCACTTCTTATAAGAATTAATTATTTACTTATGGACATGATTTTGTTATAAACACATATTTGAAAATAAAAAGTTTATGTGCATTTATTTTTATACACATATTTTTTTTATATATTATATTAATATGATTAATTGTGTCATTTTTTTTAATAAAAAATAATTATTTTAACTAATTACATCAGTAAAATACATCAAAATAACTTTACATAGCAAGACTCATTTGTAAATAAACGATTATATACTAATCGATTGTGGGATTGCAACCGTATTTCCTTTGTTATCTTTATGTTACAAATTCACAAATCCCATATTGTATTTGACCAAATATGATGAGTGAGAATGTTTGAAAACCACCACACATTACTTTGGTGAGTCTATTACATTATATAGTTGTATTTACACATCTATGCATGGAAATTACATGTAGAGATTGATTACAAATGAATGAAAAGAATCAAGTAAATAAATGGAAAGAATTACACTACCCTAATCACGGGTCAATGAATTATGTAATAGGAAAGCCTTATATTAAGGCAGGGGATCTTCATCCTTAACACCCATCCGTAAGCTGAGCATCAGGTTGGATCGGACGTGAAGCTTGGATTGAAAAAATTCAAAGATAGATCTAGACACACTTTTGGTGAAGACGTCTGTAACTTGCAGATGAGAGAGCACATACTAAGTGCAAAGTTTGCCAACGACAACAAGTTTACGAAGAAAGTGATAGTCTAACTCAACATGCTTTACTCGCTTGTGAGAAACTGGATTGGAGCTTAGGAAGATTGCATTTTTATTGTCACATAGTAAAACAGGCTGCTGTGGAAGGGAAACTTTGAGATCACGAAGAAGATGTGTGAGCTAGAGAATTTCAGTGACAGTGAGAGCAAGGGCACGATACTCAAATTCACAACTAGAGCGAGAGACAGTGGATTGTTTCTTGGCACTCCAAGAGACCAAATTGTCACCAAGATAAATGGAATAGCCCAACGTAGAGCAACGCGTATTAGGGCATCCTGCCTAATCTGCATCTGAGTAGGCAACTAGAGCACTAGGAATAGTAGATAGATGAAAAGTAAGTCTAAAGTGTAGTGTGCCCCTAACATAGCGAATAATGCGTTTGATAGCCTGAAAGTGAGCTTCAGTCAGAGAGTGTAGAAATTGACTGACTAAATTGACAACATGAGCAATATCAAGATGTTTAATTGTCAGGAATTGGAGAGCACCCATAAGAGATTTGTAATGTGTAGGGTTCAAGAACAAAGGACCATCAACACACAGGTGTTGAGAAACAACCATGGGAGTGTGGACCGGTTTGCTGTCAAGTAACTGAGCTTGTGTGAGAATGTCCCGTGCATATTTTAGCTAACTGATAAAGAGACCATCAGTAGTGGATGTAGCTTCAAGACCAAGAAAGTAGCTGAGAGAGCCCAGATCTTTGGTAGCGAACTCAGAATTGAGCTTACGAGTAAAGCTGTCAAGAAGAGAGAAGTTGTTGCCTATGAGAATGATGTCATCAACATAGAGAAGTAAATAAATCATGTCATTCTGCTTGTGGAAGCTAAAAAGTGATGTGTATGCAAAACTGCAATAAAAACCAAGCTGAATGAGAAATGAATTGAAGCGCTGAAACCAGGCGCAACGAGCTTGCTTGAGACCATATAGAGCTTTTTTTAGTTGACAAATATGATTAGGTAAGCGAGGGTTAATGTACCCTGGGGGCTGCTGCATATAAACATCTTCAATGAGATGGCCAATGAGAAATAAATTTTTTACCAGTTGATGGATGGGCCTTATGTTGGTCACAGCAAGAGAAAGTACAACACGAACAGTAGTAGCCTTGATGATAGGGCTAAAAGTGTTAGTGTACTCAAGACCAGGTGTGTGTAGCCCTTGGCAACAAGACGGGCTTTGAGACACTCGATCGAATCATCAGGTAGATATTTGGTCTAAAACACCCATTTAGAACCCACAATGTTGGTGTCTGTAGGCCGAGGAACCAAAATCCAAGTGCGATTGTTTTGCAAGGCGTGAACTTTTTCATCCATGGCAGCAACCCAAGCAGGATTCTTAGCAGCAGATTTGAATCTTTTGGGTTCAGTGGATGTAAGGAGAGCAGTAAGAAGTCTAGAGGAACCCATAAAACTGAGATCTGCTGGGTGACGAGTTTTAAAAATACCAGCTTTGGCTCATATAAGCATAGGATGAGAGCTCGATAGAATAGCTACAATGGGAGTCCGAGCAATGATAGGTGACTCAGTAGTGGGCTCAAGATGAGCCAATGAAGGGTCCTCTACCGGAAGCGGCAAAGATTGACCTGCATGCGAATGAGCAACCTGCAAAAACTCATCGATAAGATCAGTACAAATAATACACGAGGTGCATCTGGATTGTGGAATTTGCTGGGAAAGTGGTGCAAGGGAAGACATGGGCAGCACTGTATGGGGAACACTATGTTCTAGGAAATTTGAAATTTGAATGGATGAGATGGGTTGAGCTTGAGAGGTATGATGAGAGGGAAAGTGGTTCTTATCAAACTGGGCATGACGGGTAATATAAAGTCTGGAGGTGGTGGGGTCAAGACAACGAAATCCTTTGTAAGAGGAACTGTAACCCATGAAGATGCAAGGAATACTGCGCGGAAAAAATTTGTTAGTCATGTAATCACGTAAACATGGATAAACACAACAACCAAAGAGATGAAAATTTTCATAATTGGGAGAGAAACCATAAATAAGCTCAAAGGAGGACATACCTCCGAGAAGTGGAGTGGGCAAACAGTTGATGATGTAAGCCGTAGTGTTAAAAGCGTCAACCCAGAAACGAGTAGGTATGTGAGAATGGAAAAGAAAAGTGAGGCCCGTCTCAGTCACTTGGCAGTGTTTCCTTTCAGCGTGACTGTTTTGTGCAGGTGTGTATGTACATGAGAGTTGATGATGAATGCCTGAGTTATGAAGGTGCACTTGAAAGCAATTGTTAGTGAATTATGCACCACCATCACTTTGAAAATTTTTGATGCATGCAGTGTTGATTTTCCACAAATTTTTAAAAATGAATGAAAGTATTGTGTAAGTCAGATTTCAATTTCAAGGGATAGAGCCAAGTGAAGTTAGAAAAATCATCAATGAATAAAACATGATAGGTAAAATCCAAATTTTGACTTGATAGCTATGGGCCCCCATTTATCGCAATGAATTAGGTCTAATACTTTGGACATGCGACGTTCATTGCGAGAATAAGGCAAACGATGAGTTTTTGCAAGTTGACATGTTCCACATAATATAGGCAATGGCAATAAAGAGGTAAGATAGAGATGTCATTTTTTATTCAAAAAAGAAATAACAGAATGATTCGCATGTCCTAGGCAAGCATGCCATATATCATATGAAGCATGAAGAGATTTATATTTTAGGATAGAAACAAAAGTGGAATTTTCGTGTTCTAGTACATTTAAGCCACCATCACGTTTACCAGTTGCCATCACCTTTCCCGTTTGACGATTCTAAACAATGAAAAAAATTTTAGTAAATGTAATGGATAATGGGAAATCAATCGTTAATTTACTAATAGACATAAGATTTTTAGTGATGTGAAAGACAACCAAAACATCTAATAATTGAAAATCAGGGCAAGGTGAAGTTTTAACAGTGTGAGTGATGGGAAGGGATGCACCATTCTCAACAATAACACAATCCTTACCCATATATGAAGTGAACTGGTCCAAGGTGGAATGGGCTGGAGTCATGTGGGTCAAAGCCCCTGTGTCTAAGTACCAGTCTGACGCGTTGTTCCTTAAGACTGAGCATAAGGAAGTTAGGGTTTCGGCTAACTGAGCTTCTGAGTTTTGACCATGGCGCTCATAACATTGCCAGCAACAGTTTGTGAAACGCCCCTCGTCATGACAGATTTGGCAACGTAGTGGTTGATCTCCTTCAAGAGAAGGAATGCCCTTGTCCTCTACCATGGCCACCACCGCGGCTTTGTTAATTGCGAGAAGAAAAGTTCTTGTGATTCAGTTTCGCAGAAGTGCGATTAGTGTTAGTAAACGCTACTAGAGTGGGAGTAGTAGGTTCTAGTGATTTTTGGAAGAGTTCAAAACTCTTTGCCTTGGGCACCAAGATGAAAAAACATGGGAGGAGAGTAAGTTCCATTTGTGCCGTAGAGAAGATCGAAAATTTCGAGCCAAGACCTCAAAGGAACCAATGCACCTTGTCGGTGCCATCGATGGGTTGACTGATTGCGTGAAGCTGATCACAAAGAGTTTTGAAGGCGCAGGCATACGAGATAGACCTGGTGCCGCGTTTCATCAACTGTAAATCATCCTTAAGTCTGATTTCACGGGCCTTGGAATGGTGGCTGAAAGTGTTCTCCAAGGCAACCCAGACTTCACGGGAGGTGGAGAGGCCCACCACTTTAGCCATAGCCTTCTCATTCAGCCATACCCTTCTCGGTGAGAGAGGACAAGAGAAGGCTTAGAAGCCATTGGTTTGTGTTCTTCCACGCCACATGTTTGACGTTTGGCATCTGAGAACCTGTAGGGGCAAAAGGGGGTGGATGGCTCAAGTGTGCCATCCACATAACCGATTAATTCTTAGCTTCCTAAGAGAGGAAGCAACTGGCTCTTCCACATAAGATAGTTAGAACAGGAAAGTTTTATTGTGACCATCTGAATGAGGGTGTTGAAGGGGAGAAGAGTGGACTCGGCAGCCATTGAAGAGGAGGATCGATGGAGGTTAATCCACAAAGTCTTCTAATAGCTAGCATGAGAATGTTTAAAAACCACCACACATTGCTTTGGTGAGTCTATTGCATTAAATATTTGTATTTACACATCTATATATGGAAATTACATGTAGAGATTGATTACAAATGAATGAAAAAATTCAAGTAAATAAATAGAAATAATTACTACACTAATCACGGGTCAATGGATTCTATAATAGGAAAACCTTATATTACGGCAGGAGATCTTCATCCTTAACAAGTTTTATTAAGATGAAATGTGTCATGTCAATATATATATATATATACACACACGTAATGTGGACCAGGAATGTCAATGAAAATAGGAAGGAACATGCATGAGACGTTAGAGGCTGCCGGGAGAAAAGCTTTTACGTCCCAACTAATCTTGTATTTGACTGTGGAAAGACTGATCTTCAAGGCCTAGCTAGACGGAGACAACCCTGGCTATTATATAATATATATATATATATATATAGATGATCCTAACTAAAGAAAACATGCATAAACAAAAACTATATATATATACACACATATAAAACTAGCTGGACGAATGAAATTAGCATGTGGGGGCGGGGAGGGGGAGGGCGAATCTCGAGCAGCAACAACGAACAAGGCCGGCCGGGGGGCTTCAACTTTTGAAAAGGTAAGAGTCACGAGCTTAGCTAATTCATTCCCATAATCTAATTCATACGTACGTACGTAGCCAGCGATGATGAAGTTTGTTTTGTTTTAAAAACTAATAATATTGTTGGCACAACTCTCGACATGCAATATGCATGCTAGCTATTCTTTCAATATTCCATATGCATACGCTAACGTACACCATTTAAGAGGCAAAGCATGTGCTAGTGTCATGACCATATTCATTGTAATTAATCATGAATCTCTCTTGTACTCTTCGGTGTTGTCAGTCAGCAGCTAGGAATAAGAGTAAAGACAAATTAAAGTAGCTAGCTATAAAAAAACATGATCTGCTAATCCACTTTAACTCAAATGATCGATCCAACACTTTAATTACCTTTACAATACTTGTTTTTTAAATATACGTGGTGTCCGGACCAGTTTGAGTGTATCTCAATTAATCCTACAAGTTAACCGTAAAGCCTTTAATTAACTCTTAGAAGATTTAATCCGGTGATTATTAAAAAATAAACCTAAAATCAACTACTCCTAGGAGTTAGGTTTACAACAATCTCTCCAACACTCTCTTGTTGATTATTGCATATATTATATATTTTTATATATTTTATATATATATATTATTGATGTAATTATCTATAATAATTATTCTATATTAAAAAAATAATATAAATAATCACATTAATAGAATACATAAAAATAATAATTATGTTGACATCGTTACTTTACTTTTATTTATTTGTTAAAAGATTCAATGATGTCATCAAACATCATAATTTGATCTCCACAAACCATTATATATATAATATAATCTCGATGCCAAAATTGTGTGTTTAATTGATGCATATGCGGAAATTTGACACTCAAATGGATGGTGCGTCCTTCCCAACTATCTTTCACATAAGATATGGTCCCCGAAAACAAACGGAGAACATATCTTATCTCCGACGTTACACCACGCACTTGTAGTCCCATCCTTTTCATTACAAGGAGTAAAATCCAAATTATTTTTATTTTTGATTTGATGTTTTTTAATTATTTAAAAAATATTATTTTATTAAGAATTATAAATTCAAATACAAAATAACTACCAAAGTCTGCGTGAAAAATAAAAGAAAGCAAAATCTTACAAAATAATTTCACCACGTATCCATTTTTTTCATAAATAATATATGAAATTTAAACTATCATTTCTCAAAAATAAAATTTCTATTTAATATTAATTTTTATTTCCAATTTGATGGTGGCCTCTAATTCACGACCGATGGAAGAGAGAAATTAACAAGGAAAGTTCTTATGAACCCAATCCACTCGATCGGCCACCCGTTCGAAACAGTGAAAAAGTAGACCTTTTAAATGTTTTCCATTTTTTTTTTAAGGGAAATAAAAAACCCCACAAACGAAAGGCTTAATAAATAAAGCCTGTTTCCAATTGAAATCATTATTCCACTGTCATTTATTTGTACCTTCTCTGTGTGTGTATATATATATATATATATATAAAACAACTAAAGAAAAAGAAAGTACAAAGCCTCGGCAAAATTCTACAGTTCAATCTGTAGATCTTTATATTTTATAGCAAGAACTACATAGGCACATGTAGAGCAGATTAAGCACCGACCAAATCTACCATTCACCAACTCCACCCATTTTTACCCATATCAACAATTTTCACCATTCCCAATGACATCTTCATCATCACCATTTCTCACTTTTTTATCCTTTTTCTTTTACATGATAGAACAGGCATTTGGGTTCTCATCACTGAAGATCTGAGGTGGTGGTGGGTAGGCATACATTTCCATGGCATACCTTTGTGGGTGATAGTAGTAGTGGTAGGCATTACTCTGAAGCTCCACCACCTTGTTGATCTCCTCCCCTGCTGCTGCGGCTCCGCCTGCCTCTGGCTTGGCTTGATCATCTTTTCCTTCCTTCTTTTCTTTCTTCTCTTCCTCGCCACCTTTTGCCCCCTTGTCACCACCACCTCCTTCCTCACCTTTTTTCTCTTCCTTCTTGCCATCCTTGGCTTCCTCTTTCTTCTTCTTTTCCGGCTCTTGTTTCGCTATAACAGCGTGTTTGCCGGTCCTCTTGTACACGTACTCCACCAGCTTTTCTGGGTCCATCACACCCTTCACTGTCACTTGTGAGCTCTTCAGATCTGGCTCAGCTGAGTCCACTCCTACCCAAAATAAAAAAGTAGACATGCTTAATTATCACAGGATGATGTAGTACAGATTCAAAGAATCTAATTAAGGTTCATTTAAAGCTGTGATTCAGTGATTTTATACTATATAATAATTAATGAAAATTGTAAGAGCTTTGATTGGGACAGAAAGTATGGATTCTCAAAGTATTTCAACAATATATTGAAGAAACGTCTGTGGTTGGTTTAATGGTAAGAGAATAAACTCTTTCTTTTAGGAGATTCAAAAGTTATCAAAAATTAATAATATGGCCAAAACCGTTAGCTGCCAACGGAATCATTTACAGATGCTCACTAAGTAAAAGCCAAACTTGCATGAGCCGTAAAGATGAAAAAAAGTCTCATACCTTTCATTTTCAGTATGCGTTTTCTGATTTCTTGTGCACAGGCATCGCAATGCATGTGAACCTTCAGCACCACTGTGAAAATCTGAGGCTGTATCAAACAATTACGTAATCAACCCAGAGGCTTCAAATCAATCAGCAAATTTAAAAAATAAAAAAATAAAATAAAAATAAAATAAAATAAAAAAAGGATGAAAAATTCGAAAATCTACAGAAAATTTTGTTTCCGCGGAAAAAATAAAAGAAAAAACCTCTTCTTTCTTCTCTTCAGGCTTGGGAGGCTCTTTCTCCTGAGGCTTCTTCTCTTCCTCGGCCTTTGGTTTGGGGATGGGAGAGATAAGATCGACCTGCCTGTGGCTCTTCCTCTGAACTCTCTCCAGAACCTTCAGTGGATCAGCTTTATCACCCTTAACCACAACCTTCGAAGTCCTGCAATCGGTTATCACATCCTCGACCCCTGACCCAAGCACACAGATACACGAGAAGACACATTCCAATCAGCCAAAAGACTCGGAAAACAAACGAACAAATAAAGAATGTTGTCTCAGAGTGGATAAAAGAAACAAACAACCCCCTAACCTTCGAAGCCTTTGAGACAGCGTCGAATCTTGCGTGCACAACCTTCGCAATGCATGTAGACTCTGAGCACGACTTCCTGAGGAGCTGGTGGCTCAGATTGGTCTTTTCCTTCCTTGGATTCCTTTCCTTCCTCCACTTTCTTTTCCTCGGCCGGCTTCTCGGACTGTTTCTCCGGTTCTTTCTTCTCCTCTGGCTTTTTCTCCTCCATTTTCTTCTCCTCCGGTTTCTTTTTTTCCTAAACAAATACAAACCAATATCAGAACCCTGAGAAACAAACATAAAAACAAGGAAACACGAAACAAGGTTAAGAATATGGGTTCTTCAAGACCTCTCCCATTAGATTACTACGACTAGCCTCTTGGGTTGTGGAGAGATAGGGTAAAGCTCTGAAAGTGCTTCTTCCTCTGGTGTATATCTATGTTTTTTTTATTATTATTTTTTGGGTTTTGGACTCTGTGTACGTTTAAGTTCTCTCGCTGTAAATACTATGAACTCTCTATAAACTCTTCGAGGAAAGTGTGGGTTCTGGACCATCAGATCTGAAGCATCTCGACCATCTTCATTATCGACATATTACGTGGCTTTTTATAAGGGGCACGTGCAACTGCAGGAGGGACATGCTCTAGACAAATGGTGCTCGGAGGTTACATGCTTTTTCTGTCTTTTTGTGGGGGCATTTTTGGGAATGCATAAGTTTATACTTGTGGGAATTTCGTTTGGACAAAAATAAATAAAAATGTTACTACTATTTTGAATTGAATTTCATGGATTAGACCTACCTTCTAGTTTTTACTTAAGTTAAAAATGTTAAAAATATGAATGAATATGTATTTACTATTTAGGCTAACATCTTTATGATTACCAATTTAGAAATACTTTAGTCTTAAAAGAATTACATTAAAATAATTTTATAAACTAATATTACTTGATACGATTCGTTAAGGTGTAAAGTAAATCTAATAGATTAAATGAAATCACGTTAGTTTGTAAGATTATTGTGTATAATTATTTTGTGAATGTAGTGGTACTCTTACCAATTTGCACTATAATAATATTTAGGATGGGGCTATTGTACCACCCAACTCTTACCACTGGACGTGTCGCCTAGTTCAATTTTTTTTTTTTTTTTCTTTTCATTTTTTTAAAATATTTAAATATTTTTAAAAAATAAAAAAATATACCAATACACTTAAAATCATTTCTTTAATCACTAAGTAAAAAAAAAAAAAATTACCGAGCAGTACACTTGAGCGATACCGCCGGGGCGGTATAGTAGCATTATGCTAATATTTAACTAGACCTTATATTAATGTTCTTTCCCACAAGGAATTTATAAGAACAAAATGGCAGTGAAAAGCAATATCATTTTATTGGTAGAATGTAAGTTGAATACCTCCTCAGGAACAGCGCACAGATATATAATGAGTTACAATTAATTTCATATATGCGCAGTGACTGGTGAGTGATATTAAATTTCATCTTTATTACGTAGCTGTGACTTGCCAAGTTAGTAGAATTATAAATGTAAAAGCATTATTTCAGGATATCTTTGCCCTGCTGCTATTAAATACAGTCTCTTGCTTTTCTTCCTGGTCATGTATTAAATATAAATAGTGGGCGGGCAAGAATGTCATGTGCCACATTTATTGCATGTCTAACAGGCACGTACTTAAAAACCAGCCTCATCAAACCGACGTGCGTATTGTCTCTATATACTACCAATTTTAAGAAAACTCTCATTTCATAAAATCCTTGTTTAAAAAAATATTAGGATAACGTTATATACTGTCGTAGTCGTAACATGTATAAATGCCATGTTAACATTTTTAAGAAAATAAAATTTATTATTATAAAATTAATTTTTATATATTATATTTATTCATTTTTTTAAAAAAAATTACACAATATTTATGTATTCTTTAACTATAAATATCATCTACCAAAATAGTAAAGTCCAAATGAATGGTAGAACTAAGATGTGTAAATTCTTTTTTTATTTTTAGACAAAAACACATCATGTGATTTGGTGGTCGATAACAAAGCTAGCTACTGATCTAAAAAGCCTTCGGCATCATGATTAACGTACCAATATACAAAGGTATTAAAACCCTCGTTTGTTAGAATCCTAAGAGTTTCATTCATTAAAAATGTCCAATATCTATGAACACGTACATACGCCCGATCATACCTATATCCGTCGGATGGCATTCTAAGCATGAACGAACTACCCACCTCATAATATAATAAAACAATTGAATGGCCGAAAATGAAAGGGAATGAACCGAAATGATTTGCTGTTAGGTGAGAAATTTGATGCATATAATCATCACAGAAAGAATAATATATAATATTGAATATATATCACCATTGGGAACAAATTTTTAGAGGTAATCCATTAAAGAAAAAAGTAATTCGATTCGCGAGATCAGGTGTATTCCTATTTCCTGTTTTAAGGATCTCGTTGGGGCTGGCCTTCAGGCGAATCTCACTCGTGAATGCCATCAACATGGATGGTTTCCATGCGCCCATCAAAGCCTAGCTGGGGCCGTTGATCCACCTCTCATTCATGTTATTAAAGTTATCTTTGGATATTAAGATTATTAAGTTATCTTTGGATATTAAGATTATTTAAGTTAAGTTATAAATAGTAATATTTTATAAATTTTATTAAGATGAGTTTAATTTTTTTAAATTGAGATGTATTTAATTTTTTAAGTTAAAATATATTAAATAAATTAAGATAAGTTTAACTTTTTTATCAATAATTAATTTAATATAAATTACGTTTAATTGAACAACCAAACATAATATAAAAACTTAAAAATCGACACATTTCAGCATAAGAAATTGAGACTTTGAGTTCAAAGAAAGGCATATTCTTAATAAATTTGTATAAATTTCTTTGGATTCATAATTTTTAGTTTTCTTAACCATATATCATTTTTTTAAAATGGGATATTTTATTTCTCAGATTTTTTGGAAACTCAAATAATTTCATATGGAATTCAAGTTTTTTTTTTCCCCCCTTAATTGTGAGGGATATATATGGGATTTTCCTTTTCGTGAGGCCCCTAGGTATAAGGTGGCTCCCACAAACAGATCAAGAGTTGGCGATTTGTTTACAGCATGAATGAAAGAGCCATAATATGATAAAGTAGGTCTCCTAAAGGTCAAAGAATGGCCAATAAATGGTGTTGACTTTAATTCCATATTGAAAGGTTATGAATGGGATAGGGCTATTATATGGAAGGGACATTTGTTGGCTCTGATTCACAGGATAAGTAGTGATGTATTTTGTGGCCAATCTGATGTGACTTTGATCTGATGTACACTGTATATATTATGTAAGTGATACAGAGAGCAAAAGGTAAGTTCTCTCTTCTCCACTATGGTTAAAAGTTCGAATTTTAAGGTAATCTTGTGATGAGAATATTCCTCATTCAAATAGCCTTATCATAAGTTCCCTCAATATAATATATATATATCCTTGTCATGGTTAGAAGGGATCAGAAATTCAAAATCGGATGCAATAGAGCGAGTTGAGGGGATTACCATTAAAGAAATCATTATATAAGGCTAATATGCCCTCTACTTGTAATCGTCACGCATGGAATAATTACCTCTAACCACCCAGAGGTTGGTTAATTAGGTAAGGTATGCGTCAGTCCAAGAAACAATGGTTGCACCCGAAGCAAGGGTTCGTTGATGGCAACGTATTCAGATACTGATATCATATAAATTCGTACCAAAACAAATTCCTTCAAGTTTTTTTCAGTATTTATTATTGCTAACATAAATATTTTAAAACAAAATTAAATATTTAATAAATATTGTAATTAATATTGAAACACACCTTGCAAAATTCTCGAGGAGAGCTTATGATCGTGTTGATCATCATGATGGATTAAAGCTTGAAAATAATTATTATTTTTAAGTACTAGTGGAAGCTAAGGCATGCAATGAGCAAATTCGACGTTAGAATGTTCTTACCGGATCATGCATATGTAAAAATAATGTACGTTTTAACCATTAGATATGAAAAGCAGTTCACAACAGAATAGGCAAACTCATATTATTTGAGTTGGAGCTACAGTATATGTAAACGGGAAGATAAATTTGATGGTTACTGTTGAATGAGTAAATATATATTTTATTATTTTTTATAATACTCTCTCTCTTCTCTCTCTACATCCATAAACATCTAGATAATTTAATTAGAATATGATTATTAATTAACATATAATAGGTAGAATTGTAAAATATGATAAAATAAAATAAATTAATAATTAAAAAAATTAAATATTTTTGTAATTATTAATTACTCATTACTATATAATGAATAAATAGATAATTTAATATAAAAATTTAATATGAATAGTCAAAATCAAGTTCATCTAATATTATTTTATTGTTATATAATGAAAAAATAGCTATTCCAAAATAAAGATTTTATGTAAATGAAATAGTCAAAATCTAAATTAATTTTACATTCATCAAAAGTATCATTTACATATGCATAATCCATTAACAATGCTCTCAGTACTAGTACTCTCACTTGTAGCTCGCTCAAAAAGGCCCCTTTTGATAACAGTCTTGTTAGGGGTAAAAAAAACAAAAAAAAAGGAAAATGGATAAACCAAATCATACCGGATGATTCGGTGTGAAGTTTGATTACCATCCAGTTTGATTTGGTTCTATATCGATTTCAAATTTTTTAAAATTGGTTAAAATCAATCCAATTTCAGTTTTTTATTTTTTAACACTAGAACGAACCGACTTGATAGTTCATATATATATAAATTTAAATTTGTTTATATTGTATAAAATATTTTTATATGATTTTTTATAAATTATAATTTTTATATATAATATATAATTATATATGAAATAATTTTGAATTATATGATCATAAATTATTAATTAATATAATACTAAATTTTAAAATCCTATATCACTCTAGTCTATAATATAATTATAATGTATATTATAATATACTACAATATATTATCACTATATTATTATATATTATAATATATTATATAATTTACCGAAAAAACTAGGCCGAACCAGTGCAGTATCGGTTTTTCAAATTACAAAATTGGTATATAGCGATTTGATTCTAAAATATATTTAAAACAGAACCGAACTAGGCCGATTACACCCTTAACTCTAGTAGAGTATAGATTTCTGATAGCAAAGATTATACACAACAGTTCCCATAAACTCTAACCTTAATTTTTTGAACTTTTACTTAAATAATGAAAAATTACTAGCTACCTCCATTGATGCCCCTTTCCATGTAGAAAAGACAAACTGATTGATTACTAAGGTTTATTCTTGTATTTACTAAGGTTAAATTAATTGTTCGTCAATGAATTAGTTGTGTGTGAATAAGCAAGGAACGTACGCTGTATTTATGTGGGCATAAATTTCAGCTCAAAATAAGGTTGCTTTTGTTTCTGCATTAGTTTGATCTCGACAATTGTATAGTTGGAGCTAGCCTTTTGGGGCAGGCTTTGGGGGTGAGACTAGTGTTAAATATTGAGTGGGAAGGAGATAAGTTGAACAAAGGAGAAGATGAGAGAAAATTGTATTCTCATTAAAATGGTAAAAGAACCCATATATTGTTCTGTACTTTACAACTATATATATACTACCTATTACAGCTACTATAGCTTAAAAGAATAAAATTACAAAGATAACATCTATACAAATAACTAACTCTACATTATGAACATGTATGTGAGTGCCACAGACAAAAGTTCCTAGCATGTCAGTCCTAGTGGTGTGAGGCTAAGGCATGGCAACAATATAGATAGTGGCCTTTGCTGTAAACTATCTTGTGTCCTTTCTTAATGCTACTGTGACCTCTTCACCAAAGGAATCTGTGTATTTCCTTGAGGCTTTTGTGTATAATTCTTGAGACTCCCCCTCAAGATGGGCATGTATGTTAAGTATGCCCATCTTGGCCAATAACAAGTGAAAAGAATGTGCTGTTAAAGCCTTGGTGAGTATGTCTGCTACTTGAAACTTCGAAGGCTCATGTACTGGTTTGATCACACTTGCTAGCATCTTTTCTCTAACAAAATGATAGTTCAATTCCATATATTTAGTCCTGTCATGGAATATGAGATTTTTGGTCAATTGTATTGCGGATTGGCTATCACAATATAACAAAGCAGGTTGTGAATGTTTAATGTTAAAGTCTTTTAAAGGAGCTCTTAACAAAATGATTCCATAACTGGTGTGTGTCAATGCCCTATATTCTGCTTCAGCAGATGATCTTGACACCACAATTTGTTTCTTTGACTTCCAACTGATCAGAGTGTCACCCATAAATATGTAAAAACCAGTTACAAATCTCCTGGTTTCAGGGCATGCAGCTCAGTCCAAGTCATTGTATCCCTTAAGGTGCAAGGAAGACTTTGATGAGAAGAAAATTTCTTGTCCTACCGAGCCTTTAAGATACCTCAGAGTATAACCCTTTGCCACTAGTCTGGCCTTGTGTTTGTCCACACTTCCATCTGATTTTAATTTCACTTTGAACACATAATTGCATCCAATTGCTTTCTTTCCAACAAGAAGGGAAGTAATTGACCAAGTACCATTAGTTGCAAGGGCCCCAAGTTCATTGTTGATAGCAATTTGCTATAAGTTTCGAGTTTAGATGTGAGGGCAAGGGATAATGCATATTTTTTATAAGAAGGAGAGAGCCTGTAGTATGACAGAGACTGCTATAAGGGGTGTGCAGTGGAATAGGCAAAGAGGCTGGGAGGGTGAGAGATAGAGGAAATAAGCTGACAATGGTAGTCATGCAAGTATAAGGGTGGATTTTTAACTCTATCTGATCTCCTAAGCTGTAGGGATGGAGGGTTTGGAGGTGAAGCAAGTGACAATTGGGAAGACACCTCAGGGTTATTTGATTCGGGAAGGGGGGTGAGCATGTAGAAGTATAAAGAGGTGTAGCGACTAGTGAGATTTGGAGGTTTAGAAGATGATTCTGTATGAGGTAAGGTAGAATGTGGTTCTGTGCTATGTGAGGGAGAGTTTGAGGGGTAAGAAACGAATTCAGGAAAGGCTGGAGATAAAGTAAGAGAGGAATTGAATGGAGAAATAGGTTTAGTGATTGTTTTGGCAAAAGGAATTTCAGACTCAATAAAGATGACATTCCGAGAAATAAAGCTAGCATGATTGGTGAGATCATATAGTTTGTATCCTTTAACCCGATAGGTTATCCAATAAATATGTATTTCTTGGACTTGGGGTTGAGTTTGGTTCTATTTCTTTTGAGTGTGGAGACAAAATATAGGCAACCAAATACTTTGAGATGAACATATGATGGTTGAGATTTAAACAACATCTCATATAGTGATTTGTTTGCAAGAAGTGGGGAAGGGATTCGATTGATTAGGTGTGCTATTGTTAAAACAGAATCACCCCAGAATTTGGTTTGAATATCGGCTTGAAGGAAAAGTACTTTAGTCGCATTTAAAAGATGTTGTTTCCCTTCTACCACTCCATTCTGTTGGGGTGTGTAGACCTTGGGCATGTTTGATGGATTATTCCATGAGATTTGTAGAACTCGGGCATGTTAACTTCAATTCCATTGTCAGTTCAAAGTTGTTTTATTTTAATTTCAAATTGAGTGTTGATCATGATGATGAAAGACTGCAAAAGGGATTGTGTTTCATATTTGAATTTCATGAGATATATCCTTGTGGTTCTGCTATAATCATTTACTATTGTTAAAAAATAGTGATGTCCATGCAATGAAGATTGAGAATAGGGGACCCAAATGTCGATGTGGACAAGATCAAAAGCAAAATTCGTGGAAGTAACACTTGACTTAAACTTCAGTCTTTTCTGTTTAGCTAGATAACAGATAGTACAATGAGAATTACCAGACAAAGGACTGACTATAGCTGGATAAGAAGAATGAAATAAGTTCAATCTTTGACTAGATAAATGACCAAGTCTAAGATGCCATACATCAAAATCTTGCCTATTAAAGGCATTACAAATATGACTCTTGGAGGAAAGTGAAAAAACTTGAATGAGCTTTGGACAATTGTTGGAAATGAGGGAGCTTGGTAGCATATGGTATAGACCACGATGAATCTTAGCTAGTCCAATTGTCATCCATGAAGCAAGGTCTTGTATAAAGTAGAAATTCTACATGAAAATGAGACAAAGAAAGAGATTGAGAATGAGTTTGCTTACAGATAACAAGTTAAAGGTGAAAGAGGGAACACAAAGCACCCCTGTGAGAATGATAGAGTCAGAGAGTTGCATAGTTCCAATATGAGTTACTGCAAACCATGAGCCATTTGGTAGTTGAACTAGAGAATTTTTGTTAGAGGTGAGATTGAAGGCTTGGGGAGCAAACTATGTGGTATGTGGCCCTAGTGTCAATTATCCATTGTGTGGATGCTAAGTTTGAGGAATTATGTTGCAAAACAGGTAAGAGATGATGTTGATGATGGTGCGAAAAAATAAAGTATGTGAAATAGCAAACAAGCACATACCTGCCATGTTCAACTGAGGGATATTAGGTGATGAGCTGGTTGAAGGAGTTGAAGGAGATTCTGTGGAGGTATGGCTTGCATGTTGTGCTGAACCATTTACTAGTGTCATCAACTTCTAAATTTGAGACTGAGTGAGGGACAACTGAGGTACTGTGAAAAACTCTGTTGCCCAGATGACTAACACAAGAGGGGGGTGAATTGAGTTGTATTAAAAAATAACAATTATAAATCAAATATATAATATAAAATATAAACAAAATATGAAATAACAATAAATATAAAGAGTAAGGGTAAGAGAGAAGCAAACTCAGTATGTTAACGAGGCGAGGACGTAGGCACGTTCGGCCCCACTGCCTACGTCCTCGCCTCAAGCTACCCCTTGAGGATTCCCAAATTCACTATTCAACCTCCTTCAGGTGGAGATAGAAACCTATTACACATTTGAACAATACCGCTACAAAGGATCCATGTAGAACACCCTCTACACTTGCAATCACCTTACACATAGTGATTCAACTATTCACCGTGTAGAATTCTTTCTACACGCACAAGGGTTATACACACCCTTTTTCTGATACAAAAGCTGATAGTGGGTAGGTTATCAGAAAACACTCCTCAATGAGTGAAATAAGAATAATACAGCTACAAAGGATCCATGTAGAACACCCTCTACACTTGCAATCACCTTACACATGGTGATTCAACTATTCACCATGTAGAATTCTTTCTACACGCACAAGGGTTATACACACCATTTTTCTGATACAAAAGCTGATAGTGGGTACGTTATCAGAAAACACTCATCAATGAGTGAAATAAGAATAATACAGTGCAAACTATATCTCTCAAAATGAACAAGGATTAAGGCTCAATGCTTAAAGAAGAGAGAATGAAAGTTTTGAATGAATGTTGTATGCTCTGGATGTTGTAAATGTGAAGCTCTCAAATGATCTATTTATATGCATATGAGACTTCATATTCAAATTTAAAAAGATTCACATGTCAAAGACAACATCATTCACTATTTCAAAAAATTCAAACCTAATCTTTTACTTTTGGCATATGACAAAAGGAGCACACTTTCCTTTTCAAAAAATTCAAACCTAATCTTTTACTTTTTGCATATGACAAAAGGAGCATACTTTCTTTTTCAAAAAATTCAAACTTAATCTTTTACTTTTTGTATATGATAAAAGGAGCACACTTTACTTTTCAAAAAATTTAAACAAAATCATCTACCTTTTGTATAAGTCTAAAAAAGTATCAATCACTTTTGAAAATATTCAAATAAAACATACACATGTGAAAGATGACAATCAATCATCTTTAATATTTTCAAAGTTCAACCCTTTAATCAAGGTATGCACATGTAAAAGATGACAATCAATCATTTTTAATATTTTCAAAGTTCAACCCTTTAATCAAGACATGCACATGTAAAAGATGACAATCAATCATCTTTCAAAATTTTCAAATTTAATTTTCAAAAATATTCATGCACATGTAGAAAATGTATTTTAATGCTTTATAATAAAATATTAATTTTGAGCATTAATCCTAATTTTGAATTTTAAGAGATTTACAACATTACTCTATGATTTTAATGTGAATTTATTTCATTCTTACTCATGCTTGGTTCTTTGATGTGCTTGACTCCATTGTGTGGACAACTTGAACTTGAAACTCCTTTATTCTTTGAATTAATTTGTTATCATCAAAATCCATGTGTAGATTTATAATCACATGAAACTTGAAACCTTGGGTTCAACAATCTCTCCCTTTTTGATGATGACAAATACTTGATAGAACTTGAAATCTGTATTAATACTTAAGCTCCCCCTGAAAATATGCGTTAGTTTGTCAAGCAAAAGTATAAATATAATTCCAAGTATATATAACAAGTTTAGCAATTTATACAATGTTAATATTCTAGTCTAAAATTCCTCCTCCTTTTGGCATCATTAAAAAGGATCGGCAGCAAGTAAATGGACTGAAGCAAAACTATACATTTAATAGTCACTGTAGATAGTTGAAAAAGGAGCCGTCCGTGACCCGACAAATGCTGCAAAGTCTCGAGGCCTAACTCTATGAATTTAGTGCGGCTGGAGATTTAAACAATCGCCTGATGTTGTTGACAAACGTGATTGAAGGTTCTGAGTTTCTATAAAAACAATGATCATTTTCATCTATCGGATGCCAAAAAAATACATCGCTTCTTGACCTGAGTTCTATTTTTCCACAACGATAGAATGACTGAGCAATTCTCTTCCACTAATGTTCCAGACTTGAATCAGGAACCCTTGACGCATCAATCATCAATTTTCTCTCCTGAGGCCGTCAATACCATGATAGGAGCAGAGAATCGTTTTTCCAGTAAGGCTGATTATGAGATTATTGCAGAATCAAGAATGCTCAGTAGTCAATATGCTGCCTCTCTTATGATCATGTCTCGGAGGTTAATGGCGAGCGTGAGTGAGATTGATCATCTTAACATGCAAATATCTGAGTTACGATAGAAGCGTGCTAATAAGGAAAGTGAGACTAAAAGGTTAAAGTAAGAAAACCAGGAGTTGAAAAAATTTACAGATTGGTATGCTCATGATCTGCAACCACGAATAGAGGAGCTGAAACGAGAAAGGGTTCAGATACAAGGTTAACATCGGCAGATAACAGTAGAGGTTTATCGTTTACTAGAAAAATAGGGACAATCTACTGTTAATCTCGCTGGCTTAGTAAGAAAACTTTTGACAATATGTGTCCAGCATATCTTGTATTTCTTTTGACTAAATAAGATTTGAAGAGACAATAGTTTGTCTTATTCTTTATGCTATCTCTATAAAATCAGTCCTGAAGTTCATCCAATCCGCATCAAGTTTTCTTCTCATCTCTATAACTCATCTGCATTCCTTCAACATTCTCGTTTTAAGCCTTCTATTCTTTTCTCAATGGCTCATTCTTCTAACATTTCTCTAGATCCATCTATGCGGCATTCTTCATCTCAACCTCCTGTCCTTTCTGCAGCTGCCATTGGTGCCATGTTGCAGCAAGAAAATAATAATCTGACTAATAAGCCAGATAATGATACTATTTATGACTTGGTGAGTCTTGGGACTCGCTACTCTTCCTCTATTGTTGCTTTTTCTCAATGGCTACAAGCCAAAAATCATGAAGTTGAAAAGCTCAAAGAACAAATTGTTGTACTTCAACGAATTGTTCAAGAGTCTCACACAAGGGAAGGAATCATTCGACAGAAGAATAAACAGTTGAAATCTTTATTAGATTCTTCATTCCGCTTGCCGGTTTCCATGGATAAGAATGACATAATATTGTATGAAGAGAATGAGCGTCTCAAACATGAGGCTAAAAATCTCAAGTTTATGTAAAAGTATTTAAAAAATCTATCTCTATTTTTATTGACTCTGGTCTATTTTTTAAGAGATATTCATATCATGCATCATACCTATTTCTCTTCTGATCATACATAATCTATCTTCTGATAAAGGCTTTGTGAAAATATCTGCTAACTGATTGTGTGTGTTTGTGAACTCTAGTACTATATCGCCTTTCTGCAGATGATCTCGAAGAAAATGATATCTTATTTCAATATGCTTAGTTCTAGAATGTTGTATTGGGTTCTTTGAAAGATTTATAGCACTTATATTATCACATTTGATTGGAATGTGATTATACATGAGTTTAAAATCTTCAAGTTGTTGCTTCATGTAGAGAACTTGAGCACAACAACTACCCGCAGCAACATATTCTGCCTCAGCAGTAGATAGTGCAACAGAATTTTATTTTTTACTAAACCAGGAAACTAGTGCATGACCTAAGAAATGACATGCTCCACTATTGCTTTTTCGATCTATTTTACAGCCAGCATAATCTGCATCTGTGTAGCTGATTAGATCGAAATATGTGTGCTTAGGGTACCATAACCCTAGGTTAATTGTACCACTAAGATATCTAAGAATGCATTTAACTGCAATTAAATGTGATTCTTTTGAAGATGATTGAAAGCGTGCACATAAGCATACACTAAACATAATATCCGGTCTATTGGCTGTTAAATATAATAAGTTACCAATCATACATCGATATATCTTCTAGTCAACTGGCTTTCCGGATTCATCTTTATCAAGTTTAGTTGATCGGCTCATTGATGTTCCGATTTTCTTAGCATTTTTCATCCCAAACTTCTTCAGTAATTTTTTAATATATTTTGATTGATTGATGAATGTCCCACTTTTTGCTTGTTTAATTTGCAATCTGAGAAAGAATGTAAGTTCTCCCATCATGCTCATTTCAAATTCTTCCTGCATAATCTTAGCAAAAACTTGACACATATTTTCATTAGTAGCACCGAATATTATATCATCAACATAAATCTGAATCAAAAGAATATCATCATTTTCATATCTAATGAAAAGAGTTGTGTCAATTTTTCCTTTTGAAAAACTTTTTTCAATCAAGAAACTACTGAGTTTCTCGTACCAAGCTCTAGGAGCTTGTTTAAGTCCATATAGTACTTTTGTGAGTTTGAAAATATGATTTGAGGAAATATGATTTTCAAAACCTGGAGGTTGCTCAACATATATCTCTTTATTTATAAAACCATTTAAGAAAGCACTTTTAACATCTATTTGAAAAAGTTTGAAATATTTATAACAAGCATACGCAAGTAGCATTCGAATAGCTTCTAATCTTGCGACTGGTGTATATGTCTCATCATAATCGATTCCTTCTTCTTGATTAAAACCTTGGACTACAAGTCGAGCCTTATTTCTAGTAATGACTCCGGACTCATCTTTCTTGTTTCTAAAAACCCATTTTGTTCCAATAATAGTATGATTTTTGGGTCTAGGAACAAGCGTCCAAACATCATTTCTTTCAAATTGATTCAACTCTTCTTGCATAGTTAGAATCCAAGATTTATCAAGAAGTGCGTCATCAATATTTTTGGATTCAATTTGAGATAGAAAAGCAGTATGATTGTAAATATTTCTAAGAGATGATCGAGTACTTACACCTCATGAAGGTTCTCCCAAAATTTGTTCCACTGGATGATCTTTCACAAATTTCCACTGTTTGGTTGCATCTTATATTAAATTTTGATGATCTTTCCTGATGGCTCCATGTTGAACTTCCTCTATTGTTTTCTCTTTGTTGAGATTGAGACTTTCCGTGTTATTTATACCTCCTGTTTCTTCATCAATAGATTTCTTGGAGAGTGGAGAATTAGATTCATCAAATACTACATATATAGATTCTTGTACAGTCAAAGTCTTTTTATTGAATACTCTATAAACTTTACTATTAGTAAAATACTCGAGAAAGATACCTTCATCAGATTTTGCATCAAACTTGCCTAAATTATCCCTATCATTCAAAATAAAACATTTGCATTCAAATACATGAAAGTAATAAATGTTGGGCTTTTTCTCATTCCAAAGCTCATAGGGGTTTTATCTAACTTCGACCTTAGCATAACTCTATTTATAACAAAACATGCAGTACTTACCGCTTCGGCCCAAAAATAACTAGGCAAGTTGTTCTCATTGAGCATTGTTCTTACCATCTCTTGAAGAGATCTATTTTTCCTCTCTACTACCCCATTTTGTTGAGGAGTTCGAGGAGCAAAAAAATTATGCACAAAACCATTTTCATCACAAAATATTTCAATATTTTTATTAACAAACTCTTTTCCCCTATCACTTCGAATACTTGAAATAGTATAGCCATTTTCATTTTGAATTTTTTTGCATAACTTGGTAAATGCATTATGTGCCTCATCTTTATGAGCAAGAAAGATAACCCAAGTATATCTAGAGAAATCATCAACAATAACAAATGCATAATATTTTCTTCCTAAACTTGCAACTCTATTTGGTCCAAAAAGATCCATGTGTATCAGTTGCAATGGTCTAGTAGTGGAAATATGTTTTTTAGTTTTAAAAGAAGTTTTTGTTTGTTTACCAAATTGGCATGCATCACAAATTTTGTCTTTAAAAAAATATGTTTTTGGTAAACCTCTCACAAGATTGGCATGCCAATTTCTTTAAGAAAATTGGCATACAATCGATTTTCATCTAGTTTAATTTTGAACTGAAAAACAAATAGCATCTTGTGAGGTAATTTCTTCAAAATCGATTGTATAAACATTATTGTTTCTAAAAGCAATAAAACAAATATTACAATCATGATCATTCAAAATAATGCACTTATCCATTTTGAAAGTAACTGTAAATCCTTTATCACATAATTGACTTATACTCAAAAAATTATGTTTTAGACCTTCAACAAGTAGAACATCTTCAATTATGAGAGAAGATTCATTACCAATTTTACCTATTCCCACGATCTTCCCTTTCGAGTTGTCTCCAAATGTCACGTGTCCTTCCTCTTTAGATCTAAGATTAAAGAACTTAGTCTTGTCTCCCGTCATGTGTCTTAAACATCCACTATCTAAAAACCACTTGTTTTTGCTTGTGGATGACTTCATGCATACCTATAAAAACAATTAAAATGATTTTTCTTGGTACCCAAGTTCTTTGGATCCTTTATTTATTAGTATTAGAAGAAACAAGATTTTTAGGTACCCATATGGCCCTAATAGTCATTGTATGATTTCTTTTAATAGGACAAGTATGATAATTATGACCATTTCTATTACAGAAATTGCAAATAGCATGTGACATATATGAAAAACTTAAATGATTATAATAATATCTTTTTTTGACAAAATTATTTTTATGAAAAAATTTTTGATTATTGATCTTTGATGTAGAATGATTATCAAAGAAATTTTTATAAGGTTTGTATTTTTGTTTTGACATATATCCCAAACCTGCCTTATCAAAAACACATTTTTGACTAACAATAAGTTTTTCAAAATTTCTTTTTCCATTCGTAAAGTTTTCAATAATATTTTCTAAATTGGTTTTCTTCTTATTCAATTCAAGATTTTCATCTTTCAAAATGATACTTTCTTTTCTTAAAATATCAATTTCATTTGTTAAAAAAGAATTTTTCTTTTTCAAAGCAGTATATTTGATACCCAATTTTTCAAATTTCTCATAAACCTCTTCTAAAACATTTTGCAATTCTTCATATGAAACATCTTCAATATTATCAAGATTTGTTACCTCAATGTCATCTTTAGCCATAAGACAAAGATTTGCTGATTCTTCATTGCTTACTTCACTATCTGAGCTACTTGAATCATCATCCCATGTAGCTTTCATTACTTTCTTGTCCTTGTTTCGATTTTTCTTTAGCAGAGGACAATCTGGCTTGATATGATGAGGCTTATTGCATTTATAACAAATTAAAGTGTCATTTTTACCTGAATCTTTCTTGAAAAACTTTTTGAAGAATTTCCTCGGAGGAGTTTTATTTTTCTTTAAGAACCTCTAAATTCTTCTTATTATCATCGCAACTTCTTCATCTTTATCTTCATTTTCCTCATCTTCATCACTTTCATTTTCATGAGGAACAGCTTTAAGTGCCAAACTCTTCTTTGGTTTTCCTTCTTCTTCTCCTCTTTTCAATGTGTACTCATGGGTGATAAGTGACCCGATGAGTTCATTCACTTTGAGCTTCTTGAGGTCTCTAGTTTCAAGAATCACTGTTACTTTTGATTCCCAGCGTTTTGGTAGAGAGTTGAGAATTTTTCTTACTATCTCCACCTTGGAATAAACTTTGCCAAGAGCTGTCAAGCTGTTTATGATGTTAATAAAACGAGTGTGCATACTAGAAATAGATTCATCATTATTCATCTTAAACATTTCATATTCATGAGTAAGAATATAAATTTTTGATTCCTTGACTTGCGAAGTTTCTTCATAAGTAACTTCCAAGTTATCCCAAATTTCTTTTGCCGTAGCACAAGTTATTATTATATTAAACTCATTTCCATTGAGAGCATTAAATAATAAATTCATAACAATTAAATTCAAAGTATAAAATCTATCGTTTTCACGATCAAACTCTTCTTCTTCCTTTTTGACCTTTACTCCATCAACCACTTTTGTTGGAATATAAGGTCCATTTACAATACATTTCTAGATTTCTCGACCTTGACCTTGTAGAAATATTTTCATTCTAACTTTCTAGAATGAGTAATTATCTCCACAAAAGAGTGGAGGTCGACTGTTAGATTGACCTTCACCAAATGAAGCTGCAATGTTAGCCATAAGATCTTAACTCAAAAGATAGTTAATCTTATAATAGAGCTCTTAACTCTGATACCAATTGTTGCCCAGATGACTAACACAAGAGGGGGGTGAATTGAGTTGTATTAAAAAATAACAATTATAAATCAAATATATAATATAAAATATAAACAAAATATGAAATAATAATAAATATAAAGAGTAAGGATAAGAGAGAAGCAAACTCAGTATGTTAACGAGGTTCGGCCCCACTGCCTATGTTTTCGCCTCAAGCTACCCCTTGAGGATTCTCAAATTCACTATTTAACCTCCTTCAGGTGGAGATAGAAACCTATTATACCTTTGAATAACACCGCTACAAAAGATCCGTGTAGAACACTCTCTACACTTGCAATCACCTTACACGTGGTGATTCAACTATTCCCCGTGTAGAATACTTTCTACACGCACAAGGGTTATACACACCTTTTTTCTGATACAAAAGCTGATAGTGGGTAGGTTATCAGAAAACACTCTTCAATTAGTGAAATAAGAACAATACAACGCAAACTATATCTCTCAAAATGAATAAGGATTAAGACTCAATACTTAGAAAAGAGAGAATGAAAGTTTTGAATGAATGTTGTATGCTCTGGATGTTGTAAATGTGAAGCTCTCAAATGATCTATTTATAGGTATATGAGACTTCATATTCAAATTTAAAAAGATTCACATGTCAAAGAGAACATCATTCACTTTTTTTTTTTTTAAAAAGACCTAATCTTTTACTTTTGGTATATGACAAAAGAAGCATACTTTCATTTTCAAAAAATTCAAACCTAATCTTTTACTTTTTGCATATGACAAAAGGAGTATACTTTCTTTTTCAAAAAATTCAAACCTAATCTTTTACTTTTTGTATATGACAAAAGGAGCACACTTTACTTTTCAAAAAATTCAAACAAAATCATCTACCTTTTGTATAAGTCTAAAATAGTATTAATCACTTTTGAAAATATTCAAATAAAACATGCACATGTGAAAGATGACAATCAATTATCTTTAATATTTTCAAAGTTCAACCCTTTAATCAAGGCATGCACATGTAAAAGATGACAATCAATCATCTTTAATATTTTCAAAGTTCAACCCTTTAATCAAGGCATGCACATGTAAAAGATGACATTCAATCATCTTTCAAAATCAAATTTAATTTTCAAAAATATTCATGCTCATGTGAAAAATGTATTTTAATGCTTTATGATAAAATATTAATTTTGAGCATTAATCCTAATTTTGAATTTCAAGAGATTTACAACATTACTCTATGATTTTAATGTGAACTTGTTTTCTTCTTGCTCATGCTTGGTTCTTTGATGTGTTTGACTCCATTGTGTGGACAACTTGAGTTTGAAACTCCTTTATTCTTTGAATTAATTTGTTATCATCAAAATCTATATGTAGATTTATAATCACATGAAACTTGAAACCTTAGGTTCAACAGACTCCTTTGCCTCGATGGGTGAGATAGCACTTGATTGGCAGAATGTTAAGCTTGAACATGATTGGGAAACTGGCCTTGCTTTGGCTAAGTGAACTTAAAATTAGGGGGAAATCCAATTAAACTGTAGCATTTCTCTCAAAGGTGGCAAGATTTCCCACAATGACTACATGTAATCTATGGTTTGTCTTTCTTTTTGAATGAGGTGTTTTGAAAAATTGCCATATTTGAGGACTCAGCAGAAGGAAGCATCATGACTCGAGTTTGGCTCTATGTTTCTTCTTGTAAAATCAAGGAGAAAGTTTTATCAAGTGATGGAATGGGGCTTATCAATATTATCCATCCTCGAATACTTTCATATGAGTCATTGAGTCCCATGAAGAACTTAAAAACATAGTTAGCCTGTTGAGTTTCACCAACTGTAGTAAGGGCTTTGCAAGTACAGTGACCATAGGAACAATATGGTGATAGCCTGTAGTTGTTGAGCTCCTCCCAAATGCCATTGAGGTGAGAGAAATATTCACTCACAGATTGTGTGCCTTGCACAAGTGTGCCTAGCTGCTATTTTAGTTGGTAAATCCTCATTGAATCTGGTTGAGAAAAACAAGTGTGAAGTTTACCCCACACTGTTATAGCTGAATTGATTTAAAAGACATTGGAGGCAATCTCCTTGATGATAGAATTAAGGATCCAGGACAAGATGATGTTGTTGCAGCACATCCATGGAATGTAAAGAGGATTATCATGAGGTGGGGTGGGGATGCTTCCATCGAGGAAGTCAAGCGGCGAGGGTAAAGGATCTCTACCATAATAAATAGTTGGGTCTTGAAATGGGTGTTGAAATGACCACAGTGTGGGAGTTGTCACTGTGGTGTATGTTGAATTGGTTATTTGGGTTGTCTGAGGGTGAAGAAGGATTGTGGTGAGGGATGATTTCTTGCACATTATCATCTCTCATGGTGGAGAAGCTGAGAAAACTGAGTGAAAGCTGAGTATTTGTGAAGAGAAGAAAGGATTTGCAGCAGGATTGATGAGTTGAAGCTCAACCTAGGTCTCTGATACCGTATTAAATATTGAGTGGAAGGAGAGTTGAACAAAGGAGAAGATGGGAGAAAATTGTATTCTTATTAAAATGGTAAAAGAACCCGTATATTGTTTTATACATTGCAACTATATACATACTACCTATTGCAGCTGCTACAACTTAAAAGAATAAAAATACAAAGATAACAGCTATACAAATAACTAACTCTGTACTATGTACATGTATGTGAGTGTCACAGACAAAAGTTCCTGGCGTGTCAGTCCTGGTGGTGTCAGGCTAAGGCTTAGCAGCAGTATGGATAGTGGCCTCTGTTGCAGATTGTCTTGTGGCCTTTCTTAGTGCTGTTGTGACCTCTTTAGCAAAGGAATCTGTGTATTTCCATGAGGCTTTTGTGCATAATTCTTGAGAACTAGCATTAGAAATCACCACATGCATGCAGTTAATTCGTATGTTTTCTGATTTTCAAAATGAGAGAATCACTATAAAGGAAAAAAGAAAAACAAATTATTTATTTGTGAGTAGTTATTTTTTATAAAAATGACTATTTCCTATTAAAATAGATCTATTTTTATCGTAAATAATTATTCTCATCTCAAATAATTCATCTCAAATTTTCATTTTTCTTATGGTAAATATATAATTAAGAAGCAATTAGAAGATCGTTATCGAGCCCCTTCTTTCACAGTTATGTGCAATCTTTAATTAAAAATACACCAATATATTTAAAATTACTTTTTTAATTATTAAATAATTTTTTTGACCAACGGTCAAACTGAGTGGTCAAGGCCAGGCGGCAAAGAGGCTTTTACCTAGATTAATTGGCAGTGGCCTTCCAATCATTTGGTACGTAGCAGATCGAAGCCTTATCTCTATTTTCTTATAATATCAATCAGGCATGGTAAATAAATAATTTGCTGCAAAATTATTATGAAGATCTAGATCGTAGTAGTGGACCGGCCAGTTTGTTCTGATAAGAGAGCAGCGCTAGCTGTAGCCTTACGTGGAATAACTTATAAAATATTAATTTGTAGTAGTATATAATTAGTTTACAAAGTCATCCTCTATTTAAAATAAGTATTGTTATATATAATTATAAGTTGTGAAAGTACCAATTACTCATTTTTAAAAAAAAGTGAAATTTATTATTAAAAAATTAATTTTTTTTATTTAAGTGATCTCATAATTATTTAATTTTTTTTAAAAGAAATATATAATACTTACGTATTTTATAAATACAAAAATCATTTTTTACTTAAAATATTATCTAAGAGTGAAAAGTTATTAAAAAATTAAAAAAAAAAAAGATTCTACCTTTATCATTTCTTTTGAAGTCTAGTCCCGTGCATGAGATTGCGTGGGAGTACGCGATAAAGGGCCATGTGTTGGACCTTGTGGTCTATTTTGCTTCTCATCAGTCACCACGACCTTACCAGAAAATTTATCATCAAATACACACACACACACACATATATATATATATAGGAACTTTGGAGGGGCTTGCCCCGGCCTCCACCCTCCTCTTCAACGGAGGGAACGTTTGCAAATCGGCCCGGCATCGTAAGTGATTCTGTTAGCTAGACGCTTCAAGAGGTATGCAGGTCATGTTAGTATGATCACATTTTTTTTAGCTAGCTACTAGACGCGATCACTTATTTTATATATATAGTATGTTACGTACTGTCAATTTTCAAGACGCCCTATCCACATGTGGATGTTGGCTGAGATTGTGTCTTATTTAAAATAATTAGTAAGGTTAATCAACGCTCCTACTCTGATAAACGTATTATGGAACAACTTGGATTACCTCTTGCATGCGGAAGTAGTCATAAAACCAGATATGAGACTTTTGTAGTACTTCGATTTGGAACAGGCCAATGGAGGGCATAGTTAAACTAAATGTTGATGGCTGTTGTTTGGGAAACCCGGGTACTAATTGTGGTGGAGGAGTGGTGAGATCAAATGATCGAGCATGGGAAACTACTGCCCGATTGCTTTCTCTTCCTTCTATGGGGAAGGCAGTACTAATAACAGGCTGAACTTAGATCAGCAGCTGTTGAAGGACTAAAACTTTGCATCCAACTAAACCATTTGCGGATAGAGCTTAATTCTGATTCCCAAGTGGTGGTCCGATGGCTTCAGAACATAGAGCATTGTCCGTACTGGTATTTGAGGGGGTTATCATGTGAACAGTTTGAAGAGCTGAAAAGTAGAAGTAATGTTATTGTCCAATATGTTTATCGAGAGGTCATTTATCACGTTGCCAAAAGCTTGGCAAAATCATCAGGAGCTCAAGGAGAGTCACGTATTTTTTATAATTGGAATGAGTTGCCACGAATGGAGAAAGGTGTTTTGGCAATAGACAGAGCTAGTATCCCTTATTTATGTTGTAATTAATAAGGCTTGGTGTAAAGGTGCTATAGTTGAAGTTTGTAATCACGATTTTATTATGTAAAAAGTGTTTTAATAAATATTTTTTATTAGAAAAATAAAAAAGCATTTGCCTAAAAAAAAAAGTTAATAAATATGCAGAAGTAATTATCATGGCAAGACACCCAGCTTCACGTTGCATGCATTCCACGGTAAAGGGCCTACAACGTTGAACGATCCATTGCCAACCGACGTTACTTCGAAATGGGAGTTCATTCCCTTTTTCCACGTGACTTTGTCTACCATCGACTATCATGAAAATCTTAGCGATAATTTGTCCTAATCTTTAACTAAATTAATGACATTTGGCAAAAGTAATCATAGACGTTGTTGAGGATATTGTTGAGGATATCACTCCTCAATCAAAGTCCTTCCATATATGTGAGAGTTGATTGTCGTGATTGTGGGAGTCTTATTTGTACATTGTTTCCTTTTATTGTAAATGTATTCATTCGTATTATCATTGTACACTTTGCAAACAATTATATAAAGCAATGCAATTCACCACCGTAAAGTAAGGTGGATTTCAAACATTCTCATGGTATCAGGAGCATACCTGGATTAACCTCCTTCGATCCAAATGGCCTCTGATCTCGCCCCCACCCTCCTTCCCTTCAACACCTTGATTCACATGCTCACCATCAAACTATCATCATCCAACTACCTCCTCTGGAAGAGTCAACTTCTTCCCCTTCTTGAGAGCCAAGATTTGCTCGGTCACGTTGATGGCACCCTTGTGCCGCCACCCCCATTTGACCCACCAACCTCTCAGACGCCAAACAACAAATACCTGGCGTGGAAGGCTATGGACCAGCGCCTGCTCAGCCTCCTTCTCTCCTCCCTCACGGAGGAAGCTATGGCCGAAGCTGTCGGTCTCTCCACTGCTCGTGAGGTGTGGCTTGCCATGGAAAACACATTCAGCCACCGATCGAAAGCACGAGAACTTCGCATTAAGGATGATCTCCAGTTGATGAAACGTGGGACTCGTTCTGTAGCCGACTATGCCCGTGCGTTCAAATCACTTTGTGATCAGCTTCACGCTATTGGCCGGCCAGTTGATGGCACCGATAAGGTGCACTGGTTCCTCCGTGGCCTAGGGCCTGATTTTTCGAGCTTCTCCACCGCTCAAATGGCCCAAACCCCTCTCCCCTGTTTTTCGGATTTAACCTCCAAGGCTGAAAGTTTTGAGATTTTTCAGAAATCTCTTGAGGGTTCTTCTTCCTCTCCTGCGGCTTTTACAGTCACCAAGCCCTCTCCCCATCGTGGTGGCTTTGCTCGAAATTCTTCAGGACGCCCAAATGGCCATGGCAGCGGCTCCTCCAGCCGCGGACAGGGACGCTCCAGCTCGGGTCAGCGCCGTCGTCCTCCACGGTGCCAAATCTGCAGGATGGACGGCCACTATGCTGATCGATGTCGCCAGCGCTACGCTCGGAGTGAGCAATCTGCTCAACTAGCCGAAGCCTTCACCGGTTCTTGCAACCTCTCTGAAACCGTGGGGTCCGACTGGTTTGTGGACACAGGGGCCTCGGCCCATATGACTATGGATTCAACCCACCTGGATCAGTCCACAAGTTACACGGGTAAGGATTGCGTAATTGTTGGGAATGGTGCGTCACTTCCCATTACTCACACCGGTAAAATTTCTCCTATCTCGAATCTCCATCTTCTCGATGTCCTCGTTGTTCCTCGCCTCACCAAAAATTTGCTTTCCATTAGTAAATTAACATCTGATTTTCCTTTATCTGTTACATTTACTAATAATTTGTTTACTATTCAGAATCTCAAAACAGGAGCGGTGGTGGCAACCGGCAAGCGTGATGGTGGCTTGTATGTGCTCGAACGCGGCCATCCTGCCTTTATTTCTGTCCTTAAAAATAAATCGCTTCATGCATCTTATGATTTATGGCATGCACGACTTGGACATGTCAATCATTCTGTTATTTCTCTTTTAAATAAAAAAGGACAGCTTTATCTTACTTCCTTGTTGCCTTCTCCTGCTTTATGTAGCACTTGTCAAATTGCCAAAAGCCATCGCTTGCCTTATTCTCGAAATGAACATAGGTCGTCTAATGTGCTTGATCTTATCCATTGCGATCTTTGGGGTCCCTCCCCCGTCAAATCAAATTTAGGTTTTGTCTACTATGTTCTTTTTATTGACGACTATTCTCGCTTCACATGGCTCTATCCTTTGAAATTGAAATCTGATTTTCATAAAATTTTTATTCAATTTCAAAAATTTGTGGAAAATCAATATTCTGCTCGTATCAAAATATTTCAAAGTGATGGTGGTTCTGAATTCACTAGTAATTTCTTTCAAGATCATCTTCGCTCTTCAGGCATTCATCATCAGCTCTCATGTCCATACACACCCGCCCAGAATGGTCGTGCCGAAAGAAAACATCGTCATGTAACTGAGACAGGCCTCGCCCTTCTTTTTCATTCTCACATCTCCCCTCGTTTCTGGGTTGACGCCTTCAGCACTGCAGCCTACATCATCAACCGTTTGCCTACACCGCTTCTTGACGGTAAGTCACCTTTTGAGATTTTGTATGGTCATTCTCCCAATTATGAAAACTTTCACCCCTTTGGTTGTCGTGTCTATCCTTGCTTACGTGATTATATGCCTAACAAACTTTCTCCTCGCAGCATTCCTTGTATTTTTTTGGGTTACAGTACTTCTTATAAAGGATTTCGCTGCATAGATCCCATCACTTCTAGGCTTTACATCACTCGCCATGCTCAATTTGATGAAACTCATTTTCCCTCCCTTGCCACCTCTCAAGCCCAACCTCTATCCTCCCTTACTTTTTCGCATTTCCTTGAACCCGGCCTCCTCCATGCCGATCCGCCCCTCTCTGACACCTCTTTCCCGCATATTACTCAATCTGGGTCTAATCCGTGTATTATGTGTACTGATTCAGTGAATGAGTCCTTGCAGGTCCCTAATTCTCTTGCAGGTCCCTCTTTGCCCCACTTGGCTCCTCCACCTGAGTCCAGTACCGTTCCTGCTCCTACTGTCGTGGATCCGCTTGGTTCTCATCCTATGGTTACACGAGCTAAAGCTGGTATTTTCAAGACTCGTCACCCAGCACATCTTAGCCTCTTGGGCTCCTCTGGTCTTCTTCCTGCTCTTCTTGCATCAACTGAGCCTAAAGGTTTCAAATCTGCTGCTAAGAATCCTGCTTGGCTTGCTGCCATGGATGAAGAAATTCATGCCCTTAAGAGTAATCGTACCTGGATTTTGGTCCCTCGACCTATCAACACCAACATTGTGGGCTCCAAATGGGTTTTCCGGACCAAGTACTTGTCTAATGGATCTGTTGAACGTCTCAAAGCACGCCTTGTTGCCAAAGGCTATACACAGGTACCTGGTCTTGACTACACTGATACTTTCAGTCCTGTAATCAAGGCCACCACTGTTCGCGTTGTGCTCTCTCTTGCTATGACACAGAAATGGCCCCTTCGTCAACTTGACGTCAAAAATGCGTTTCTCAATGGTACTCTCACTGATCAAGTTTATATGGAGCAGCCTCCAGGGTATATTGATCCTCGCTTCCCTGATCATGTCTGCCAGTTGAAGAAATCTCTCTATGGTCTCAAGCAAGCACCTCGTGCCTGGTTCCAGCGCCTTAGCTCCTTTCTCACTCACCTTGGTTTTTGTTGCAGTCGTGCTGACCCCTCTCTTTTTATCTTTCATAAGCAGTCAGATATTATTTATCTACTTCTTTATGTTGATGACATCATTATTACAGGCAACAATTCCTCCCTTCTTGACAGCTTCACTTGTAAACTCAATTCTGAGTTTGCCACTAAGGACTTGGGCTCCCTCAGTTACTTCCTTGGTCTCGAAGCTTCCTCCACTTCTGATGGTCTCTTCATCAGTCAACTCAAATATGCCCGGGATATTCTTTCTAGAGCTCAGTTACTTGACAGTAAGCCTGTTCACACTCCCATGGTTGTTTCTCAGCATCTGTCTGCTGATGGTCCTCTGTTTTCCGAGCCCACTCTCTACAGATCTCTTGTTGGCGCCCTCCAGTATCTGACCATCACACGTCCTGATATTGCTTATGCTGTCAACTCTGTCAGTCAATATCTGCATGCTCCAACTGAAGATCACTTCCTGGCTGTTAAACGTATCCTCCGCTATGTCAAAGGCACCCTTCATTTTGGCTTAACCTTTCGTCCCTCCTCCTCTCCTGGTGCTCTCGTTGCTTATTCTGATGCTGATTGGGCTGGCTGCCCCGATACTCGTCGTTCGACCTCTGGTTACTCTATTTATCTTGGCGACAACTTGGTTTCCTGGAGTGCTAAGAAACAGCCAACTGTCTCTCGTTCTAGTTGCGAATCTGAGTATCGTGCCCTTGCCTCTACTGCTGCCGAACTCGTTTGGCTCACACATCTTCTTCATGACCTCCAGGTATCCATCCCACAGCAGCCTCTTCTCTTATGTGACAACAAGAGTGCCCTCTTTTTGAGCTCCAATCCGGTTTCACACAAGCGAGCTAAGCATGTTGAGTTGGACTATCATTTTCTCCGTGAACTTGTTGTCGCTGGCAAGCTCCGTACCCAACATGTCCCCTCTCATTTGCAGATTGCTGATATTTTCACCAAGAGCATTCCTCGACCACTCTTTGAGTTCTTCCGATCCAAGCTCCACGTCAGATCCAATCCGACGCTCAGCTTGCGGGGGGGTGTTGAGGATATTGTTGAGGATATCACTCCTCAATCAAAGTCCTTCCATATATGTGAGAGTTGATTGTCGTGATTGTGGGAGTCTTATTTGTACATTGTTTCCTTTTATTGTAAATGTATTCATTCGTATTATCATTGTACACTTTGCAAACAATTATATAAAGCAATGCAATTCACCACCGTAAAGTAAGGTGGATTTCAAACATTCTCAGACGTCACCTTTACCTTTCGGCATGTAAAAATCTTCATGACCTAAAGTTTCATTTTGTTGCTCATGCACTTTTCAATACTAGTACGTACTAACGTCGGGGGAACAAAATCCCTCTTAATTAATTTTACAGGATTTGCTAAATCACATTGTTATGGTACTATCAAACCCATACACGTAGTTTGCTTTCTAAGGGGGAAAAACCATCCACTTAGCTTACAACAGGTGGCGGCAGTTATATGGCCCATTGTTAATTTGACCCGTACGTCATAAGATTTTTGGTCGAGTGAAATTCTTAATTTGGATTTCATAAGATGTGATCATCGAGTGAACGTGTCAGAAACTTATCACAGAGATTGGGGACTTCAAGCCAAACAAACAATATTCTCTCCTTATTTATAGACAACCAACCCTAATTAATGCTGATCATCTTTCGAGTATATTGATTTTTTGGATTGCTCTGATTGTTGCAGGCGACTTCTTCTTCATTACTATTTTAATTTTTTTGATTAATATTATTAATTTTCAATACTAATGTTCTTTTGAGTATCCTAAGATTGGGTTGCGAGCTACTAAGTTTAAGATCAATCTTAGTACTGTCATACATATACTAGGTGAAATCAACGTATAATCATAATAATTTTATAATCAATTAATGAGCTAAATTAGAAATTTATAAAGGGATTCTTTACAAGAACAGAAAGAGACTTGGCTTACTTTGTAATTTTCTTGAGCAATACTATTGAACATTTTGTTAACCAAAACGGAAAGGAAAAAAAAAAAAAACACTAGTTAGCCAAACGTATAAATTAACTCTCAAAATTAGTCCTTTACGCATCATCAATTACAAAAACACAAACAAAATCCATAAATTCCCAAGAATGTCCTTGCCTTAGAAATGTCTTTATGGTTGGATTGCCCATTTCAAACATTAGCAACTTGAGTATATCAGCTTCCATCTTCACCACCTTTATGATAACCATGAAATTTGAATTAATAAAAGATGAAGACTAATATGGGATAGAAGGATGAGTATTAATCAAAATACATTACAAAAATTAATCACCTCTATCGTAGAGAATGTGTTATCTGTAATATCGCAAAATTCATCTACTTTCAAAGGGGTAATCTCTTCATACTTTCTACACACCAAAATAGGAAAACCAAAAAATTGCAACTAAGAGGAAAGCCCATATTAATGAAACAGAGTTTTCGTATCGGAAATTACAAACATTTGGAAGCTTACGAGGCAATGAGCATTGAAGAAACTCCTAGCAGTTGAAGTTTCTGCCTATTGAGAACATTCAAGGATAGGAATATGTCGATGTATGAAATGGAAAGATATAGAGTGTCTGGTAGAAGCTTGTATTCCTCCGCAGCATCAACCAACCAATCCACCAATATTCCTCTCATATTGGTAATAACATCATTCTGAACCTTCTCAAGGTAGTTGGGTAGATCTTAGATTCCATCTAAAACACCACCCCATCGTCAAAATTAGCCCCAAATGCAAAATTGTCAAACCCATAATTCCAACACCAATAATCAAGCTAAACCCAGATCACAAAAGACTTGGATCTAGAACATGGGACAAATCTCCTAAGAAATTTTAATTGAACTAAAAATTGTCACATAACCCACGAAATAAAAACACCATTTTACCTCCATTTGGCAAAGATACTCATAAATATCAGATGCATAAACCCCACACAATTGCAAATCATCCAACTTATCGTTGATGTCCAACTTCTTAACGATTTCCCATTTTTCTTGGCCTTTGCTTTCTTTTTTTTTTTTTTTTTTTTTTTTTTTTTTTTTTTTTATCACCTAACAGACCTTTCAATGGAGTCAAGTTAGGTTTTACCTTGGTTGCTAGCTCCTCCTCAAGATGAAAAATGGAGGGTTGAAACTTATCTATTGAAGGGAAAACTGAAACTCATAAGAGAGGGAAGACATGCGATGGAGGCCTTGCTCACCAAAAGGAGCTTGCGACAGCAAATTGAGGTGGTACTGGGTGGTCGGTGAATATGCCGTCAAGCTGAGCGGCTACACGAGAGAGAGAGAGAGAGAGAGAGAGAGAGAGAGAGAGAGAGAGAGAGAGAGAGAGAGAGAGAGAGAGAGAGAGAGAGAGAGAGAGAGAGAGAGAGAGAGAGAGATGAGAGAGAGATTTCGAGTGACGTTGAAGGAGGGATTTGAACACTCTGAGAGAGATTTTGGGGGCTGGCATAAGCCATTGACGAGGCACATCAGTAACTCTCATGTGGAAGATGAAGCGAGAGCGATGAATACGAAAAATCACTTGGTGTTGGAATTCAAACAATAAAACAACATAAATGGCCACAAACGGTGGCTTAACTGATACTTAACGGGAACAATGAAACTAATGGTAAAACAATATTTTTCGTTAAAATAAAAAAATTCCATTAGATAAGCTCTTTATATATGTAAAGATATATATATATATATATATTTGGATTTGTCTTAGAAATTTTCTTTTTCAATCTATATACTTAGTTTCAAGATTTTGAGCACATGACTATTATGGAAATAAACACTGCAGCAGATCACGGCAAATCAAGCATACCTACACCTTGATTCTAAAAGTCCTCAACGGCTACAAAATTATTTTCCTTCCATGTATACCTCACTAATACATTTCCTTATTTATAATTTCCTGTAAATCTGTTTCTACAGTTGTAAACAAATCCTCACCGATTGTATAGCTACTGATATAAATAAACATAATCTCTCACTGCACAACACACGAGAGTTTCCAGCATTCTTGTTTTATTCTTTCATGGTATACAGAGCCTAACATAACCTCTGTTTTTTTTTCCGATCCATACATATGGCCTTCAACTCGGTTACTCCCATAAACCTCCATAACCTCGTCATAGTTAAGTTCACCAAGGACAGTTACCTCCTCTGGAAAACTCAGCTCGTCCCCTACCTACGTGGTCAACATCTATTTGGTTTTGTTGATGGAACCATCACCAGTCCTAGCCCCACCATTCCCAACCCTGAGGCAGCAACCTCCCAAGCCGCTCCCACTGAAATACCAAATCCCAAATACATTACCTGGTATGATCAAGATCAGGTTGTTCTAAGTGCCTTGGTTTCCTCCTTATCCGAGAATATCCTGGCACAAATGGTTGGCCTCACAACTTCAAGAGAAGTCTGGGTTGCCCTCAAGAGAATGTTCGCCTCTCACTCTTCCGCTTGCGCCATACAAACTCGACAATTTTTGGCCTCCACCAAGAAAGGTAACTTGTCAATCTCCGATTACTTTCAAAAAATGAAATCTTTTTCGGACAACTTGGCTGCCATCAGATAGCCTCTTCAAAACCGTGAGTTTACAGCTTACCTTCTTGGTGGTCTCGATAATTCGTATGATGCTATTGTCACGTCCATTTCTACTCAAATTGACAAAATGACTTCTGAAGATATGTTTAACCATCTTCTTGCGTTTGAGCTACGCCTTGAGCAGCAACAAGCTGTCATTGACACCACTGTAGGCTCGGTGAACGTGGCCACACGGACTGATTCCAGGTCACGTGGTGGACAACATCCACCACAACAACGTTCTTCTCACAACCAGTACCATGGTTCCAACTCCAACAACAGAGGCAGGGGACGTGGCAACAGAGGAAGAGGTGCTCCAAATAGAAACTACTCCTCCAACCCGAGACCCCAATGCCAAGTCTGTGGAAAAAATGGTCACACAGCCATCCAATGTTATTATAGGTTCGATCATGCCTATCAAGGCACTCCTCCTAATATGGCGGCTTATGTAGCATCTCCCTTACCGCAAAATGATACCAACTGGTATCCAGATACTGGTTCAACAAACCATCTTACCAACGACTTCAGCAACTTATCAATGCAATCCGAACCTTATCTTGGCAATGACCAGATTCATGTCGGCGACGGGGCAGGTTTACCTATAAAACACATTGGTTCCACTACTCTTTCAACCTCAACAAATTCTTTTATTTTAAATAAGTTGCTGCATGTACCTCAGATTAAGAAGAATTTAATTTCTGTGAGCCAGTTTACTAGTGACAATAATGTTTATCTTGAATTTCACTCTTCTTCTTTTTTGGTGAAGGACAAGGCAACGGGGAAAGTTCTTCTGCGCGGCAAACATAAAGATGGCCTCTACATTTTTCCGACCTCCATGCCACCAACAAATCATCCTCAAACATACCTCTCTCAACGGGCGCCTCTTGATGTCTGGCATTGTCGGATGGGCCATCCTTCCTATCAAACTGTTCACCACCTTATTTCCAAATTCTCTTTACCTACTTCATCTAATAAAATTCCAGTTGTTTGTATGGCTTGTCAACAAGGAAAAAGCCATCGCCTTCCCTTTTCTAGTTCTCAATCCATTTCTCGTCACCCTTTTGAATTAATTTTTTCAGATGTTTGAGGTCCATCTCCTATCATGTCAACCAATGGAAATAAATATTATGTTTCGTTTGTTGATTATTTTAGCAAATTTACATGGTTATTTCCAATTCCACATAAATCTAATGTCATGCAAATTTTTTGCTCTTTTCAAAAACTTGTTGAGCGTCAATTTAATTGTAAGATAAAATCAGTGCAAACTGATTGGGGTGGGGAATATTGCTCCCTTCACACCTATTTTGCAAATATTGGCATTCAACACCGAATTACTTGCCCTCATAACGTCCCAACAAAATGGGTCCGTTGAACGGAAACATCGTCACGTCGTTGAAACGGGTCTCTCACTCTTATCCCATAGCCATGTTCCTCACACCTATTGGGATGATGCTTTTCTCACGGCCACTTATCTCATTAATCACCTTCTCACCACTCCTCTTGGTATTTCACCGTTTGAAAAACTTTACAAACATGCTCCTAATTTTTTCATCTTTAAAAATTTTTGGGTGTGCTTGTTTCCCATTTCTTCGCCCGTTCAATCGCCACAAACTTGATTTTAGATCAAAACGTTGTGTCTTTATTGGCTATAGCAACTCTCACCACGGATTTAAGTGCCTCGATACGTCAAATGGCAAGGTGTTTATTTCTCGGCATGTGATATTCGACGAAGGGTCCTTCCCCTTTGCAAGCCTAGACGTACACCCCACTCAACCTCAATCAAGCCCACTTACAACTCTCCCGTTTCCTCTATTAATAAATGACACTCCTCCTTCAAACAACCCGTCCCAAGCCCCCAACTCATTCAATCCAACGACACCGTTTCCTAATACTCACTCCGTGTCGTCTCCTTCTTCAAACACTTCACCACCCGAAATACCTTCTTCTTCTCCCCCCAAAGTCTCTGCACCTACCACCCAACCACATGAACAACCAACTGCTGCCGAAGAATTCCCTCAGCACTGTCCTCATCAAATGGTGACACGTTCTCGGAATAATATTGTCAAACCAAAGCAGCATACCGATGGAACTGTTCGGTATCCTCTGCCACAAACTTTTCTTGTTACAGGTATGGTTCCAGAATCACCAACTTGCTATACAAAAGCTTACAAGCATAGTGAATGGTGTGCAGCCATGGATGAAGAGTTCACTGCGCTAATGAGGAATGGAATGTGGTCCTTAGTACCTCCAAAACCTGGTCTCAACGTTGTTGGCTCCATGTGGATTTTCAAATCCAAGCGCAAGTCCGATGGCTCTCTTGAATGGAGGAAGGCGAGACTCGTTGCCAAAGGGTATCACCAGCAACAAGGAATTGATTTCGAGGACACGTTCAACCCCGTACTAAAGCCCACCACCATTCGGATCATACTCAGCTATGCTGTCTCAAATCAGTGGCCGATTTATCGAATTGATATCAAGAACGCCTTCCTTCACGGCAACTTGACTAAAGAGGTTTACATGCAGCAGCCCCTTGGCTATATTCATCCCAGCTTCCCAAATTACATTTGTCGACTACACAAGGCCTTATACGGACTAAAACAGGCCCCACGAGCCTGGTATCATCGACTTCAAGAGCATCTCCTCTTTCTCGGCTTTGTGAACTCTTCCTCCGATACGTCTCTTTTCATTTGCAGACAGGGTTCTACTTCTTTATTTCTCCTAGTATATGTCGATGATATTCTGATCACTCGGTAGAGTCCATTAGCCATTTCACAGCTGATCACCAATCTGAGTCACAAATTTGCCGTAAAGGACCTCGGCCACCTAAAATATTTTCTGGGCATGGAAGCACATCAACTACTTGAAGGACTACTCCTCTCACAAAGTCAGTACATCTACAATATTTTCAAACGAACAAAAATGCTGGATGCCAAACCCGTTTCTTCTCCAATGTCCTCTTCTCAGCGATTGTCACTTTTTTCGGGTGCCACTTATTCAGATCCTTCTAATTACCGAAGTGTAGTAGGGGCGCTACAATATCTTTCACTAACTCGACCAGATATCGCATTCGCAATTAATAAAGCCTACCAATTCATGCACAAGCCCACTGAAGAACACTAGACAACAGTCAAAAGGATCCTTCGGTATCTAAAGTTTTCAATCAGTTTTGGACTCCTAATTCGACCAAGTAAATCGTCACAGCTTTCTCTCTATTCCGATGCCAACTAGGCGGGATGCCCGGATGATCGAAAGCCCATCTTGGGTTTCTGCATCTATTTTGGTGACAACTTAGTCTCATGGAGCTCTAAGAAAAAGCCAACCGTGGCACGCTCAAGCACTGAAGCCGAGTACCGTGCGGTTGCACATACCACCGCTGAGTCACTTTGGGTACAATCATTGATGCGTGAAATTGGTATTGTTTTAGCCCAATGTCCGATCCTCTGGTGTGACAACATTGGTGCCACTTATCTCACGGCAAATCCCGTATTTCATGCGCGAACTAAACACGTCGAGATAGACTACCATTTTGTCCAGGAAAAAGTTCAGCAAAAAACTCTGGATGTTCGCTTCATCTCAAGCAAAGACCAGCTCACTGATGGCCTCACCAAACCAATCGTCTCAGCACGATTTGCCTTCTTAAGAGACAAGCTCAACGTGCATTCATCCCCGCTGAACTTGAAGGAGCATATTATGGAAATAAACATTGTAGCAGATCACGTTAAATCAAGCGTACCTGCACCTTGATTCTAGGAGTCCTCAACGGCTACAAAATTATTTTCCTTCCATATATACCTCACTAATACATTTCCTTATTTATAGTTTCTTGTAAATCTGTTTCTACAGCTGTACACAAATCCTTATTGATTGTATAGCTACTGATATAAATAAACATAATCTCTCACTGCACAACACACGAGAATTTCCAGCATTCTTGTTCTATTCTTTCATGCATGATCACCCATATTGGCGGATTAGATTGCAGCTTCTCTCTCTCTTCTTAGAAGTGCTTGGCTGCCCCGACCATGCCACTTGAAAGTGGTAACGTAGCATGCATGGTACTGAAAATATTTTTAATTATCATAAAAAAGAGTTAAATTTTAATTTTCAACCGCATATTTTAGTCAATTACCTGATGAGAAAGTATAAATCCTACGTAGGAAGTGGTAAGCTAATGTCTCACATTTTTCAGATCTCTCTCTTGAAAGAAAAAAGCTACAAACCCTTTCAAATGATTTTTACAATTTAATAAGAGTAAGTTTGGATGATAAGATGAGAATTTTTTATTTTAGATGAGAGTTAGAAATTAATTAAAATATTATTTATTAATATTATTATTATTTTAAAATTTAAAAAATTAAATAAAAATTTAAAAGAATTAAATTATTTATTATATTTTATGTAAAATTTTAAAAAAATAATAATGATGGACTAAAATGAGATATAAAATTTTAGCTGTCAAACCTATAAAAAAGAAAGAGAAATCATGTAGAGCATTGCATTATGGTACCGCGTACCACCGTTCTGACTTGGATAACGAAGATATCATATCAAGATACGTACGTAAAGTTTCATGAATAAGATCAAAAGTTGGCAGTTTTCTATATATAATTCTAGCATGCATTATTCGACCATGAGAATGCCAAGCCAAGTGTCACACTACCTAATCACTAATTCTCTACTTTTTGTTTTGCTTAATAAGCAATATTATTTTTAATTGAATGGAAGGGACATCACCTTGATCTATAGTTCAATATATGTAGTACAACATGACTATTTATCTCAATATCGCCAATTTCTTTTTGGCAACTTCTTGTATTCGTCCAAAACCAAAACCAGATCAGGAGCTAGGGGAGGATATACAAAAAGCAGTAGTGCAAAGCAAACCCACAAAACGTTTTCCCAAGCCGTACCCACTACCCATAATAGCACTTAAAAGACAATGAAATGTCGACACTCATGTCTGTGAAAAGAATAGATTATGATGGTAAGATGATTTGATTGGTCATGCATGTGATGATGCCTTTTCTACATCCCATCTGGGTCCACTCATACATGGAAGGTACCCCGCACCGATCCCATCTTTAAGCAAAGCAACTGATCAGGCCCATGCACCCTTTGGACGTACTTGATAATTACAACAAAGACTTTGCAGATTTGATTTGCCTCATGTGAACCCACCAATCCTAAAAGAATCCTACTAAAACACAGGCAGAGCCAGAAGTTTATATACTCTCTATCTTAATGTTACCAAAGGGTGTTGAGGGGACCCACTTGTTAAATCTTTCTCGAGTGGTGTTTAATTTGCGAATATCGCACTAGTTTTTGTACCTTCACATCTCTCCAGAACTTCTCGATTTCTCAATGCCACTCACTACGTTAAATTTAGTTTCAAATGGGCCCAATTATTAACTTGTAACCAAAGAAATCAAACATTGGCCCCTGTTGCAAAGATAGCCTACCTAAATCCAATTTTTGGGTCACAAGGGAGCTCTTGGTGGAAATGTGTTTCCGGGTCACTGCATTTAATAATTTATGCAAGAAATGGGCCGGCTTCTCAATTAGCAGGTCTTTGAATGGTTCTGGACTTTGGTGATGATGATTGATGCAAGAAATGGGCCACACTGCATTTACACTGATGAATTATCACAGTTTTTTTTTTTTTTTTTTTTTTTTTTTTTTTAAATTACAGTACCGGCCCTACGCACCAATGTTTTGAACACCGCATAATAATAACCAGCACAAGGGAGGTAGTTGTTTTCTACCGATTCAAATACGGGCTATTTTGGCGTGTTTTGGTTAATACTGACATGGTTGTAATATTTTTGTAATTAATGTAAAAGTCCTAAATTTTTTGTATTTTTTACTCAAATTCTCACATTTGAAAAGGATTTTCTTAACTTTTTTAATCCTCTTTTCTTTAGGATTGAAAATCAAATTCCTACTTTCCTTTTAAATATGAAGATAAGTGATTATTTTTTTGGACAGTTGGATTGAAAACTTAAAAGTATTATTGAGTTTTATAAATATGTGTTTTAACTTTTTAAAACTTATATTGATGTTATTTTAAAATATAATTTATACATATATAATTAATTTCTCTATATATAGACTATGAAACGATACACCGATATTGATATCAAAATATTTTATTACAGTGTTTTAACCGAAACGTCACCATGATGGGTTCCTATACTGACTTTGCATAAAAAGAAAATGAAACGGGATTGAGTCTGGAAAATATGCATGTTTATTTTTGAAAAAAAATGTAAAAACAATCTCAATTATTTTATCAGCATTACTCATGAACTCTGATGAAAGAGAAGGCATTTTTGTCAAGACTGTTGCAAACATGAGGTTATTTTTGACATTTTTGTTTTCTGAATTATGAAAAAAGAGCGAATATAAAATTTTGTGCATGATTATATGAATATGCCCTAGATCCATTTTGATTCTAAAGATGATATGATTTTATTCAGTGCTCTGTTTTGATTGGATGTGACTTCTGAAAAACGTTTGGAGTGACTTTCTAATTCTAAGTTTGATTTTGTTTCCGCTCTGTTCAGTTACGGCCTTACCACGGGTGATAATAATAGCATACGACCCAACAATAGGTGATAATAGTGGATACGGCCCAACCATGGATAATAATAGTGGATACAGCCCAACTATAGGTTATATAATAGTGGATACGGCCTTACCACAGGTTATAATAGTGGTCTCTGTTTGAGTGCACACCTTGGTTATCCAGGTTCTACTTGGTTATCTGCAGATACATAACCCTACCACGGGGTTATACAGGGCCTCTGTTCTAATATGATGTTATGATAGGATGATAATGATGATCATTTATGCTATGCCAAAGGATATTTTTGAATCTTCGCTCTAATTTTTGTTAACATGTTTCTGCTTCAACACTCTAAAAATGAAAAGGAAAATGTTCTGTTCTATATTTTGATTTCTATAAATGCTCATGTTTACATACTAGTATATGTCCTTTACTTACTGAGTCCCATATCTCCATAACATTTTTTAGATGATTTTAGAATAGTTTAGCTAAGGATCAGGATTGTGGAGCATAGGTCAAAAGATTATTTAAGTATAGTGGATTACTCATAGAAGACTTAAGAGGATTTGAGAGTTTTATTAAGAGATTTTGTTGTATTCTGATGACTTTAAATTTTAGAGTTTATAAATATCTTGATGAAAGATGAGTTTTAAGTTATAGGAAGTAACTCTCCAACCCCTGTGAGATCGGGGTATTATAGTTTCTGTTGAAGTACAATATTCTAAAGCACAAGGGGAGCACCTGCAATTTTCGATAACACCACGTACAGGCAGTGGTTTGCTTGGAGTCGCATACCAACAGATTAAAGAATGGAATCGACGATTCTTTTTACTATCTAGCAAGGGGTTGGATCGTCGGACAGACCATATGGAGGGAGTATTCAGTGTGGTCTATATGGGGGATCGTGCCCACGAACAAATAAGTAAAGGCTAACTTGCAGAGGTGGCTAGGCTAGAGATTTTTTAGAGTTTGGGCCAAGGCGCACCCGAGCAATGTTTACTCTGATGCCTTGCTTACTGAAGCCAACATAAGACAATATTTGGCACCTTTGTGCAGACTTGCTATGAGGATCGATCTGTCCCCATAAAAGCCACAATGCGTCAAGATCGCAAGCGGTCCCCCGAGCCCACCACTAGAGGAGAAGGGGAAGAAACCTTGAGGCGAGGGGCTAGCGGGAAGTAGCTTTGACTCCAACTTATTGCCTCCCGTCGGATAGCCCCTCCTTCCCATCTTAGTTTTCCCTCCAAAACCTTCCATGCCCAAACTGAAGGTTACAGTTTCCATCCTACCGACTTTCACTCCTAAGGTCACGTCATTTCCTACCCTGTTGAGTCCCCTATACAATACTCTTATGAGCACAAGGCCACCTAGGTGGGAGCTTCCCCAAAGTTTGGGCCCTAGGATGCAATGACCAAAGAGGAAGACCGAAGGGAGGCTGAGGTTAAGGACGAGACCAAGTCGACTAAGGGCCGACAAGAGTTGACCATCTCACCCAGACTTAAGGCCAAAATAGTTTGATAGGTGCTAATGAAGTCCTGCCTGCCTCGCTAGAGATTGTGGCCAGGAGAGTATCAAGGGAGACTAGGGAGGATCTGCCTATTGCACCCGAGTTAGAGGCTGAAGAGTAGTTGGTGGAGATAATTGAGGTCTCGCCCACCCCGCCTTAGGTCTTAACCAATGTGTTAAGCTCAGGACATAATAAACCTTCTCCCAGCGAAGGTACAAGGTGGGCACCTGAGCAAGTCCCGTCCAACAACTTGCAGGAAGGCTTGCTTAAGCATAGTTGGAGTCCGCAGAAGCTATGGACCAGTCCAACAAGTCCAGGTCAGAACTTGGGGATGAATCCTGCCCCCATCTTAAAGAGCAAGTGGGCACTACCTCGGGTTTCCTCACACTTCCTAGTCAATCTGGTTTGGGGAGGACACGTGAGGACTCTATCCGAGAGATGGCTAGGTCACTTAGGGACCTTTTTCTCAAGGTATGTGCCATCTGCTGACGTAATTCCTCAATTCCAAGTATAACAGAGAAGGCTAGAGTCGGTGGGTCCCTTCTATCCCCCTAGTGTATGGTTTCTACATTATGCATCCTTCTTTCTCTGATGTAATCTCGGGGCCCAGACCCCTTTACAGGGCTTTGGGATCTTGGAATACTAGGACTCAGGCTGGGCCGAGACCTAGCGTTAAGCTCACGCCCAACCAGAATGGGCCTTGTCAGGAAATACCCCTCCCAGTATGTATTATGAAAATAAAGATGATGGCCAAGAAGAAGAAGAAGAAGAAGAAGAAGAAGAAAGAACCAAAACATGCTTAAGAAAAATAAACAGTTATAAACATATAATTTATGAGAATAACTTCACACAAGTCAATCCGTTTTTCTCCAAATAATAGAGTCAAATCAAAACAGGCCACGTAGGCCATACACTGCATCTATTGTGGTGTACATTTCAAAGGAAAAAAAAACTTCCCCCATTGGTCTGCGTCTACGCCCTTTGTTTCTCATTTTCTTCATCCCTTTCCTTCAAATGCAAATACCCAGCTGCAAATACCCATATGTACAGAAGAATCATGCCTTGGTTGAAAGTTGGATACTGGGATAGGTTGGAATTAGGAGTAATTTCTTTTCGATTTTAATGGTTGCGATTGATATCTCGTGTTGCCATTATTTTTTTGAATTTTGGCCACTGTAATTAGAAAATTCCTTCCCTCAACCCACTTCGCCACAACCTTGGATTTGGACCAAAAAATTCATTCAACCCACTTTGGCACTATTGAAGAAGCTCCAAACCAGAGTTGAAAAAATAATTAAAAAAAGGTGAAAATGTATAGGTTAACTGAAATCCTGAAGGGACAGTTTGAAGATATGAAAATGGTGGAACTTTTGTATAAATGAACAACAAAGCAAAGGGAGATGGAGATGTCACGAAAATTGCAATTTTTTCTTTGGGCATCTTCTTTCTCACTCTATTTGTAGTCTTTCTTCATCTGTGATCTCCCTCTCTCTCTAAACTTCTCTTTCAATCTCTTACTTTTACTTCTATCTTTCATTAGCTTTTTTTATCTTTTTGCTTACATTAGCTTTTGTGCAAAGGAGATAGATGGGTTTTTAGAGAGAGAGGGGGCCGGGGAAGCAGGAGACTCAAGAGAAGAAATGTTTTAGAAAGAGAGGTGGGTGGAATGCAGAGAATGGAGAAGATGACTGATGAAAGAGAGAGATGAACAATGAGAGCCAACACAAAAGAAACATTAATATCATTTCAGGTGAGGTGAACAATGCGAACCTTTATATATATATTATATATTATATATATATACACACAGACACTGATCACCTAATTAAACCAGCATCTTTGTATGTGTGTTTACACTTTAACCTATTCCTATAGCTAGCTAGCTAACACGCCATTAATAAAGGATAATGATACACAACCAATCTATTTATAACTTATAAATAATTTAAAATATAATAATATTTTTATATTATATTTTAACACGTCAAATCATCAATAAATTCAAAATAAAATTTAAAACAATATTATTTTTATACATAGTTATATACAAATAGTAAATAAAAAATAAATTTATCATTTTCCTTGTGCTAAAATAACTAGCTAGGCTCCTTGTTGCTGTCTACTAGCGTGACGTTTACGACAATCTTTTCTCCAACACGTGGTGGATGCTTCGACCTTTGTATTTTAGCTTTCCATGCCTCGACTTTCTCCCTAGTCATTGTAGTTGGACGTTCGCCATTCCGCCGCCCACCTTTTTTTCCACACGTTCGGCCCTTTTCCACTTGCATACAACAAATTAAACCCCCTTCCTTTCTGATCCTTACAAAGACAGTCAACCTAATTTTATCACTCCAACCAGAACAAACTTATTTTCTAGCAGGCTGATCTTCAGCATCACCATATATTTTCTACTTCCTAGGTAACCATGGAAGGTCCTCCAACTTATTTTCATGGTAATAGCACAGACAGGATCAAAGTTGGAACAAATAATCAACCTTTGGAAACTACGAATAAAAACATTTTTGAGGGTGGTAGTAGGTCTTCTGGCTACGAGAGCAAGGTGAAGTCAGGCAAGAAAAGAGACAAGGAGGGTAGAATGCACCGGTATGCGTTCCAAACTAGGAGCCAGGTTGATATACTTGATGATGGGTACCGTTGGAGGAAATATGGGCAAAAGGCAGTAAAGAACAGTAAATTCCCGAGGTCTGTATATATCGTTTTGTGATCATCTTTTGGTTCACTACTTCACTTTGGCTTATATTATATATTTTTGTTCATGTATGGAGTAGACATGCATGTTGGAAATCTTAGTACGTAGTAGTCCCACCATTCTCTGTAATGAAGATACTGCATATACCCACTTCATGGTAAAATTAACATCATCAAGTAAAGAAAGATCATCATGAGCAGAATTGCTCGTTTTCCGATTGGAAGTTGGTCTGCAACTCGAGCATGGTGCCTGTATTCACAATTGTACACTAATCTATGCACTAATGTGATGTGATTGGTCAAAAAGTAGATTTTTATTAAAAACAGTGTTAATTTAAATTTTAAGTATAAATGAATCAGTATTAGTACACAGATTAGTACGCGATTGTGCTTGTATATAGCAAAACTCATTATATATTCATCATCATGAGTCAAGTCCGAATCTTTCTATGCACTCATGCATGGTTGTTTCTTTTGGTCCATCCATTGTTGATCTGTTTAATTTAATTGGTTTCACATAGCCCAACTGTGCAAGGGGTTTGGTGTGTAGCTTGGGTTCGAAAATGGTGGTTCAAACTTGGATCATGTCTAAGTTGGTTAATCTTTAACTGAATTCTTAATATATATAATTTCAACTAGTTTCCCAGCTCGTCCAGTCATATATATGGGAACCGTGATCTCTCATTAGATCTTATTTTTATAGTTTTAATTTCCTAGCGTTTATGAAGTACTAGGATGTCATTAATTAATTCCCCAAGAAAGAAATCGTGATTAGACCTCTTCTGACATCATTCATGATGTGCTGAAACCGTTAGTTAATTTTCTATGTGCTTAAAATTGTTGGCCTATAATTTATCGTTCCAATAATATTCCTTAATTATCTCTCGGACTATTGCGGTTCATTCTTGAATTGAATTCATTCCCAACTATAACGCTTTAAAACCACGAGTATTGAAGACCTGATGAATAGTTCAGATCGGGTATTTTTAGATTCTACCCAATCCGGAATACAGTTTGGGGTAGGCCGTCTGACATGGGAATGCTTCCTGTAATTGCGTAATGAGACGACTCATGCATTTGATGGTTGTGTTCTACGTACATAGTCAACACGTACGTCTTGTAGTCTTTGTTCTGCATAAAGTTAAAGCTGCTATGCATATTACTAATGAAGAACAAAATGGCTCCAGACACCTAAGTACCAGTACTCAATTTCGAAATATAAATACCACGATACAGAAAATAAGTAGTAATTGTTTCAATCTGTTGCAGAAGTTACTATAGGTGTACGCATAAAGGGTGCAATGTTAAAAAGCAAATTCAACGCCTTTCAAAAGATGAAGAGATTGTGGTAACGACCTATGAAGGAATTCACATGCATCCATTGGAGAATAATGCGGCTGATAGCTTCGAGCAGATCTTTAGACAGATACAGACATATGCTCCCCCATGAAGTATATACTGTCATTTCATAAGCCATTGCAGCGTGTACTGATGTGATCAATTATATGCACAGAAGGACATATGAGATGAAAGAATGCAGGAAAACCATCTTATAATTTGTACACGACTTATCCTCTATAGGAAACTGAAAGCAAAGTTCATCTCTTTTGCACCCATAATATGGAAAAAGATTAGTACCTAGCGACAATTGTTCTTGTTAAATCACGGTCGCTTAGAACACTCCCAATGCATTGTTCACGATTGACACAAACATTTTTCCAAAGTTTAAAAACAAACTTTTTGCAACCATAATTCTATCGCCGAAAATAAAAATAGCCGCAAATAATATATATATATATTTGTAGTGATGGTTTTTGTATCTTGTTTAGAAGAGAAATACTTTAACTACAAAAGAACTTCATAAAAATAAACTTCACAAATTAACGTGACTTTATGTAGTACGTCAGATTGTAAAGTTATTTTTATTGTAAAGTAAATCTATCGTATCATATAAATTCATTCAGTTTGTGAGTTTATTTTTATGAAATCTATTTGTGGTTGTAACACTTCTCATCTATAAAATATATCACCAAAACTCAATTTTTCTATTTTATCAAATGAATTTCCTCTAACTACAAATAAATTTACAATATCTTTATATCTTTTTATATTTGTAATATCTCCCCATATACAATGTGATGTAATTTTTAAGGGTGTTACCCGGCCTATACAAACAAGTAGCCACCCATCTTGCACCCTCTCTCCACCTTGGCAGGGACAGTTAGGTTTGGATGTTAAGAAATGTTGAGGTATGTTGTGAATAGTAGTGAAAAAGTAGGTGAAAAGTAATAATAGAATATTAAATAGTAGTCAAAAGTAATGAATAGTGGTAAAAAAGTATGTAAAAAGTAATAATAAAGTAATAAATAGTTGTAAAATATGTAGAAGTGTTGAGATACTCTTAACATCCAAACAAGTACCCCCCACACCTTGTCCCCTTCCATATATCTAACCATCAGCATCCGCTCGTCGGGTGGATGGATTGACGCCACCACTGTCCGGCGGCACCGTCCAACAAACCATTTTTCACAAAAAATCCAAAAAAAGCGCACCAATACAACAAAAATTCTCAACAAACCACACAAATCTTTAGATCTATGTACAGACCCACGACCATAATTGTGAGTTATAAAACTCACATAACCATGGTCGCAGCTATAAGTGTTTAACTTCTAGATCCACAACAGGCGTGATCTTGGGTCGTAGAGACCCATAGCCAAGTTGTGCTCTTACGATAGTAGATTGTGGCTATGACCCACGACAGTGAAGAAGGAAGCCGATTGAGAGGAGGACAATAAAAGGGAGGAAGAGAGAAAAGAGACTAGAGGATGGTGAACCATGAGATATTTGGAAGAAACTTGTGTTTTAGATAAGCCATTGAGACTCCTCTTACCCTATTAATAAATTAATGTGTCCAACATTAGTCAGAGAGAGAAATTTCATGATAAAAATAAAAACATCTCTTGAATTGGACGACACAAAATTGTGTATATAATCAAAGCATTAATAGCTAACCAACACAAGAAATTAAACCGTCCAACTTCCGTTACCACTGCCACCTCAAGCAAGCTATCTACTCATATCCTCACTTGCTAGTACTAATTTCTCTTTCTCTTGTTCGGCTTGTCTTTTCACATTTTCACAACATCGAAGAAGGTGATGACAATGAAGATGGAGAATAATTACAATAAAAATAAACATGTATTTCTTGCTCACACCTGATTCATATCCATCATCATCATCATAAAACGACACTATTCTCACTTCTGTAACACAACTCAAGTGTTTGGCAAAATTAAAAAAAAAAAAAAAGGAAAGCTCACTTCAAGGGGAGCACCTCTAGAAGAAAGAACAAGAAGAAATTGAGGAATGAGAAAGAAAAATAACTTTTATTAAGTTTCTACATGCCATTACAACAGGGACGTTCCAATACATATACTAACAAACTCCTTTAAGTAACTCATGAGCTAAAGGCCAACATACTAAAATAAAAGAAAAGGACATAAGCATAACAAGCGTAATAAGTAGAAAAGTGGGCCACGGCCCCAACCCCCACTTACCAAGCTAATTATATACTAAAGGCTATAGGCCAACTCCAACAACCTATCCAAGCCCACTATGGTTTCGGCCCATTATAGTCATTGTAAACCGAGCTGTAACAAACTCTCTCCCTTCAAAGCACCTTACCCACAAGGTGCAGTATGCTTCTTTGAGTGAACATTTTCCATGCCTCCTTTCCTTATTAGGATTGCTAATATGTAAAGTTTTCCACCCCCTTTGTATTACAACTAGTTCTTTCCTTTCCTTTTCTATAGCACCAAAATAGCATCTCGAGTATGCAAGCATATTAGGTTCAAGCCTCAGGTGCAATGTGATTTAATGATCATCTGGAGGACCAATTTCTCACCCATATGGAGTATTGGATCAATAAACCTTAATGCATGGTAGTTAACTCTATATCTCAACTTTTGCAAATCTATGCCCAATTTGTTTGCAAGTCTATAATCAAATTTGGTGAGTTGAACCACATGCCTTTCCAAGAGAACAGACAATACATGACTTACATAACATTTTTCATTGCACTTCCTTTGGCATATTCATGGTGTACAGATCCAAAGTTTCTTCTCCCTTTTCTAGGCAGATGTTGAATAATTTTATCGCTTTCCGAAAAAAATGATATAAACTAATCGAAATCAAAGATCTCTGAAAAGTTACTGGAATCTTTCTAGAAGGACTTTTGGTTCAACTTTGGAAAAACAAGGGTAGTAATGCCAACAAGAAGTTTAAAAAAGCTGAAGCTATTATGCATCCTAATTGATATTTGGCAATAGCAACAGTGAGGGCTTGAATCAACAAAGAATGGGCATTACAAATGCTATGGTTGCTACAACTGTGGTAGAACTTGTGATTTCTAAAGCTCCCAAGATTACCAGTCGATTTCCCCAACAACTCGGGACACAAAATGAAGAAATTCCAACTGCATCATTGTTGCGAACCTTAAGTTCAACAACAAAGTCTAGCTTGCTCTAGTCTTGATGTTGTTAAAGTTGTAGAAATTGAGCATCCAAGATCCCCTCCAATTCTAGGACTTTATGTAGTGAGCAAGCATCTCTGCATTAGACCCAACTCCATGCTTTTGACTCTGCCTTTGCTCCTCTCCTTTTCTAGTCCTCTTTGGAATTGTGCTTTACTTTTGAGTGCTTCCTTCCAAAATCATAGCCCCACCATTTGTTCTCATCCTCCATAGTGTGTTCATCTGCATGTCTTCGTTCTCCAAAAAATGAACTCAATATCGAAGTTGAGAGCCAGGAGCAAGTATATATACTTCCTAGGATGTTTTTGATAAAATCAAACTTCGTCATCTTATTTTTTTACCGTGTTATTTTGGGCATATGTGTTTAGCATTATCACAAAGTAGGTGAGAAAGTAAGTAGTATAAGCACTAGTAAATGAGTTATGATTGTATTTACAATAGCCCTTAGCAAACAGCTTCTCCATGATGTGGTCAATCTTCTGTGCCTATTCTAGGTAACCTGAAGCCCCTAAGGAAAAACCTTATAGCTACACCGAAATCGATCCATTCCTTTGAAATTAAATGAATCTACATAAGCATGCATGACCTTTAGAGAAAGTCCCTCCCTTTCACCCATAGAGTCACCAATCATGGTCTCAATATTGAGGTAGAAGCACTGAAAGAAGCCATAGTTTCTAAAGAACCATCAATTATTTTTGTGCTTATCAGAAACTCAATTCCCTTGGAAGGTTTCCTATTGAAAAGAGACATACCTTTCTAAAGTTCAATTTTATAAGCTTGGCTTTGCTCTAGCTTTGAATCCTCAGAAAATTCATAACTCACTAGTTTTGGATGTAGCTTATAGTCAAGAATAATTCCATCTTCTCTTTTACCATGTAATAAGTCCTAGACGCTTCCCTGGTTGTAATAATCATACATGAGCTTCTCATCATTTGTATAGTAATATGCCTTCAACTCCACCACATTCTCATGTCTAATACTCCCCACAAACTCCATTTGCTGCTCAAAATCCCACTTCTTAATGCTCACCTCCTTCAATCTTTTCACCACCACGTTACATCCCTTAGAATTGCTTTATAACCCATGCCAAATGTCCATTTTTCCAGTACCTTAGCAGAAGCCCTCCCAGACATCATATTAAAAAGTCTAGTTGCTTCAACTTGAACCTCCATTTCTAGTACCCAAAAATCATTGAGTTCCAATCCATAAGAGTCTTTTTTCAGAAACTTTATCAAACAACTGAGGCACCATACCTTTCGTCCATGCCTAGTCAGAAAATCCATACAAGTGACTAGAGCCAAATCCTTCCATTGTTGATGGCTGCTCCATTATTGTTCCCCTAGGGAAAACTTCATAAATCTTACCACCTCCATACTTATCCCACCCACAATTAGGCTAGTTAATTTGTAACATGTTCTTTTTACTTTAGGGTACAAACTGAACAACGTTTGAAGCAATCTTAACAGTTGCAGATTGCCCTAACTCTATCCTATGTTGAAGAGGAACATAGTTAGAAGCAATCTATGAGTTTGCAACTGATCCTGAGCAAAAAACATAGACATCATCGATTAACTGCGTATTGTTGTCAAATGTGCAATTAGCAACATATACTCTTTCTAGACTACCAGTGGTAGAGCTAGTGGGGTCTTCATTGGGTTCAAAGGAACTTCTAACTATAGAAAGGTCCTCGTCGGTACAGTCAAACTCCCATATGGTTTCTAGATAATCGAGGATGCCCCAATTCTTGTCATTGGTGTTGAGGCTAATCTAGTTCACAGAGCCTCCTCCTCCTTCGGCCATTATATGATTCTTGCTAAGTATGATTGACAAAAAGTGAAGAAACTAAAGAAGGATAGGGAGATCTGAAAGTTGAAAGAAACTCTCTGTCCTCTTTGCTTCATGAACTTTAGCTATGACCGTGGAAGACAATGTAGGATTCATTTGAACCTCGGTTGATTCATGAATAAGGTTTTCTATTTCTGTAGAAACTTTTTCATCGTTGCACTAGTTTCTTTTTTCATTGTAACAATTTTCTCCCCAAACCTTAGTAGCTGCTTCCAATGTACTTCACAAATTCTTTCATCTAAAGAATTAATTTGATGATGATATCACTCGAGCTACTTGCTTGTGGTTGATACATTTAGATCTACTTTACAATAAATGTAATTTTATAACTTGACGTACTTTCAGTTTATGAGTTTATTTTTGTGAAATTCCATCATTTGTCGCTAAGATATGACATGCCATATCAAGTTACGTTTGTATATGAATTTAATTTTATGAATGGAGTTGTGTATCATGGCTAGCTTTTGTATCATTATTTGTGGTTTTGAACCATAGTTTTTGCATGCATGTTAATTTTTATCTGAACATTGGGATATTATAACATATAGCAAGATATATAAGAACTGCCCATTAATTGGAATAAATCTGGACCATTAATTAGGCCTAAATTTACAGGTAAAATAATGATTAGGCATATCTGTACAATCTTAAAAGCTGAACTATATTCCGTTCTGTTCCTAGCTAGGATATGATAATTAATAATTTTGCTTTTAACTCCTTTTAGTTGGCATCCGTCGGTGAAATATTTTTCACCTATTCCTCTCTCCACTCTAGCTAGCTATTTTTCTTATTGTGATCATTTCTCTCTTGTTAGAAACAAACATGCATGATCTGAAATTTCAAGCCTTAATTACAAAGACTTTATCTAGCATCAAACATTAATGTTGACTAATTCCCACCAAAGTTATTCTATTTGAAATCCGGTACGAAGGACACACCTTTTATATCACTTACATGACATGATTTAATTTGATTTTAAACTCATGTATCATTCCAAGTCAATGTCGATCTAAATCATGATAAGACTTGAGAAAAAATGAGTGTATATTATGTTCTATGACCCCAATCATCTTACCAAATCTTCATCCTTAGAAGGTGCCAAGCATTGTCTAGTTAGGAAGCTATAGTGGTTGTCTTCCTTCACATCTCATTTTTAACTTTACCAGAAAACTTGTTACTGATCCCCTACGACCTATAATCATAAAGGGTAATCTCTAATATCTAAATCATTTCATTTTTAACGTTTATAACATGTTGATATTCAACATTGAACACTAAAGGTTATTATCTAAAGAGCATTATGATCTAAAGGTTACGTACAAACATTAAGGAATGCTCTGATTGGATCTTCTCTGCTTTTTATTTGTTACTTTTTTCTTATATTAGTACAATATTGATGCACCGTAGGAGAGATTTAAATAGGCACATGAAAGAACATGATAACTCTAACCATGACATGTCATAAGTTAAGACTAATCATTAGCAAAGTTGTATCATAACTAGAGATTCACTAGCAAAGCAGTCGAGTCCCAGAATTGTGCAGATATATATACTAATCTAACAATCTAGTGTAGTGTGCTTACCATATTATGAACAATATATTGTCCTGATGAAGTAGGGTCAGTTTCTTTGAGATATCTCTGACTGAAGTTCTCAATTACCTACAAAGACGTTATGAATTATTCTTCTATTAAAACCTCCATTTCAAAAGCTTCCCTTAGAAGGCTGATCAGCTTCCACTGTTAGGGTTTGAATTGTCTTCTATTATGCCTTTCTCTTGCATCGATTACCAGTCTTTCAAGGAGTACGTTTGTCTGAAACATGATATTATTCATCTAATGACTGTGATGTAATTAGATAAGCAAGGGTGAGAATACAAAAAGGCTATTCTAAAACACAAAAAACAAATTTTACTACGTTACATTTGCCTCACAAAGTTCCCTTTTTAGCTTTAGAACACCATGAAGATTAGAGACTAAAACATCGATCGATCCCCTGGATAATGCCCCTCAACCTTCTTAAACCTTTCAATCACATGAACAAGAGCAAGGATAATTTGGTTCATGTTTTACAACTTAATTATATCATTTTTACAGAGTAAGCCCAATCTCAAAAGCAAAAATGAAAAAAGAAAAATTTTATTTGTCATCCTTCTTACTATCATTCTATCAACATGATCCTTTGATGTGTTATCAAATAATTGACTCGCAAGTTGAACGTAATAAATAATTTTCAATCATTTAGTAACATATCATGAGATAGTGGGAGTAGTTTTTGCACTGGAAAATGCCAAAAGTAGCCTCTAACTTCCCATCCATAAAACACCTGGATTGATACTATCTTTAATTCATCATGCGAAACATAGTTCTTTTTCTTTTCTTTTGTTTTTCTTTCATTCAAGTTAGAAGCTACTACTTTATAATTTACCAAACCTATCATAGAAAAGTATAGTTTCGCCACTTTCCTTGGGAACGCTCGGCAAGGTATAACTAAAACTGATTCCTGCGATGAAAGGATGGTACATATTATTCTCGAAAAACTTAAGCACTCTAAAGTACACATCATCTGTATGGTACGGTAGGGAGAGGAAATTTCTTTCAAATGAAATTTCTATCTCTATCTCTCACCAATTTAGGGAAGGGAATATGGTAGCCGATTTCTTGGCACGGTAGAGAGACGAAGGGTATAGTAGAAAGTAAGATGATTATGCACTGCTTCCCAAGGAGCTGAAGGGACTCATGCCTTTGGAGAGGTTAGGTTTACCTTATATTCGTGAATAGGATTGGAGGGTCTCTTTTGCTTCTTTTTTATGTTTGTTTCATATTGTTGTGTATTGGTGTTTGTGTTGAGATTTTGGTTCATTTGTTTACACGGTATTCCTCTGCCATAAGTGAGAAATTTTTTCAATAAAATTTGGAGGTGCCATCCTCCTTATTTGAAAAAAAATAAATAAATCATTTGTGCTACGGTAAAAGCAAGTATTATATATATACCCACACATCTTATTCAAGAAATTAATTATATTTCTTATATAAGTAGAAACTAATTATATTTCAACTTCATAAAATTAATTAGGGTCCTGGGTTAGTTTTTACTTATATTACAAAAAGGTCCCGAGTCCTTATTCTTGGTATGTTTATGAAACTTCAAGATACCAAAGCGGTTTTAGTACGTATAGAGGGCATAATGCACGAACAGAAACATTAGGTTTAAGACTCATATTATCCCTTCCCCACCTCCATGTATACTAAATGAATGGATAATTAAAGCTAGCTCATTGGAAAAGTGAGATGTAATATAAGAGTATATATAATGGAGAAAAGAATAAGAGATCTCAGCATCAGTGGAAAGAAAAATTGATAAAAAAAATTTAAAAAAAAAAATTCACACCTCAATTCTTGGATATTGCAAATGGCATTCAATGTTTTCCTCAAGCTTTTTTCGGTAATAACTAAAATTTGTTAACCAATACAACTCTGAGCATATCCCAGTATGTATTGAAGATAAAGATCCTACTATTGTGGACTCTACTGTTGTTGTTATGGAAGATAAAAATGCAGAAGACAAATCCTCAGCCATAGTCATATTTGAACCGTGTGAATGAGATCATATTCTGTTGTGTTTTACTTATCTTTAATGTTTATCTTTATCTGTATAATTCAAACTCAAGTGTATGCTACTATTATAAATACAAGATGTATCCTAACTCTTTCATGGTATCAAAGCTAACCACATGATGAATGGAGGCTCACACTACTTACATTGAGACAAAGACCAAGAAAAATACTGGCTTATACATGAGAGAGAGTGTTGAGAAATACTTTCTTTTCTCATGGCCTCAAATACTTCCTCTATTATTCCACTAAACCCTTCCTCTGTTCTATCTTCCACACTCGAGGGCACCAACTATCTCATGTGGTTGTCCCAATTCCTTCTTGTGATGCGTAATAGCAATCTCTTGGGCATTGTTGATGGCTCTAAGCCATGCCCAACAAAACTCCTTGATGGTCAGGGACAAGAGGTTCTCAATCCTGAGTATATCATTTGGGTCAAGAAGGATCAGACCCTACTTGGCTGGATTAACTCCACTCTTTCTGAGAAGGTTTTGGCTACAGTTTATGGCCTCAATACTTCTAAGCAAGTCTGGTTTGCTCTCGCAAATCGATTTTCATCTCAAATTCGGTCTCACATTGCACACTTGAAGAGGCAATTGCAGACTCTTAAGCAAGGCACTGAGTCTTGCTCTCAATATCTTCAAACTGCTAAAACATGGGCTGACAAACTTGCAACCGTGGGTAAACCCATTAAGGATGATGATCTCATCTCCTTTATTATAGTTGGACTTAATGCTTCCTACACACCTTTCATCACTTCCTTTTCACTAGCTACCTGAGACAATCCTCTCTCATTTGATGACTTCCAAGATGAACTCATGAATCATGAGACTCTTCTCCAACAGCATCAAACCATTTCTTTTGATGCATCCATTTATGCTCTCTATGCTAAAAGAATCTAGCCACTGAGGTTTTCCTTACAAGCATAAATACCCATAAAAAATTTCTCCTTCTTTTTCTGGAGTTTCTAAGCCTCATTCTTCTACTGGCCTTCTCCCAACACCTAAAACAAAATCAGATCAACCCAACACTTCTGCTCCTAACACATGTGCCCCATGTCAAATATGCAGAAGGTCTAACCATCAAGCTCTGATTGTTTTCATCGAATGGACTATGCCTATCAAGGAAGACACTCGCTAACTCAACTTGCAGCCATGGTAGCACAATCTAATGCTACTGTTGATAATCAAACCTGGACTACAGATAGTGGGGCCAATGCCCATATAACCAGTGAGCTCAAGAACCTGCCCATTCAACAACTCTACTAGAATGGAGAAATGGTGGTAGTTGGCAATGGAGCTGGTCTTAACATAACAAACACTGGTTCCTCCCTCTTGACTTTTTCCACTTCAAAACACATTCCTTTCTTTCATTTAAATAACATACTACATTGCTCTCAAGCTTCTGCAAATGTATTATCTATTAATAAATTTTGTACTTATAATTCTTGCTACTTTATTTTAACTGAGTCTTCTTTTTGTGTTAAGGACATTCGGACTCATGCACTTCCGCTAGAGGGACAATGTGAGAACGGACTCTACCCACTACAATGTGAGAATGGTTCTTGCCAATTAGGCAAAAGCAAACACCTTCCCTTTTGTGCCTCTAAAAGAATTAGCACTGCACCATTGCAGCTTGTCCACTCTGATATTTGGACATCATTAATTGAGCTGAAATATTACATATTTTATATATTTAAAACTAATGTATTTTAAACGTTTCGTGACATTATTATTGGTTTTAAATGGAAAAATGGTTAATAAGCATAAATACGAGTTGTGATTTTTAATTGATTGATATCATGTTTATGTTTAATTTTATAACTATGATTTAATTGGAGAATATTTCCTCACATGTATAATCTATTTTTGATAATCTATTTTTCTTTTAATTTATTTTTGAGTGTTATTTTTCTCTCTTTATTTTCAGCTTAAATAAAATTTACATGGGATCCGGTTGAAACATTTGATCAAAAGCACATGCTAATTGAGAGGAAATACAAAGAAACATGCAGAATATAAGACAAAGAGAAGGAATGAGGAGGTGTACTTGGGCAGCAGGAAAAAAATAAATACAAAGATGACTTTGAACGTAAAACAATTTTTTGCAAGAATAAATCACAGAGGCTGGTCTGGAGGGGAGTGAGATATAAATACGGAAAGGGAGGTTGTTCGGTGGATTATGCAGAAAAAGGCAAGAGATGTAAAGACGTAAGGGAAGGGATTGGATGATATTTTTTCGTCTGGCGTCTTAGACTTGGACTTGAGGCGACTATATATATTGCTTGCTCTATTCTTGGACGGGGGGAGTGTGAACGTAAGGTCTGGAGGTGGCAACTTGTTGATTGTTTTGGCTTGACTTTTACATGAGAATCAAATATTTGATGTTGGTTGGTGCAGCTAAAGCGGACTTGATTGGATGATATACTCGGAGTGGAGTCTTCACATTGGAGGTCCCTTGAGGCGGCTATAAATTTTGATATTCTTTGCTCTCTTCGGAACTGGAGGGACGTGGTTGGAATTGAGAGAAGTTGGCGGGAGGGAAAGAAAGGAGAGTCGGTGGTGATTTATCACGGGGAGTAGGGGGTGATTTATGAGGCAGTGATTTATTGGGATTTGAGAGAAGTCGATGGTGATTTGAGAGAAGAGTGTCAGTCAGTTGGAGTTTTATTTTGCTAAAGTAGAGTTTTTCGTTCAGGAGGGACGAAGGGCGACGGTGTGGGTTTTATTCTCTCGGCGTCGGTTGGGTTTCCAGATTTTATTACTTCTAAGTTGTTTTCTAGTATTTCTTGTGTTTTATTTTAGTTTCCTAATAGAGATTATTTATGTGATTTTTATAGTACTTGTGATGAATATGGTTGGCTAAATTTTCATACTAAGTTTAGAAGTGAAGTTTAATAATTTAAATATTTTTTTCGGATCAACGTAAAATTTATTTGGTGAGCTTGATCGATTAAAGGATTTTATTATTGGATATTTTGATTATCTATATATTTATCTTGATTTATTGTGATTTCTGAATACAGTGAGTACTTGAAGAATACATGTGATATTCAAATAGATTTGTGAATGTTTTAATCATCAATCGTTCATGCTCAATCATAAACGACTTTTTTCTTGATCTTAAATGCTAAATCTTCCAATTAAACGAAATCATTATTCTAGTTTAATTGAAATAAATCGATCGAAAATAATATTATAAATTATTAGACGGATCCTCGAAACCTTAGTCTTTCTTCATATCAATTCTTTTTATCATTTTAGTTTTATTAAGTTATTTTACAAATCTTCATCTTAGTAATTTTATTTTATATTTGATTGCACGTTCATTTTAGTAATTTATTTTATTTGTTTGAGTTTATTTTCTTCATCACGTAAGTCAATCCCCGTGGATTCGACTCTGTTAGATACTACAATACTTGTATACTTGCAGGTAAAACTGCACTAAATTTTTAATTCACCAGTTTGAGTCAAAGTTTAGGCGCAACAAGTTTTTGGTGCCGTTGTTGGGAATTGTGACGTATAATAATTTTTCTTTTTTTAAAAAGAAAAAAAAATATTTTAGTAATCTTTTACTAATTTTCTCATATTCTTTTTGTAGGTACGATTTTTGTTATTTTGACGGGAAATGGATCAAGTAACATTACTTCCATATTCATATCATTTGGTAATCTCATTCCAAAATTTTTTTATTTTACTTTCTTACTTGTTTTGCATTTTTTTTTTGTTTTTTTTGTTTTTAATGTGCTTGAGCCTCTATGATGAATGATCTCGTGGTAATGTGATTGAACTGGTAGATTGAGAAGAGAGAAAATTGTTTTAAAAGAAATGGTTGATAAGTTGTCTAGTGATTCTAAAAATTCTCAATCTAATACCATGGCTAATAATCATAGTGTTCATGATGAACTCGAAAATGAGAATGCACAAAATAATCCACCAATGAGAACTTTGCGCAAGTATTTGTAGCCAACAAGAACAACTATGTCATCTTGCATGATTTTTCCTACAAATATGGTGAATTTTGATTTAAAACTGGAAGTAATTCAATTACTTCCTAAGTTTCATGACTTAGATTCAGAAAGTCCTTATTTGCATCTGAAAGAATTTGAAGAAGTTTGTGCAACTTTACAAAACCAAACTATCAATGATGATATTATTAGATTAAAATTGTTTCCATTCTTTTTAAAAGAAAAAGTTAAAAATTGGCTGAATTCCTTGAGATCAAGATCTATTGGAACATGACAAGAAATATAAAGATAATTTCTGAAAAAGTTTTTTCCTACTCATAGGACCAACACTCTTCGCAGAAATATTATGAATTTTTTTCAAAAAGAAAATGAAACATTTTTTCAGTGTTGGGAGTGGTTTAAAGAATTATTGCTAACTTGCCCACATCATAGCTATGAGACTTGGCGCACTATTAACTTTTTCTATGAAGGTCTAACATCTCAAATGCGTCAGTTTGTAGAAATGATGTGCAATGGTAAATTTTTAAATAAAGATCCTGATGATGCTTGAGATTATTTTGACCAATTGGCTGAAAATGCCCAATCTTGGGATAACACAGATCGTTCTGATCAGTTAAATAAGGCCAAACTCAATGTCATGTCTCAAGAGAGTATGTATGTCTTTAAAGAAAATGATTATGTGAATGCTAGGATAACAAGTTTGATAAAAAAAAGTCGAGACCATGGAACTTAGAAAGGTAAATTTGGTTAAAGCCATTGAAAAAGAAGAGTGTTGCCCAGATGACTAACACAAGAGGGGGGTGAATTGAGTTGTATTAAAAAAAATAACAATTATAAATCAAATATATAATATAAAAAATAAACAAAATATGAAATAACAATAAATATAAAGAGTAAGGGTAAGAGAGAAGCAAATTCAGTATGTTAACGAGGTTCGGCCCCACTGCCTACGTCCTCGCCTCAAGCTACCCCTTGAGGATTCCCAAATTCACTATTCAACCTCTTTCAGATGGAGATAGAAACCTATTACACCTTTGAACAACACCGCTACAAAGAATCCGTGTAGAACACCCTCTACACTTGCAATCACCTTACACATGGTGATTCAACTATTCCCCTTGTAGAATACTTTCTACACACATAAGGGTTATACACACCATTTTTCTGATACAAGAGCTGATAGTGGGTAGGTTATCAGAAAACACTCCTCAATGAGTGAAATAAGAACAATACAGCGCAAACTATATCTCTCAAAATAAACAAGGATTAAGGCCTAATGCTTAGAGAAGAGAGAATGAAATCTTTGAATGAATGTTGTATGCTCTTGGTGTTGTGAATGTGAAGCTCTCAAATGATCTATTTATAGACATATGAGATTTCATATTCAAATTTAAAAAGATTCACATGTCAAAGACAACATCATTCACTTTTTCAAAAAATTCAAATAAAAGGTTCTTCTTTTTCAATTGTCAAAGACAACATCATTCACTTTTTTAAAAAAATAAACCTAATCTTTTACTTTTGGCATATGACAAAATGAGCACACTTTCCTTTTCAAAAAATTCAAACCTAATCTTTTACTTTTTGTATATGACAAAATGAGCACACTTTACTTTTCAAATTTTTCAAACAAAATCATCTACCTTTTGTATAAGTCTAAAAAAGCATCAATCACTTTTGAAAATATTCAAATAAAACATGCACATGTGAAAGATGACAATCAATCATCTTTAATATTTTCAAAGTTCAACCCTTTAATCAAGGCATGCACATGCAAAAGATGACAATCAATCATCTTTCAAAATTTTCAAATTTAATTTTCAAAAATATTCATGCACATGTGGAAAATGTATTTTAATGCTTTATGATAAAATATTAATTTTGAGCATTAATCCTAATTTCGAATTTTAAGAGATTTACAATATTACTCTATGACTTTAATGTGAACTTGTTTCTTTCTTGCTCATGCTTGGTTCTTTGATGTGCTTGATTCCATTGTGTGAACAACTTGAGCTTGAAACTCCTTTATTCTTTGAATTCATTTGTTATCATCAAAATCCATGTGTAGATTTATAATCACATGAAACTTGAAACCTTGGGTTCAACAATCTCCCCCTTTTTGATGATGACAAATACTTGATAGAACTTGAAATCTGTATTAATACTTAAGCTCCCCCTGAAAATATGCGTTAGTTTTTCAAGCAAAAGTATAAATATAATTCCAAACATATATAACAAGTTTAGCAATTTAAACAGTGTTAATGTTCTAGTCTAACACTTCTCCCCCTTTTGGCTGAAGAAAACGGTGCGTTAGTAGACACTATAGATAGTTGAAAAATGGAGCCGTCCGTGACCCGACAAATGCTGCAAAGCCTCGAGGCCTAACTCTATGAATTTAATACGGCTGAAGATTTAAAAAATCGCCTGATGTTGTTGACAAACGGGATTGAAAGCTCCGAGTTTCTATAAAAAAAATGATCATTTTCATCTATCGGATGCCAAAAAAATAATCGCTTCTTGACCTGAGTTCTATTTTTCCACAACGATAGAATGGCTGAGCAATTCTCTTCCACTAATGTTCCAAACTTGAATCAGGAACCCTTGACGCATCAATCATCAATCTTCTCTCCTGAGGCCGTCAATAGCATGATAGGAGCAGTGAACCGTTTTTCTAGTAAGGCTGATTCTGAGATTATTGCAGAATCAAGAATACTCAGTAGTCAATATGCTGCCTCTGTCATGATCATGTCTCGAAGGTTAATGGCGAGGGTGAATGAGATTGATCATCTTAACATGCAAATATTTGAGTTACGACAGAAGCTTGCTAATAAAGATAGTGAGAATAAAAGGCTAAAGCAAGAAAACCAAGAGTTGAAAAAATTTGCAGATTGGTATGCTCATGATCTGCAACCACGAATAGAGGAGCTGGAACGAGAGAGGGTTCAGATACAAGGTCAACATCGGCAGATAACAGCAGAGGTTCATCGTTTACTAGAAAAATAGGGACAATCTACTGTTAATCTCGCTGGCTTAGTAAGAAAACTTTTGACAATGTGTGTCCAGCATATCTTGTATTTCTTTTGACTAAATAAGATTTGAAGAGAAAATAGTTTGTCTTATTCTTTATGTTATCTCTATAAAATCAGTCCTGAAGTTCATCCAATCTGCATCAAGTTTTCATCTCATCTCTATAACTCATCTGCATTCCTTCAGCATTCTCGTTTTAAGCCTTCTATTCTTTTCTCAATGGTTCATTCTTTTAACATTTCTCTAGATCCATCCATGAGGCATTCTGCATCTCAACCTCCTGTCCTTTCTGCAGCTGCCATTGGTGCCATGTTGCAGCAAGAAAATAATAATCTGACTAATAAGTCAGATTCTGATGCTATTTATGACTTGGTGAGTCTTGAGACTCGCTACTCTTCCTCTATTGTTGTTTTTTCTCAGCGGCTACAAGCCAAAAATCATGAAGTTGAAAAGCTCAAAGAACAAATTGTTGTACTTCAACGAATTGTTCAAGAGTCTCATACAAGGGAAGGAATCATTCGGCAGAAGAATAAACAGTTGAAATCTTTATTAGATTCTTCATTCCGCCTGCCGGTTCCCATGGATAAGAATGACATGATATTGTATGAAGAGAATGAGCATCTCAAACATGAGGCTAAGAATCTTAAGTTTATGTAAAAGTATTTAAAAAATCTATCTCTATTTTTATTGACTCTGGTCTATCTTTTAAGAGATATTCATAGCATGCATCATACCTATTTCTCTTCTGATCATACATCATCTATCTTCTGGTAAAGGTTTTGTGAAAATATCTGCTAACTGATCGTGTGTGTTTGTGAACTCTAATATTATATCGCCTTTCTGCATATGATCTCGAAGAAAATGATACCTTATTTCAATATGCTTAGTTCTAGAATGTTGTATTTGGTTCTTTGAAAGATTTATAGCACTTGTATTATCACATTTGATTGGAATGTGATTATACTTGAGTTTAAAATCTTCAAGTTGTTGCTTCATGTAGAGAACTTGAGCACAACAACTACCCGCAACAACATATTCTGCCTTAGCAGTAGATAGTGCAACAGAATTTTATTTTTTACTAAACCAGGAAACTAATGCATGACCTAAGAAATGGCATGCTCTACTAGTGCTTTTTCGATCTATTTTACAGCCAGCATAATCTGCATCTGTGTAGCTGATTAGATCGAAAGATGTGTGCTTAGGTTACCATAACTCTATGTTAATTGTACCACTAAGATATCTAAGAATGCGCTTAACTGTAATTAAATGTGATTCTTTTGGAGATGATTGAAAGCGTGCACATAAGCACACACTAAACATAATATCTGGTCTACTGGCTGTTAAATATAATAAGCTACCAATCATACTTCGATATATCTTCGAGTCAACTGGCTTACCGGATTCATCTTTATCAAGTTTAGTTGATGGGCTCATTGGTGTTCCAATTTCCTTAGCATTTTCCATCTCAAACTTCTTCAGTAATTCCTTAGTATATTTTGATTGATTGATGAATGTCCCACTTTTTGCTTGCTTAATTTGCAATCCGAGAAAGAATGTAAGTTCTCCCATCATGCTCATCTCAAATTCTTCCTGCATAGTCTTAGCAAAAACTTGACACATATTTTCATTAGTAGCACCGAATATTATATCATTAACATAAATCTGAATCAAAAGAATATCATCATTTTCATATTTAATGAAAAGAGTTGTGTCGATTTTTCCTCTTGAAAAACCATTTTCAATCAAGAAACCACTAAGTCTTTCGTACCAAGCTCTAGGAGCTTGTTTAAGTCCATATAGTGCTTTTGTGAGTTTGAAAACATGATTTGGGGAAATATGATTTTCAAAACCTGGAGGTTGCTCAACATATACCTCTTCATTTATAAAACCATTTAAGAAAGCACTTTTAACATCCATTTGAAAAAATTTGAAATCTTTATAACAAGCATATGCAAGTAGCATTCGAATAGCTTATAATCTTGCGACAGGTGCATATGTCTCATCATAATCGATTCCTTCTTCTTGATTAAAACCTTGGGCTACAAGTCGAGCCTTATTTCTAGTAATGACTCCAGACTCATCTTTCTTGTTTCTAAAAGCCCATTTTGTTCCAATAATAGTATGATTTTCGGGTCTAGGAACAAGTGTCCAAATATCATTTCTTTTAAATTGATTCAACTCTTCTTGCATAGCTAGAATCCAAGATTCATCAAGAAGTGCGTCATCAATATTTTTTGGTTCAATTTGAGATAGAAAAGCAGTATGATTGCAAATATTTCTAAGAGATGATCGAGTACTTACACCTTGTGAAGGTTCTCCCAAAATTTGTTCCACTGGATGATCTTTCATAAATTTCCACTGTTTGGTTGCATCTTATATTAAATTTTGATGATCTTTCCTGATGGCTCCATGTTGAACTTCCTCTATTGTTTTCTCTTTGTTGAGATTGAGACTTTCTGTGTTATTTATACCTTATGTTTCTTCATCAATAGATTTCTTGGAAAGTGGAGAATTAGATTCATCAAATACTACATGCATAGATTCTTGTACAGTCAAAGTTTTTTTATTGAATACTCTATAAGCTTTACTATTAATAAAATACCCGAGAAAGATACATTTATCAGATTTTGCATCAAACTTGCCTAAATTATCCCTGTCATTCAAAATAAAACATTTGCATCCAAATACATGAAAGTAACCAATGTTGGGCTTTTTCTCATTCCAAAGCTCATAGGGGGTTTTATCTAACTTAGACCTTAGCATAACTCTATTTATAACATAACATGCAGTACTTACCGCTTTGGCCCAAAAATAACTAGGCAAGTTGTTCTCATTGAGCATTGTTCTTGCTATCTCTTGAAGAGATCTATTTTTCCTCTCTACTACCCCATTTTGTTGAGGAGTTCGAGGAGCAGAAAAATTATGCACAAAACCGTTTTCATCACAAAATGTTTCAATATTTTTATTAACAAATTCTTTTCCCCTATCACTTCGGATACTTGAAATAGTATAGCCCTTTTCATTTTGAATTCTTTTGCATAACTTGGTAAAGACATTATGTGCCTCATTTTTATGAGTAAGAAAGATGACCCAAGTATATCTAGAGAAATCATCAACAATAACAAATGCATAATATTTTCCTCCTAAACTTGCAACTCTATTTGGTCCAAAAAGATCCATGTGTATCAGTTGCAATGGTCTAGTAGTGGAAATATGTTTCTTAGTTTTAAAAGAAGTTTTTGTTTGTTTACCAAATTGACATGCATCACAAATTTTGTCTTTAAGAAAATATATTTTTGGTAAACCTCTCACAAGATCATTTTTTGAAAGTTTGGAAATAAGTTCCATGTTGGCATGACCTAATCTTCTATGCCATAACCAACTAGTTTCATTTTGAGCTGAAAAGCAAATAGCATCTTGTGAGGTAATTTCTTCAAAATCAATTGTATAAACATTATTGTTTCTAAAAGCAATAAAACAAATATTACAATCACGATCATTCAAAATAATGCATTTATCCATTTTAAAAGTAACTGTAAATCCTTTATCACATAATTGACTTATACTCAAAAGATTATGTTTTAAACTTTCAACAAGTAGAACATCTTCAATTATGAGAGAAGATTCATTACCAATTTTACCTATTCCCACGATCTTCCCTTTCGAGTTGTCTCCAAATGTCACGTGTCCTTCTTCTTTAGATCTAAAATCAAAAAACTTAGTCTTGTCTCCTGTCATGTGTCTTGAACATCCACTATCTAAAAACCATTTGTTTTTGCTTGTGGAAGACTTCATGCATACCTATAAAAACAATTAAAATGATTTTTCTTGGTATCCAAGTTATTTGGGTCCTTTATTTATTAGTATTAGAATAAACAAGATTTTTAAGTACCCATATGGCCCTAATAGTCATTGTATGATTTCTTCTAATAGGACAAGTATGATAATTATGACCATTTCTATTACAAAAATTGCAAATAGCATGTGACATATATGAAAAACTTAAATGATTATAATAATATCCTTTTTTGACAAAATTATTTTTATGAAAAGAATTTTGAATATTAGTCTTTGATGTAGAATGATTATCAAAGAAATTTTTATAAGGTTTGTATTTTTGTTTTGGCATATATCCCAAACCTGCCTTGTCAAAAACACATCTTTGACTACCAAGAAGTTTTTCAAAATTTCTTTTTCCATTCGTAAAGTTTTCAACAATATTTTGTAAATCGGTTTTCTTCTTATTCAATTCAAGATTTTCATCTTTCAAAATGATACTTTCTTTTCTTAAAATTTCAATTTCGTTTGTTAAAGAAGAATTTTTCTTTTTCAAAGCAGTATACTTGATACCCAATTTTTCAAATTCCTCATATACCTCTTCTAAAACATTTTGCAATTCTTCATATGAAGGATTTTCAATATTATCAAGATTTGTTACCTCAATGTCATCTTTAGCCATAAGACAAAGATTTGCTGATTCTTCATTGCTTGCTTCACTATCTTAGCTACTTGAATCATCATCTCATGTAGCTTTCATTGCTTTCTTGCCCTTGTTTCGATCTTTCTTTAGCAGAGGACAATCTGGCTTGATATGATCAGGTTTATTGCATTTATAACAAATTAAAGTGTCATTTTTACCTGAATCTTTCTTGGAAAACTTTTTGAAGGATTTCCTCGGAGGAGTTCTATTTTTCTTCAAGAACCTCTGAATTCTTCTTGTTATCATCGCAACTTCTTCATCTTTATCTTCATTTTCCTCATCTTCATCACTTTCACTTTCATGAGGAACAGCTTTAAGTGCTAAGCTCTTCTTTGGCTTTCCTTCTTCTTTTCCTCTTTTCAGTGTGTACTCATGGGTGATAAGTGACCCGATGAGTTTATTGATTTCGAGCTTCTTGAGGTCTCTAACTTCAAGAATCGCTGTCACTTTTGATTCCCAGCATTTTGGTAGAGAGTTGAGAATTTTTCTTACTATCTCCACCTTGGAATAAATTTTGCCAAGAGCTGTCAAGCTGTTTATGATGTTAGTAAAATGAGTGTACATACTAGAAATAGATTCATCATCATTCATCTTAAACATTTCATATTCATGAGTAAGAATATAAATTTTTGATTCCTTGACTTGCGAAGTTCCTTCATAAGTAACTTCCAAGTTATCCCAAATTTCTTTCGCCGTAGCACAATTCATTATTCTATTAAACTCATTTCCATTGAGAGCATTAAATAATAAATTCATAGCAGTTAAATTCAAAGTATAAAGTCTATCGTCTTCACGATCAAACTCTTCTTCTTCCTTTTTGACCTTTACTCCATCAACCACTTTTGTTGAAATATAAGGTCCATTTACAATACATGTCCAGATTTCTCGACCTTGAGCTTGAAGGAATATTCTCATTCTAACTTTCTAGAATGAGTAATTATCTCCACAAAAGAGTAGAGGCCGACTGCTAGATTGACCTTCACCAAACGAAGCTGAAATGTTAGCCATAAGATCTTAACTCAAAAGATAGTTAGTCTTATAATAGAGCTCTTAGCTCTGATACCAATTGTTGCCCATATGACTAACACAAGAGGGGGGGTGAATTGAGTTGTATTAAAAAAAAATAACAATTATAAATCAAATATATAATATAAAAAATAAACAAAATATGAAATAACAATAAATATAAAGAGTAAGGGTAAGAGAGAAGCAAACTCAGTATGTTAACGAGGTTCGGCCCCACTGCCTACGTCCTCGCCTCAAGCTACCCCTTGAGGATTCCCAAATTCACTATTCAACCTCCTTCAGGTGGAGATAGAAACCTATTACACATTTGAACAACACCGCTACAAAGGATCCGTGTAGAACACCCTCTACACTTGCAATCACCTTACACGTGGTGATTCAACTATTCCCCGTGTAGAATACTTTCTACACACACAAGGGTTATACACACCCTTTTTCTGATACAAGAGCTGATAGTGGGTAGGTTATCAGAAAACACTCCTCAATGAGTGAAATAAGAACAATACAGCGTAAACTATATCTCTCAAAATGAACAAGGATTAAGGCTCAATGCTTAGAGAAGAGAGAATGAAAGCTTTGAATGAATGTTGTATGCTCTTGGTGTTGTGAATGTGAAGCTCTCAAATGATCTATTTATAGGCATATGAGACTTCATATTCAAATTTAAAAAGATTCACATGTCAAAGACAACATCATTTACTTTTTCAAAAAATTCAAATAAAAGGTTCTTCTTTTTCAATTGTCAAAGACAATATCATTCACTTTTTAAAAAAAATCAAACCTAATCTTTTACTTTTGGCATATGACAAAATGAGCACACTTTCATTTTCAAAAAATTCAAACCTAATCTTTTACTTTTTGTATATGACAAAATGAGCACACTTTACTTTTCAAAATTTTCAAACAAAATCATCTACCTTTTGTATAAGTCTAAAAAAGCATCAATCACTTTTGAAAATATTCAAATAAAACATGCACATGTGAAAGATGACAATCAATCATCTTTAATATTTTCAAAGTTCAACCCTTTAATCAAGGCATGCACATGCAAAAGATGACAATCAATCATCTTTCAAAATTTTCAAATTTAATTTTCAAAAATATTCATGCACATGTGGAAAATGTATTTTAATGCTTTATGATAAAATATTAATTTTGAGCATTAATCCTAATTTCGAATTTTAAGAGATTTACAATATTACTCTATGACTTTAATGTGAACTTGTTTCCTTCTTGCTCATGCTTGGTTCTTTGATGTGCTTGATTCCATTGTGTGAACAACTTGAACTTGAAACTCCTTTATTCTTTGAATTCATTTGTTATCATCAAAATCCATGTGTAGATTTATAATCACATGAAACTTGAAACCTTGGGTTCAACAAAGAGAATTTTGGCATATGTAAAATTAGTGGACATCTAACTCAGGATTGTCCAACAATCCCCGCTTTTAAAGAGGTGTTGCATGAACAAGCAAATGCCATGAATTCTTATAAGAGACCACTTTCTTCTCCTTATTTGGAAACATATAATCCTGGATGGAAAAATCACCCTAACTTTAGTTGGAGGAACGAGTCAAATTCAAATCAAAATCCTCAAGGGCCGTCTTCTTCTACTCCTTATGTGCCTTCACATAAGAAAACCCTTGAGCAGACATTACAAACTTTTATGCAGGGGCAAGCCAATATTAACACTCAGACAATGCATGCCATTACTGAGATGAGAAGCTCCATTAGCGACTTGACATCCTCGTTGCACGCTCAAGAAAATGGTAAGTTTCCTGCTCAACCTCAGCAGAATCCTAAAGGTAAATTTGAGGTAAGAAATTCAAATCTTTCTGATTCAAAATTTGAACATGCCAAGTCCATCACCACTCTACGCAATGGAAAAATAATTGATAAGAGTATTTTAATGAAAGTTGATGAGACCAATAATTCTTTAAATTCCAAGAGTGATGGTGAACTTGACAAGGTCGAGCTAAATATGCCTGTGAAAGCACCAATACCTGCCCCATTTCCCCAAAAGTTGCAACATTTTCACAAGTTGATTCAAAATGTTGATATTTTTGAAATTTTCAAACAAGTAAAAATCAACATTCCTCTGTTGGATGCAATCAAACGGATTCCATCATATGCTAAACTTTTAAAAGATCTGTGCACAATAAAGCGTACGATGAAAGTGCAAAAGAATGCTTTCCTCACTGAGCAAGTAAGCGCCATCATTCAGAATTATTTTTTTCCAAAGTACAAAGACCCGGGTTGTCCAACAATTTCCTGCGTGATTGGAAATTTTAAAATTGAAAAGTTTTACTTGACCTTGGAGCCAATGTTAACCTCCTATCCTACTCGATATATGAGCAGATGGGTCTTGGTGAACTTAAACCCACCAAGGTAACACTCCAACTTGCTAACCGTTCAATTAAAATACCGAGAGAGAGAGTTGAGGATGTGTTAGTGCAAGTAGGTAAATTTTATTTCCCAGTGGATTTCATTATTTTGGACACAGAACCTGTCTTTGATGTTTGCAATCAAATTCCTATAATTTTGGGTAGGTCATTCCTTGCGACCTCAAATACTTTAATAAATTGGAGGAGTGGTGTGATGATAATTTCTTTTGGCAACATGAGTTTGGAGTTGAATATTTTCAATATTTGTAAACAACCTGGTGATGATGATGATGTGCATGAAGTAAATCTGATCCAAACTCTTGTTAAAAATAAATTTGATTTGTCAATTCTGTCTGGCCCTCTTGAGGCTTGTTTGGTTCATGGTAAAAATTTTGATAATGATTCTGTACTTGCATTTATAAATTTTTTGCTAGAATCTACTCATATAATGGACATTGATAAATGGAGAACACGTTTTGAGGAATTACCACCTCATGATGTCGTGTCTCTCCCCTCAAGTGTGCAAACACCAAAACTCGACTTGAAACCTCTTCCTGCTGATCTCAAATATGCATTTTTAGACCAAGCAGAAACATTATCAATGGTCATTTAATCAAAACTGGATGAAATTCAGGAGAAAAAATTAATTGGTGTTCTTATTGAACACAAAGAGGCAATAGGATGGACCATAGCTGATATCAAAGGTATCAGTCTTTTGATTTGTACCACAGGATATATCTAGAGGACAATGTTAAACCCTCTAGAGAGATGCAGCGTAGACTGAACCCCAACATGAAAGAGGTTGTCAGAGCATATGTGTTAAAACTTCTGGATGTAGGGATCATTTATCCTATTTTCTAACAGCAAATGGGTTAGTCCCACACAGGTGGTACCCAAGAAATCTGGTGTGACTGTAGTTAAGAATGCTGATAATGAATTGATCCCAACTAGAGTCACTACTAGTTGGTGTATGTGCATTGACTACAGAAAACTAAACTCTGTTACCAAAAAAGATCATTTTCCCCTACCATTCATGGATCAAATCATTGAACGTGTAGCGGGCCATAAATTCTATTGCTTCTTAGATGGATATTCTGAATATAACCAAATTGAGATTTCTCCTGAAGATCAAGAAAAGACCACTTTTACATGTCCATTTGGTATCTTTGCATATCGAAAGATGCCATTTGGACTTTGTAATGCTCCTGCTACATTTCAACGATGCATGATGAGTATATTCAATGACATGGTAGAGCGTTTCGTTGAAATATTTATGGATGATTTTTCTATTTTTGATGATTCATTTGATGAATGTTTGACTCATTTGGAAAGAGTGTTAATTAGATGCAAATAAAAGAATTTGATTTTAAATTGGGAGAAGTGTCATTTTATGGTCACTCAAGGGATTGTCTTTGGTCATATTATTTCTTCTCAAGGTTTTGAAGTGGACAAGACCAAAATTGAAACTTCAGCACAATTTCTAGACCTTTGTGCAATTTATTGTCAAAGAAAAATTCTTTATGTAGACTGATGATTGTGAGTTAGCTTTTACAAAACTAAAAAGTATGTTGATTTCAGCCCCAATTATGCGATCACCTTATTGGAATTTACCATTTGAGATTATGTGTGACGCTAGTGATTATACTATTGGAGCTGTGTTGGGCCAACATAAGGACAAAAAGTTTTGTGTTATTTATTATGCAAGTAGAATTTTAAATAGTGTTCAAATGAATTATTCAACAACTGCAAAAGAGCTACTTGCAGTAATTTTTGCACTTGACAAATTTTGTTCTTATTTGATTGGATCTCAAATTGTCATTTTTACTGATCATGCTACGTTGAAGTACCTTTTAGTGAAAAAAGATGCAAAGTCCAGGTTGCTTAGATGGATCCTTTTGCTGCAAGAATTTGATTTGATAATTAAAAATAAAAAAGAGTTGAGAATGTTGTTGCTGATCATTTGTCTAGACTTGTTCTTTCAGATTCCATAAAGACAGTTTCTATTATAGACACATTTCCAGATGAGCAACTTTTTGATATATCTCAATTGTCTTAGTATGCTGACATTGCTAATTTTCTTGCTACAAGTAAAATTCCTTACATTTGGACTCAACAAGATAAAAGGAAATTTTTTATAGAGGTAAGAAAATTCTTTTGGGATGATCCATATTTATTTAAATATTTTCCAGATCAGATAATTAGATGATGTGTTCCCGATAACGAATTTCAAAATGTGATGTCTTTTTGTCACTTTTGGGCATGTGGTGACCATTTTTCTAGAAAGAAAACTGCTTTTAAAATTTTACAATGTGGTTTCTATTGGTCTACCATTTTCAAAGACACTCATGAATTTTGTAAAATTTGTGAGCGTCGTCAAAAATTGGGATGGATTACCTGCCGGAATATGATGCTATTAAATCCAATCTTGTGATTTTTAATTGATTGATATCATGTTTATACTTAATTTTATAACTATGATTTAATTGGACAATATTTTCTTCACATATATAATCTATTTTTGATAATCTATTTTTCTTTTAATTTATTTTTTAGTGTTATTTTTCTCTCCTTATTTCCAGTTTAAATAAAATTCACATGTGATCCGATTGAAACATTTGACCAAAAGCATATGCTAATTGAGAGGAAATACAAAGAAACATGCAGAAGATAAGACAAAGAAAATGAAGGAGGCGGTGTACTTGGGCAGCTGAAAAAAAAAATAAACACAAAGATGACTTTGAACTTAAAATAATTTTTGGTGAGAATAAATCACGAACGTTGGTCTGGACGGGAGTGAGACGTAAAGATGGAAAGAGAGGCTGTTCGGTGGATTATGCAGAAAAAGGCAAGAGACGTAAAGACATAGGGGAAGGAATTAGATGATATTTTTTCGTCTGGCATCTTGGACTTGGACTTGGACTTGAGGCGGCTATTATATTGCTTGCTCTATTCTTGGACGAGGGGAGTGTGAACGTAAGGTCTGGAGGCGGCAGCTTGTTGATTGTTTTGGCTTGACTTTTACATGAGAATCAAATATTTGATGTCGGTTGGTGCAGCTAAAGTAGACTTGATTGGATGATATATTCAGAGTGGAGTCTTCACATTGGAGGTCCCTTGAGGCGGTTATAAATTTTGATATTCCTTGCTCTATTCGGAAGGGGAGGGACGTGGTTGGAATTGAGAGAAGTCGGTGGGAGGGAATGAAAGGAGAGGTGGTGATTTATGATGTGGTGATTTATTGGGATTTGAGAGAAGTCAGTGCTGATTTGAGAGAAGAGTGTCGGTCGATTGGAGTTTTATTTTGCTGGAGCAGAGTTTTTCGTTCAGGAGGGACGGAGGGTGACGACGTGGGTTTTATTCTCTCGGCGTTGGCTAGGTTTCCAGATTTTATTACTTCTAAGTTGTTTTCTAGTATTTCTTATGTTTTATTTTAGTTTTCTAATGGAGATTATTTATGTGATTTCTATAGCACTTGTGATGAACATGGTTGGCTAAATTTTCATACTAAGTTTAGAGGTGAAGTTTAATGATTTAAATATTTTTTTCGGATCAATGTAAAATTTATTTTGTGAGCTTGATCGATTAAAGAATTTTATTATTGCATATTTTGATTATCTATATATTTATCTTGATTCATTGTGATTTTTGAATACAGTGAATGCTTGGAGAATCTCTGTGATATTCAAATAGATTTGTGAATATTTTAATCATCAATCGTTCATGCTCAATCGTTAACGACTTTTTTCTTGATCTTAAATGTTAAATCTTCCAATTAAATGGAATCATTATTCTAGTTTAATTGAAATAAATCGATCGGAAACAATATTATAAATTATTAGATGGATCCTCGAAACCTTAGTTTTTCTTAATATCAATTCATTTTATCATTTTAGTTTTATTCAGTTATTTTATAAATCTCCATCTCAGTAATTTTATTTTATATTCGATTACACGTTCATTTTAGTAATTTATTTTATTTGTTTGAGTTTATTTTCTTCATCACATAAGTCAATCACTATGGATTTGACCCTATTAGGTACTACAACACCTGTAAATTTGCAGGTAAAACTGCACTAAATTTTTGATTCACTAGTTTGAGTCAAAGTTTAGGCGTAACAATCACCAGTCATTTATGTCACAGACTATAGGTATTATATAGTTTTCATTGATGACTTCTCGCAGTATACATGAATCTATCCTCTTTATTACAAATTTGATGCCTTTAGCCAATTTGTCAAGTTTAAAACCCTTGTAGAAAATCAATTGTCCACCACCACCAAACAATTTCAGTCTGATGAAGGTGGAGAATATATCTCAACTCAGTTTCAATCATTCCTACATACACATAGTATTTTACATCGCAAGACTTGCCTTATACCTTTGACCAAAATAGACTTGCAAAAAGAAAATTGCATCATATCTTGGAAACAGGTCTTACTTTACTCGCATATTCACATCTGTCCAATAAATACTGGGTTGATGCATATATCACAATTGTTTATCTCATAAATCGTTTATCTTCACCCACTTTAGATGATCAATCTCCATTTAGTAAACTATACAAGAAAAATCTTGATTACAAGACACTAAGAGCTTTTGGATGCAAGTATTATCCACTGCTCAAACCCCAAGGTTTGCATAAATTAGAATATAGAACCAAACCTTGTATTTTTTTTGGGGTATCATCATGCTGGCTACAAATGCCTTGAACCAGTCAACAACAATGTCTACCTATCCCTTCATGTCATCTTTGATGAGAATGCATCTCCAGCAAAAGAAATTGAGTCTAACTCACTGCCTTCCAGCATCTCTGCACAAACTGATGTACCTTTCAATGTAAATATTCCTCTCTCATGCTCACAATTTCCTCTTTCAACTTCTCATACATCTGTTAGTAATTCCATTAACATTGGTGCAGCATCCATAACTTCACATATAGCTCCTAGCCCTTTTTCTCCAAACAACCAAACTCTCTCTTCCAACCTTCCTATTCCTACATCAAGCTCCCCACCTTCTACAGAGCATCCTTCCTTCTCTACTATCCATCCATCTTCTTCCCAAGTGTCCACGACTCACCCTGGTAACCAAGTCTCAAACATGTTCTCTCAAACCTCGCACATTCCTTGATTCCAAACTATATTTCAGCACCAAACATCCATTTTCATGCCTTCATAGTGTCTTAAATGACGTTAAGCCCAGCTCATATAGCAAGGTTGCCACTAATTCTCGCTGGTAAGCTGCAATGCAACAGGAATTTGATGTTCTCATGGTTAATGGAGCGTGGTCCCTCTATCCTTGACCACCTAAGAGCAATATAATACAAAACAAGTGGGTCTATAAGATCAAACAAAAGCCTGATGGCTCAGTTGATCATTTCAAAGCTCGGTCGGTGGCTAAAGGGTTTAAGCAAGTCAGCATGGTCTTGATTACATTGAGACATTCAGTCCAGTTATCAAGCCTTCCATTGTCTGTATCATTTTATGCTTGGTAGTTCAGTTTGGGTGGCACATTCATCAATTAGATGTGTCAAATCAAATGCTTTCCTCCATGGTTCTCTACTTGAGGAGGTCTACATGGAGTAGCCTAAGGATTTAAGGATAAAACTTATCCTCATCATGTCTGCATATTACAGAAGGTTATTTATGGCCTTAAGCGAGCCCGTCAAGCTTGGTTTCACAGATTCTCTACTTTCCTACTAGATCTTGGATTTATCGGTTCTTTAGTTGATCATTCTCTCTTTATTTATCACAATGGTGCTGTCAAACTGTATCTTCTATTATATGTATATGATATCATTTTTACAGGCATTCACATTGATGTTTTACAATCATTTATATCTCAGCTTCAACTTGAGTTTCCACTTAAAGATCTGGGTCCTCTCGGTTATTTTCTGGGCATCCAAGCCACTCGCACCTTTCATTGTCTCCAACTCAGTCAAACCAAGTATATCACTGATTTGCTCACTCGGACACACATGCTTGGTGCTTGGTGCCAAGCCTTCCAAAACTCCCTGTTCTTCTGTTCCAAGCTATCACAATTTGATGGTGAACCTCTCTGTGATGCAGCTAATTATCGACATGTGGTGGGCTCCTTGCAATATTGTACCTTGACCAGACCTAAGATAGCTATCTCAGTCAATCAGCTTTGCCAACATCTCCATCATCCCACCTCAGTTCACTGGATAGCAGCAAAATGAGTCTTACACTATTTGAAGTATACTGCAGATCATGGTTTGATTTATACCTCAGGTCCACTTCAAATCTTAGCCTATTGTGACTTTGATTGGGTGGGCAACCCTAATAATAAACGTTCTACTTCTGGCCTTGCTGTGTTCCTTGGTAACCCTCTAATATCTTGGAGTGCCAAGAAACAAGGGGTGGTTTCTCGGTCCAGCATTGAGGTTGAATATCGCTCCCTTGCTTTGGCTACTACAGAAGTATAGTGGGTGCGCATGTTGTTTCGTGATCAAGTGTGACAATGTAAGTGCGTTATCTCTTGCCTCAAATCCCATCTTTTATGCAAAAACTAGGTATATTGAGGTAGATTACTACTTTGTACATGAGAAAGTACTTGATCAAGATATCTTAACCAAGTACATATCCACCCATAATCAAGTTGCAAACATTCTGATTAAGGGACTGTCATCCACCATATTTTAGTACCTTAAGTCCAAACTCGTTGTGGTTTCCCCCATTAGTTTGTGGGAGGGTGTTAACCAATACAATTCTGAGCATATCCCAATATGTATTGAAGATAAAGATTATGTTATTGTGGACTCTATTATTGCTGTTATTGAAGATAAAAATGTTGAAGATAAATCATCATCCAAAGTCATATTTGAACCATGTGAATGAGATCATATTCTATTGTGTTATACTTATCTTTAATATTTATCATTATCTGTATAATTCAAACTCAAGTGTACTCTACTATTATAAATACAAGATGTATCCTACGGGTTGATCAATTTGATCATCCCTCATTTTGCAAACTCTTTCAAAATCAAGAGTAATTAAATAAATATTGATTTTTTAATCAAGCATGATTATTGAAAATGATTATTAGCCAATATGCTTTAGAGCCAACCTATAAAATATTAGCCATAAGCACAAGCCAAAGCAAAAGCATTTGAGTACCCTTGATGAGCTATGAACCATTCCATAGCCATAGCATTTTAGTATAACTCTAGAGATTAGTATAGAGAGATTAGTTCTACTTTGCAATCAACTCCTATGTTTTGGTACAAAACACTCAAGTGAGGAATTGGTTACTAATAAAAAAAGTATTCTAGAAATCACGTGTAAAATAGTCTCCTTCTAATGGAGAATAGTTTTTACAGAACTGGGGTAGGTCCGGCCAAAGCCCATCGATTATGGCATATGACTCAGAAGATGCCATAATTAACAACCACAAAACCTCTGCATATATATAATAAAATAATTAACAATTTAGTTCTTGGTGCAGATCTAAATTGATATGGGATATCAATTACTTTCTTTAAAATCATTCAGAATGATATCAGTTATTTTCTTTTAAATCATATATTTATGCTCATTCTTACGGTATTAGTAAATATTTGTTTCAAGTTTGGAAGTAATTCTGATTTTGATTTTGACCAAATGTTTTTTAAGATTCTTATTTATTTATGTATTAATTTCTCATACAATAATTTCTATTTTTCTATTTTTAGAAAAATATACATAATTTTGAATTTGCAACTATTTAAGTCCGGCTTGTGGACTTCTTAAAATAAATTTGAATTTTTTTATTAATCAATATTATTCAGAGTTTTCTCTGTATTTTGGGCAAATCTATTATTTTCCTTCCCTGTGAATCTGTTAAAAATAGCCGTCAGAATTAATATAAATTCTATTCGGCGTTAGTTGGTATCAGAGTTTCAGCATCTTTCTTATGGTGATATCTTATCAGTGTCCATGGCTGGTAGTCATGATCGTGGTCGTCGTAGGCAGGTTCTGAACGAGAAAGTCCCGCACCGTAATCTTAGCGTTCAGAATGTGATGACTGAGGATTTGCATAGGCAAATTGCAGAGTTAACCCGACGTCTAACTTCACAGGATATCGGTGATTGTGAGATGAAAGATCACGATTCCGATTCCAGTTTTGAGAATCCATATCACAATCGTGCTCTATTTTGGGAGCACTGTGGTTGAGAGGAGTGTCATGGTGACTTCAGTTTTAGAATTGATTTACTATAATTTCCTGGTATTTTTCAGGTTGAAAGTTTCTTTGATTTATTGCACTAGAATGAGTGGATTTACTACTTCGAGGAAGAATAGTTTGAGGATATAGATTTTTTCATAGGGTTGAACTCCATACCAATCTACAATATCTATCCTGATGAAAATAACCTAGTAGATGAGGTAACTATTTTTATTGAAAGCATAAAGAATTTGGAAAAAGAAAATGGTCGTAAAGTTTTGAAGTTTCAAGATCATGAAACAACTTTTGAGACAAATAACTATGTTAATTTTCTTAGAGTTAAGGATTTTTTTTCAAATTCTCCTATGCAATTTTTTTTTTTTTTTTTTTGGATTTGAGATGTGGGAAAGAAACTTAATTTTGGGATATAAGATATTCAATATTATTTTATTTTGAGCCGATAAAATCAATTTTAGTTTTCCATGATCGTCGGGATGATACAACAAAAAGAAATAAATATTGGTTTAATTGGACATCCAAAAGATCGAGGCAAGAAAGTTTAGAATTTGAGGAAGAATTCTCTACAACCCGGTGAGAATGGTGCAAATCCAAATTGATATAGGATATCAGTTACTTTCTCCAAAATCATTTACAATAGTATCAGTTATTTTCTTTCAAATTATATATTTATATTCATTCTTACATTGTTAGTAAATATTTGGTTTCAAATTTGGAAGTGATTCTGATTTTAGATTTGACCAAATTTTTTATAGGATTATTGTTTATTTATGTATTAATTTCTCATACAATAATTTAGATTTTTTCATTTTCGAAAAAATTTTCATAATTTCAAATTTTGCAATTATTTAAGTCTGGCTTGTGGGTTTCATAAAATAATTTCAAATTTTATTGTTAATCAATATTATTCAGAGTTTTCTCTATATTTTGGGCAAATCTCTTGTCTTCTTTCCTTATAAATTATCTATTGAAACTAGTTTACAGAATAATCGCTATTCTATTTGGCGTCAATTCTTAAAGACACAACAAGATGGCCTTATGACAATAGTAATGAAACATTCAATTTTAACAGCTTCTAAACTATTTTTCTTCCTCACGAACGAGGACTCACACATGCCAAACACTAACCTAAAAGATCTACCCCTTCAACAAGATAGCTCCACTTCACTTCAACCAGCCAACACCAATGCATTGAACATATCTCATCAAATTAAATTGCATCTTATAAATTTTGCATGTTCATGTACTACATGAACACTCAAGGCTTTCTCCTAAGTGTTAGTTTTCCATTTGATAACTCTTTTAGTGACATCCAACAATGCTAAATACTTTATCTCCAAATGATATCTCAAACTATAAATTACCAACCTCAATGCTTATCAATTTTTTTAAAAAATTAAAAACATAGAAATCAAACTCAAAACCATCATACTTTATGAAGGCTTACTGCAACAGGAGGTCGGTCACACAAACATCATCAATTCTATTTATTTGAAAAAATATTCATGCCATAAATCAAGAAATAATTCCCTAAGAAATGTGTCATATGCTTCTGAAAAGTTAGTAAACACGTTGCTAATTAAGAATAACATTGTAAATATTAATGAGCTGATGCTTAAAACAACAATTTGAAATAGGTTAAGCAATCACTAATCCCTTACCAATCTGCTCTGTTTGGTAGTTTGAAATATAAAATTAAGAAAGAATTGATAATCATGTACACACTATCTAAATGTTAAGGCAGTATCATTTAAGATGTTCTAGCAATTTGAAAAGCCATTCATGATCTTATCACAAATCAACAAAGTTGGGTTCACATCACTAGGCAACAAAATCACAAATACGATCTCGTCAATAGGAAAAAAAATCACAAACAAAATATGAAAAATATACTGGGTGATTCTTTCATCGGCGAGTGATTCTTCTTTGCATGATCTGTCGCATCCCACGATTGGGTAATTCTCCCATCGGCAAGTGATTTTGCTTTGAGTGATTTGTGTCCCCCTTGGGTGAGTTTGCTAGTCTGTGATTTCCCTCCCATGATTCTTCTTGGTTGGTCTATTCTTTCTGTCCTCCCATGGGTGATTCTGTGGAAAACAAAAGGCTTTGTTTTCTATTAGGGTAAAATCGACATTTCAGCCCATTGATGTAAAAGGTGTTCATTTCGTGCTACTAAATGGGGCCTCTTAATAGCATTTTTGTATAAATAATTATAATTAATCACTGATAATGTTCTTATTGCTTATGAATTGGTTCCCTTTTTAAAGCATAAGAAAAAAGGCAAAAAAGGTTATATGTCTATTATATGTCTATTAAGTTGGATATGAGTAAGGCTTACAATCATGTTGAATGGAGTTTTCTTTCCAATGTAATGAAGGTGATGGGTTTCTAGCAGAGTTTTATTGATTTGATTATGTATTGTGTGAAATCTCTTACTTTTTCAGGTTTGGTTAATAGAGAGACAAAAGGTCATATTATTCCTTCCAGGAGATTAAGATAATGGGTCCTTTATCCCCTTATCTTTTTCTTCTCTGTACAGAAGATCTTATTGCATTGTTAAGAGAGGTAGGCTTAAGAAAGGAAATTTATGGTATAAAAAACTATAGAGGGGCTCCAAACATTAATCATTTGCTCTTTGACGATGATGGTGTTATATTTTGCAAAGTTAATGTGGAAGAGAATGGGAGGGTGCAATCTATCTTAAACTTGTATGAGTGTGTTTCGGATAAAAAAATCAACAAGGAAAAAATAGCTATGGTCTTTAATGGTAATGTGGATAGGGATTTGAGAGAAGAACTTAAACTTTTATGGAGTAATAGTGAGGTGCAGCAATATGAGAAATATCTTGGTTTACCACCAATTGTTGGTAACTCAAAATCAAGAGCTTTCCAGGAGATTAAGATAATGGGTCCTTTATCCCCTTATCTTTTTCTTCTCTGTACAGAAGATCTTATTGCATTGTTAAGAGAGGTAGGCTTAAGAAAGGAAATTTATGGTATAAAAAACTATAGAGGGGCTCCAAACATTAATCATTTGCTCTTTGACGATGATGGTGTTATATTTTGCAAAGTTAATGTGGAAGAGAATGGGAGGGTGCAATCTATCTTAAACTTGTATGAGTGTGTTTCGGATAAAAAAATCAACAAGGAAAAAATAGCTATGGTCTTTAATGGTAATGTGGATAGGGATTTGAGAGAAGAACTTAAACTTTTATGGAGTAATAGTGAGGTGCAGCAATATGAGAAATATCTTGGTTTACCACCAATTGTTGGTAACTCAAAATCAAGAGCTTTTCAGTCCATTAAACAGAAGGTTTAGCAAAAACTTCAAAGTTGGAAGGAGAAGTTATTATCTCAAGAGGGTAAGGTGGTGCTTTTGAATGATGCAGTTTTATCGATACCCACTTATTCTATAAGTTTACTTTCTTTTGCCTATTGGTTTATGTTCTGAATTAGAAGGGCTAATGTCAAGGTTTTGGCGAGGGCAGAGAGGTGAAGAAAAAAGGATTCGTTGGGTTAGTTGGTGTAGTATGTGTGAGGGTAAGTTAAAAGGGGGTATGGGTTTCGAGGACTTACGCACTTTCAACCTTGCTCTGCTTGCTAAGCAAGATTGGAGGCTTCTACAAGATAAGAACTCCTTATTGTATAAGTTGTTAAAGGCAAGATATTTTTCTACTATAGATTTCTTTGAATTTATGTTGGGAAACTGTCCTTCATATATATGGAGAGGGATACGGGAGGCTAAGAGATGGTTAAGAGAATGGTGTCAATGGAGGATTGGGGATGGTCAAACTGCTCATTTGTGGACTGAAAAGTGGATCCCAGGTTATAAGTCAATGGAGCAAGAAATTGGTTACTTAGATCAATACATAAGTGACTTAGTAGCCTCTATTAATGATGATTCGACTCAATGGCGGAATTTGGATAAAATTAGATATCTCTTCAAACCAAATGTAGTGGCAAATATTTTGAAAGTGGTGATCTCTCCTAAAATTATGGTTGATAAATGGATATAAGAATGTGAAAGAAGTGGCCAGTTTTCTATGAAAAGCTGTTACCGATTGATTATGCAACACAAGAATTCTGATTCAGCTGAAGGCTCTCTAATAGGATGAGGCATCATAAATTATGGAAGGTTTTGTGGAAGATGCTGGTTCCTAATAAAGTTTGAGTTTTTGCATGGTGTGCTTGTAAAGAAGTTTTTCCTACTAAGGAAAATCTGTTGAAGAAGCATGTTATAACTGAGGGGAACTACTACTTTTGTTTGAATTCAGTTGAAGACTTGTACCATGCAGTTTTTAGCTGTGTTCAGTTGAGAGAGATGGCATCAGTTTTTTCCGTCTTTGGATAGCAATGTTCATGCAAATTTCTTTGATCTAGTATTGCAGCTCGTTGAAGGTGAAGAGGTTGACAGATTAAGCTTAATCTTTAGTTTGGCTTGGGTGTTATGGTATTGGAGGAATAAAAAGGAATTTGAGCAATAGATTTTAAGTGTAAAGTATGTGATAGAACATGCTTTATTTCTTATGAAGAATTTTGAGGTTAAAGTAAAGACTCGGGTTGACCATTTCAATTGGAGACCTCCCCCAAAAAATGTGATGAAGCTGAATACGGATGAGGCTTTGTTTGGAGACCTTAATAAGGCAGGAATTGGGGTGCTTCTTCGTGATGCTGCAGGGAATGTGATCATGGCTACTCGTAAGGCTGAAAATGATTTTGAAAGTCCAGAATCTATTGAACTTTTAGTTATTTTTAGAGGGCTACAACTCTGCTCCAACATGGGTATAAGTGATATAATTGTTGAGACATAATTGTTGAGAGTGATTGTTTGATGTTAATGGAATCTCTACAGAAAAATAACATGGTCGATTCAGTTATGGCTGTGCTGTTTGTAGAGGTTTTCATGGCTCAAAACTTGCTTTGTAACATGTTCATTTAATCATATTTATAAAGAAGGGAATACAGCAGCCCATAAGTTAGCTAGAAATGCATGGAGAGTTGATGATATTGAAATGTGACGGGATTGTATTCCAAACTTTTTTTTTCTTCAACCATTTATTTTGATAAATATTTGTAATTGTCATATGGTATGAATGAAATACTTTTGTTTCTTTAAAAAAAAAAAAAGAAAAAGAATGATGAAATCAAAATGAAAGAAGTGTTTTTTTTTTCCAAATAAATGGTTCAAATATTGAATATAATTTCTGACATAGAGAATGGACAAAAACAGACTGTATATAAGATAAAAATTTATAACTTGGATACAAAACAGCCAGTTAATATTGGACAACAATAAATCATTTTAATTGAGTGGACCCTCATGTTGCTGTCCCACAACTTAGGAAAAAATAAAGGGACAAAGCCACATGTGGTCCACAGTTTGCATTTTACATCATGATATATTTTGTGTCTGCCTATGACCCATGAAAATCTTACTGAAAGAGATCCGAGACATGAAACTTTAAAACACACTAGAAAACATAAAATAAAATAAAATAAAATAAAATAAAATAAAATATATATATATATATATATATAATTAAGTGAATTAATGAAGATTATAGGGAGGTCATGCATCTTTTCTTAATCACCAAAAAACATTTTTCCAAAACAAACACAACAGTGCAATATTAATGGTCGGTTCTTTATTCACATGGACAGACTTGGAGGCAACTTCTCAGGAAATATTCAAAGGAAGTGACTCTCACTAGTACGTAAAGTTAATTCCTTCTGGGTAACCCACAGAATTTTAAAAGAGAAGTACTTGAACCGACCAACGTTTTAACAAACTAAATTAACAAAAAATAATAATAATTATTATTCAAGTGATTTCTATTAATTTTTTTATAAAAAATTGATTTTTGTTTATTTATTTATTTCATATTGTTAAAATCAAAGTGAGGTAAAGCTGACTGTCGGATCTTAAAATATAGTTTATTTGAGTATTAATATTGATGTTCTAAAAGTTTTTTCAAGGAGAGGAAATTTAATTTTCCACCTTATGATCAGAGAAGGAATAATGAGTTACGTATCTTTTGATGTCACAAATGAGAACCTCGATAAAAGAAAAAAACCATGGTTTCGTCCTTTGTTACAACCTTTAGAATAGTAACATATTCATGATATATATATAATGGTAATAAGTTTATATTAATTTGATATTATATTTTATATATTTTATTGATGTGATTAATTAACATAATTATTTTATATTGAATAAAAGTGATACAGTCAATTATATTATTAAAATATTTACAAAATACATAAAAATAACTATATATAAATTTTTTTATTATTTTTTTAAGTATTCTATTATTAGAGTTAAAGATAATTATTATTATTATTATTTTCAAAAATTTGGTTAGCAATTATGTCCCAAGCAGCTATCAATTTAGTCAATTAGCCATGAGAGAAAGCAACAAGAAGATAATCAGCGTACATGATGGGGGCCCTCCTCAAGAAATAATGATTAGGGTGGGCATGGTCTCCAGAAAAAGTCTGAGGCAAGTAAATTAGATTCCCATTCAAATTGAGCTTTCAAAATTTGAAGTTGTTAGCTTTCCCCACTCTCTTCTGAAAGGAGCGTGGGATATGAAAAATTCAAGCTAGCTAGCAGAAGAGCAAAAGAAACCTAAAAGAAAGACATGCCATGAAATGTGAAACACAATGCCACATGCCTTGTCCTCAGCATCCGTCCTTGTACTTTCTTTTTCTTGGTTCACAAAAGTTGAAAGCTACAAACTAGGCTGTCCCTTTCTCAACCCATACATACATCTAACATAAACCCTAAAAATGGAAAATAATAACTCATGAGATTTTAAAAAATAAAAATAGAAACACTGAGGTGAAGTTAAGAATTTTTAGAACCCAACAAATCTCTCTCCTTTTTCTGCCTTCATTGGAGCTCCACTCACTCCCCCTTATCTATCTCCCTCAACAAAACAAAGCCAACAGGTACAGAGCTCAGGGATTCTTTCTGCCTAACCTACACGACCTAAAGCTTTTACTGTCTACTTTATTGGCCTGTAAATTTGTAATGCAATCCTTGTCAGTGAATGAGTGGCTGGAAAGAGCAAACCGTTCTTCCTTTGCTGTAATTGTCTGTAAGTACTCTCTCACCTCTTTCTCTCGTTTCTTTATTTGTTTTATTACTTGTTTATTTTCAGTCAGTAGCCTTCTCATTTGTAGCTTCCAATGTCCTTGGAAGTCTCTGCTATTTCCCTTCTTAGCAAGATTTTCTTTTTCAAGATTTTTTAAGTAAAAAAAACTTGGGCTTTCTGATATGGTTTCTTATATTATACCATCTTTGCCTTTTGTTCCAACAAAAACTCCTGATGTATTTCAAAGATTCCGGTTGTGCACTTCTAGCTTTGCCGCTTTATTTATAGTTATATGTTTTCTACTTTCTACTGTTGCGTTGTTTGATATTTGGCAATTTTGAAGCTACCCAATAAAGATGTATGTGAATTGGTTTTTATCATAATTTTTTTCACTTGTTTGAGTTTCTAAAGCAGTGCTTAGTCTCACATAATTCGCAATTCTTGACTACTTGGTCCTGTTTTGATTTGATGCTGTTATGAACTAATTTCTCTTTAAGGCCGGTACTGACTCCATTTCATAGTGGAAAGAGAAGCTTAAAAGATTTGGGGAGATCAGGTGCGTGGTCGGGTAGAAGAAATCTAGAAGTGATTGTTTGTATGGACTGGCACTTGAAAGCACCTTCTTGGGATTTCACAGAATTAGAACAAGAAGCCTTTCCCAACACAGAAACAGTAGGTGGTTCAAGTAGTTTTGGATATCAAAGTACCAATGAAGGAGATTTTTCAGTTGATTTGAAGCTTGGTCAGTTGGGTAATTCAGCCAATGAGCCAGTAGTTAATAAATGGAAGGAGCCTGGAGTCTCAAAAATGTCATCATCACCTTCCGGATCATCAAAGAGGGCCAGAGCAACTAACAATGGTAGTAATCACCCAGTGTCATGTCTTGTTGATGGCTGCACTTCAGACCTTAGTAATTGTAGGGACTACCATAGGCGCCACAAGGTGTGTGAGCTCCATTCCAAGACTCCCCAAGTAACCATTTGTGGCCAGAAGCAAAGGTTCTGCCAGCAGTGCAGCAGGTATTACATGAATGATGGTATTTGTAGTCCTTTAGCTCTTGAGTTGTACTTTTTCTCAATTGTATATCCATCATGTTGTGGTACACTGATAGCTTCTTTTTTGTCCTTGTCTATTATTCAGAGTGATTGGCTTTTAAAAAGCATATGAACTAATCTAAGAACCACGAGCAGGTACTTCAAATGCTTCTCCATGAAAGGACAAAAAAAAGCTTCTGAACTTATTTCACCTATTGGCAATCTCTTGCCATGAGGGACTTGTGGTGTTACTTTTGTTTAGGGGTGTACTCTTAATCAACAAGAATTGACAGAAGCGTCCTTTCTGCTTATAATAGCTTGATAAAAAGTAGCTTAGGGGAAACGCTTAGTTAAAGAAATATTTATATCATATGAAATTGTGAATCAAAGTGGAGCTTATTTTTTATTTTCTGTTTTCTATCTTTCCTGGATGAGATAGCTAGGAGCACTCTGACACGTCCTTGAAGCCTTTTTATTAGATGGAAGCTGTACTTTTCTTTAACGCCCTTTAATCATTCATGCCTTTAGATGGTTTACCATAAAAAGGTCTTCCTCTGATATAAATTATTATAGTCTAGTTTTATATGCTCAAAAGTGGAGGGGACGACAAGGGAAGCTTAAAATTAGCGAGGAACCAGAAAACTTCCCTATAAATATTTTTGTGGGATCTTTGCTGATGACTAAGCTGGATTCTTCCTCCCAAAGTTCTTCTCATGTAAATATGATGGATTTGAATTTTAGATTTAATTGATGTCTATATAATAGTTGGATTTCTTATGCATGGAATCCTTCTCTAATGCACCATAAGCCTAGTTCCTCAACGGTTCCATCACTCTTTTCATAGGTTCCATTCACTGGAGGAATTTGATGAAGGAAAGAGAAGCTGCAGAAAACGTCTTGATGGACATAATCGGAGGCGAAGAAAGCCTCAACCTGAACCCCTGTCTCGATCTGGGAACTTCTTGTCCAATTACCAAGGTTGGCTTCAACATTACCTGATCTAATTCGATGTCGGCTCTGAAGTAGGAACGTCTGTCTGTCTGCATGCGCATAAATACATGATCAGATTTTTGTGTGTAATTATTTCCTCTAGAACTCTTTATGTTGAACATACATTTGGTAAGTGCTTAATTATCTTCTCTGATTGATGTAAGGTGATCTAGTGGCCACTAGAGTCATTTTAGATGCCTACTTCAATCATTGTTATTGTTTTCCTTTATCGCTTGTAGCTCTTTTTTACTACATCTGAGTTGAAAACTGCTTTTGGAAATTACTAAAACTGATATTCTTGAAGTTATTCAATCCAACATGAACAGAAATTTACAAGGATGTTTAGTCTATACATAAACCTTGTGTTTATAGGTTCATTCTCATCAAAGTTGCTTCAAGCTCCTAGGTAGTTCTAATCCCCAAACTGATTTGGAACGCTTGCCCACAGTATCATGTTATGGCTTATTAGAAGCCTTATTGTTGATAAGATGCACCAAAAGACTGTTAGATGATCATAGCAATGTGAATTTCTTTTAGTAAATATATCTTCTGTTCTTTTCAGGCACCCAGTTGATGCCATTCTCCAGTTCACACGTATATCCCTCCACTAACATGGTGAGCCCTGCCTGGGCTGGAGTTCTCAATACTGCTGCAGATGCTAGGCTTCATAACCAGCAGCAACAGTTACAGTTACTGGATAAAGAAAAACTATTTCTTGGATCATCCCCTAGTACTAGCAGCACCAATTATATGGGAGGGAAGCAACTCTCGTTCTTGCAGGGCGGCAGCACCATACTCAACAACCAATCGTCTCTTGAAGCACCTGAATGCCAGCCGCTTCTGAGGACCATTGCTTTATCGGAAAGTGGTGGAGCTAGGAGCAAAATGTATGGTGACAGGTTAACAACTCGAGTCCATGACTCAGATTGTGCTCTCTCTCTTCTGTCATCGCCTCAATCACAGTCGTCTGGCCTTGCTTTGGGCCACATGGTGCATCCCAATTCAGTCTCCCTGGTGCAGCCCTTAGACTCAAGCTTAAATGGTAACAACTTAGAGCCTATGGAATCAGTTCTGATTTCCAATGGCAGTGACAGTAACATCCATTGCCAGGGAATGTTTCATATGGCGTCTGAGGAATCACCAGCAAACGAAACCCCTCAAACATTTCCCTTTCATTGGGAGTAAAAAAAACTGCCACTTGGAATTTACCAAGCTGCATTATGTTTCTGGATTCTTTTGTTGACAATGGATTGGATTTCTTTCCTTTCTGAGGTAAGATGCTTGTTTATTAAATCTCCTTGATCGGTGACTTCATTATACTATCCTCATGTTTATGGGACTGACTACTATCGTTCTGCGCTTGATTTTGTAATGGTTGTAAGGAATATTCAAGTTTCTTTTCTTATCTTTTCCTTTTTCCAGTGTTTTGTCGCCCATGACAGAAACATATTCGATAAAATTCTGCTCTTTTCATACTTTATTGTTCCCTAATCCCGTTTAACTTTGATGTCAAATTCAATTCTGCAAATATCATGACTTCAAAACAGTGCTTCGCAATGGAAAAATTTGTATGGCATATTGCTGTCCATCTCCAGCCTTGATACTCCAAATTAAGCACTTTGAACTCTTTTCTAGCACTTCATGCACGGTGGTATACGGTTCCAATATCACATTCAAGCCTGTAGTCTTGCTGAACCCAAATCGAAGGACATTAAATATATTTTAGAATGTTTTAAATATTTTATTCATGAACTCCCAAAAATCAAGGAAAAAAACTTAAAAAGTATATCTTTGTGAACTCATTTTTATCATTAACTAACGTGGTTAGCCATGTCTCTTTACTTTTTAGTCTCCCGTCTCTCGACAAAAGAAAAGGGCACAAGTTGATCAAACAAAAAATACAGGTATTTTCGAAACCTAAAAGACTGCTACTTTTAACTACATTTAAGTATAAATTTTGGTTAGATATTACCGTTCATTTAATATGTGTAATTTCATGATATATATTATTCTTTTCATAGCTATACAAGAGTAATGTTACGTATAGTCGTGGAGTGTGCAAGTCTCATATAGTCATTATGCAAAAAGCGTAGTTCATTATTAAAAAATTAATTTTTTTTATGTGAATCTTGTATTTATATACTTATTACTGTAATTATTATATATATATATATATATACAGGAGAGCATGACTTGGTACCATTTTACTGTGGGTGCACAATGTGATCTTTAGTCAAAGAAAGCATCAAAAGATAAATCAGTTGAGAGAATCCAAAACCATGAAACGACAATGCGGCTTGGTTTTCCATGAAGAATGTGGAAAAGAGAGGAAAAGAGAGCTTATTTTTTCTTTCGAGCAGACAGAATTTTTTTAAGGAAAAGAGAATGGATAAGCTGTGATTAATATATTCATGTGGTAAGAGTCAGACGTACGATGGAGGTATTCATGAAATGATTGTATGTATGCCTTTACGGAATCAATAAGTAGTCTTTCTTCAAATAAGCTGATCGGGAAATTCCCAACAACTTCATTTTGCTCACAAAAGTCGCATGCATCCAACAAAAACCACCACAGGTTCAAAAAGTCATAACTTGTGACGTTACTATTTTCGTACTTACAAATTAAATATTATATTTTATTATTTTTAACATTATCAATATTGTAAATGCAATTAAATTATTATATCAATGTATTTATCAATTCATTTGAACGTGCACACATCTCTCTATTATAATAAGTGTGTATGGAGTTGTTATGGTAATAAACAGTGAATTTTCTTTTTTTATGGGTTAAGTCTGTATGAAATGAACAGTATCAATTTTTTGGTGTAGCTGTCTATCTGAAATAAAATTAATAAGTTCTCTCTCTCTTTTTCCTTCTAATTAATTGCGTCCGTACAAAAGTCTCTCATTCCTCTCATCTCTCACAATTCTATGTCTTTCTTTCTTTCTCCATAAACCTGTTCTCTAGATTTGAAATAGAATGCCAGGTGGCACTTTTTCTTCAAAGAGCATGATTCAACATTAAAAATAAAAATGACAGAGAAATGATTTAATAAAATCAATGACCAATGAGATATTGCTAGGTAGAAGTTTTTTTTTTCTCTTTTTATTTTTAATTTTTTAATCTCTGTAGATTTGGTGGTTGGTGGTCGGTGGGGTTAAACAATAATAATATATTTAGGAGCGATCCTTACTTGCTTTTTAGAAAGAAAAAAAGAATGCGAGAGGTCCTATACTTATAAATTAACACTAATTTTTGTGAGAATCAAGCAAAGAGAAATGAATGAGGTACGGGAAGTAGACTATACCATACAATTGATCAACAAATCTTATAAGACGAATTACCAAGCGGGTTCTTGGTCTTCGGTATCATCAAAGGGATTTCAATGCACACGGGACTAGTGGACTAGTACTTGATACATAATGCTGCTTTTCTTTTTATTATAATGCATCTATATATATAAATAAATAATTAACATATATATTTTCTACACTAGGCGAACGTCCTTGGATGTTGCCCCGTCACTAGTATACAAATATATATATATGTAAACATCATATAGCTCAAATTATAATTTCTATATTCAATTTAAAAAATCCTCATTTACCTTAATTAAAGTTTTGGTTGTATAGAAGAGAAAAACATGATAAAAAGATTGAAGAGATCAAATAAATATGTAGAAAAATTACCATACTTAGAGAATTTTTTTTTTCTCTAAAAGAATATGGGCTTGTTTTATATTCCTAGTGCATTATAAGCGTTATTTTTTTTTTTTTTTGGGCTATAGGAGTTCTTCCAAATTTTAGGAGGTTGGGATTTGGTATACGGGATAGTTAATGGGATTTTAGACCTAATTAGTTAACTTGGAATATAGGTTTATACATGGTTTAGTTTTTTCTCTTGTTACAAATGTGTAATATAAGGGGCGCCGATGATAGGTACCCTTCTCATGGAGGTTATGAACTTATGAGCCATGATAAGTGGCCCTTAATGACTAGTCAATGATTATACTTAGAGAGGCTATTATATAGCCCCTCCACCTTGTGGATGAGCGAGGCACATGTGCAGCACAACAGAAAATTTCTCTCTCAAATGTGCATTTCTCTAGTCTTGACATTTTAGGTTGTGGAACATGTGGGTGATGTTTTGGTTTTCTGCCACATAACATATCCTACCATCAACGGAATGAAACAATTATACTAGATTTAAGATATTTTTGACGAAGTAATATTATTTCCACTTTATACTTTGATCTAGTTTTTCTAATATTAATATAAGAGCCACATCAGTTGTTTCCAATTTAAATTTTGGTCGTGATTTTTTATCGACCAAATTTATTTGAAATGCTTTGCATTCTCTCTCTCTCTCTCTCTTTTTTTTTCTTCGAGTGCATGAAGTGATTCTGACCATACCGCTGTGAGAGGGGATTCGTGTGATGTTCGCTGCTTTGATGGATGCAGAACATTGTTAATGCAACCAAAGCACCACTACATAGACTATGAGCCAGCAGAATGCACTGTAGGGTGCTGTAAGCTCGCAAGAGGCAGCATCGGCGATGTACATCATGGGTACTGCCGCACGGGTGTTGTGTTTCCCGCCTTTGTGTCGTGACCACCATAGGTGGTTCGTGCACCTCGGTGATACACCCACAAGGCAACAGAGAGCACCTCATGAGGTGCTTGAGTGCCAGAGGGCAACAGTTTGCACCCGAGATACTGCGGCACCAAGTGCCGATGCTGTAAACCAAGCGGAGCAGTGCGATGGTGCACTGCATTCCAAGAGCAGTTGCACGCCGTATCATTCCCACAGTATAGTGCCCACCTAGGTGCAGTGCTACAAGAGCGGTTGCACTGCGATAAGAAGCAGCGACAAGGTTGGTCGATCTTGCTGCTCAAAGCCGCCCACTAGGGTGCGGTGAGTTTTGCTCCTCGCGGAGCTGCGCACAAGGGGAGTGTGACAATCTGTGTCTCAAGCAGTGCTGTGCACTCTGCTGTAGGTGGCCTACAACCTCTTCCTTAGGCACTAAAGGGTGGTGGCAAAGAGCACTGCGGCATCGGGGATGGATGTTATGCCACACAAGGCGTTGCGCGTACCAGCTGTGATGTCGCCCATGGCACTGTGTGCACCAGTTGGGTGCTGCTAGCAGCACATGCGACAGAGTTTCAGTGCTGCACGTTGTGCTAAGTGAGGCAGCGCTGTTATGATCTTCTGTTGCCGCTAGGAGCTGTGGTGGTGGTGCTGAAAGGGTAACAGCGGTTACTTGGCCTTTTTTTTCTCTCCTGTTATATTGTTATGTAACAGTCGGTTAGTGAAGAAGATGAGCAGTGCAAGTTTTTATTTATTTTTTTGTTCGTTTTGTGATGAATTTGTTTTGAGGGCTACCATTTGCCCGATTTGGCCTTGCCACTGGGCAGCCGCATCAGCCATTTAAATAATAAAAGGGAACAACACAAAACCATTCAAAAAGGTTTTGAAAATTTTCAGCCTACATCTCTTATCCTCCCTACTCTCTGTTTAGATGTTGAGAAATTTAAGAAATAGAAATGTCTCCCTCTAAGACATCTGTCCTCTTCTTTGTGAAGTCCAAGATGTCGTGTTATACACTCCACATTTAATGTGTTACTTAAATTTTATTAATTGTATTACAATGATTTTTATCAATTTTTTTTTTTTTTAAAGAAAACTGTTACCGACGTGAAAGGATAAAGAATTGTTTAGTTAATCAAAATTAAAAATTTTATTTTATTTTATTTTAATTTATTATTATATTTTTTTTAAATTTTTATATAAAATATAATAAAAAATTTAACTTTTTTAATCCTAATATAAGATTAATATTTAAAAATTATATTATAATAATATTTTATTTATTATTATTTAAAACATTTTATTTCATCTCATCTGTATAACTAAACATGACTTTTAGTTAAAAATAAATTAAAAATTAATTATTAATTTATAAAATTTGTTAAATCTATTTTATAATAAAAATAATTTTATAATTAATGAATTTAAATTACATCAATTGATGGGCACATTTAGTACTTACTTTAATACTGTCTTATATTTTTATGTAGAGCAGTGCTACATTCATTGAGGATGTAGCATGAGTTCGGTTTCGAGAAGAATAATTTTATTTTGTGATTTTTTATTTATTTATTTTATATTTTTAAAATATTTTTTTAATTATTAAATTGAAAAAAAATTATGGAGACACAATCGGCAGAGACATTGTCATTTCTCTTTAATGTAATCAGTTGACAAAAATATTATCCATTTTTTAAACATCGGAATAAAATTCCTGATCGGATGCTGGGAAGCAATAACACGTGGCGGAATGGGATTACGTTAATTAATTTACCAACGAACCCTGAAACGCACGTTTGTGCTTCGGAAAACCAAAGCAGCTTGTGCGAAGCGCGAAGCGAAAAGCGACCAAGCAATGGAGGAGGGGGAGCCATTGTCATCGCCAAAGACCAGCAGCGAACCCAAAAAGCCGTTTACGGTGCTCAGCCCGATCAACGACGACCTTCTCCACAACATTCTCTCCAGGCTACCTGCCATATCCTTCGCATCGGCGGCGTGCGTTAGCAAATCCTGGAACCACCTCTGCAATCGCATTCTCCTCTCTCGCCCTAAGCTCGCCTCTGCTCTCTCTCTCAACCCCTCTCCCCGAGTAAAGTCATCATTCTTCATTTCTACCACTCTCTTTAAACCTTTTTCCTAAACCTTTCCTTTGCTTCCTTATGTGATAGGAAATTTAATATTCATGGATTTTGAAATTCATTTACTTGTAAATTAAAATTGTTATAGAAACGGAGTCTTTGAAATGGGCGATATTAGGATAAAATAAGCTGGAGTGATTGAATTGGAAATTTGGTTTGAGATTATTTACATGAAGCTACAAGTGATTCAACGAGGGATAAGTAAATTTTCTTTTGTGCCAGCTTAATTTGTGACTAATTTGATACTAGAAGATTTTGGAAATTGCTCTTTTGATTTTAATTTCCCTGGCATTTTTTAATTTTATGTGGGAAATGACAGATTGCTGTAGAAGAGGTTCTTGAGAAGGTGCTCTCCGAGCCCATTCGGCCGCATTTTGCCATCGCAAGCATTGGTAGTGGATTCAGCTTGATTGATGCTTTTCGGCTTGTATGAATTCTCAGCTTTAGCAATATCTTTATCACTTATTGTATTTTCTTTCTCATTATTGTTTCTCAAACTCTGACACTTTGTGTTGTTAATCTTTTATAATTCAGATAACAAAAAAATTGGGGTCGCGTATGCCTTTTATTATTTCTAAGGCTAGTGGAATAATTGGAAGGGATGCTCTTACCAATGAATTTAGAGAGGTTTCTATTTTTATTTACTTTTTTTTTTTATTATTATTGGTAAACTGTCATTTTAAAGATTAAAAAAAAAAAAGAAAAACTTTAAATGTAGGTCAAGTGGGGAGATATTGGTGGTGATTCGGATGATGAAGTTGGCTATGTACCTGCAGAAGACGAAAACAACGGCATTGTTTTGACCGTGGGGTGTGTACCTGGATTAAAAGTTGATGCTATCCCACTTTTACGGTCGGTAAAGGTGACAAATTCTTCTCTGAAACCTCAATGCGGATTTTCTCTTAATAAGTGTTTTATTGTGGAAGTATTTGTTATTATGTTGATATCATGAAGGTATCTCAAATGGACATCATAAATGATGCGGAAAGGGTACCCTTTAGGGTGCAGCCTATCAGCCAAAGGACAAGCTTGGGATGAGCTGTAGGATCGAGCATTCTAGATTCTGTTTCACACTAAAATTTCCCTTGAATTACGTGTGTAGTAACTCAGAGATAATGCAGGCCACGTCTATGCTACAACTCCAAAGGGCTAGTCAATTTGAATATTCCTAGAATCACTTAAACAGTCCAGCTTCACCTAGCAAGTAGCCAATATGAGAATTAGCATTTATAAAACTACCTTTACAAGTTTCCATTCTATGTGAGTTATTTCTTTTCCCAATGTGGAACTAGGTTATTGCACACGTTCTCTCTTAAATCCTTGATGCTCTTGTCAAGGTCATGTCACACAGTGCTCCAGTATCGCATGGATGGCCTTACTAGGTGGCTCTAATACCATAGGTAACAACTCGGTGAAAGCGTTAGCCATATCTGCACTATAAATTATAAATTGTAAAGGACTAGTCAATTTTTAAGCTTCCTAGAATCACTTGTAAAGTTCAGTTACACCTAATTAGTAGTCAATGTGGGACTTTTTTTTTTTTTTTTAATGGGTAGTATGTTATTTTATTGATATAAAGATGGGCGTAGCCTAGGTATATTGGAAGTATACATGTGCATACACCTATTTAAAAACTAGAAACAGGTAAAAGAAAATCATGGAAGCTGAGACCATTCAAATCTAAAGTAATGACCCACAAAAATAAAGTCTTCCAAAAAAAATTCCGAAATTCTTCCAAAGAACTTTCATGATCCTCAAAATGTCTCTGGTATCTTTCACTCCAAATACACCAAAAAATACATATTGGAGCCATCTTCCATGCTGCTGCGATCTGTGGTGTCCTAGTGATTCCTTTCCTACTTGCTAAAAGATCAACCACCCTACCCGGCATGACCCATGCTTTACCCATTTTGCTGAAAAAATAGTTCCATATATCACAAGCAAACTCACAATGTAAAAGAAGGCTGTCCACCGTTTCATCACTATTTCTATATAAACAGCACCAATCCATAATTTAAGGCCACTCCTTAGATTATCAATGGTCATAATCTTTACTAGAACTGCTGTTCATACAAAGAATGCGGCCTTGGTGGGTGCTTTACTCCAAAAATTCTTCCACAGGAAATTGTGCCTTTGTTGCATGGTAATAGCTTCATAAAAAGAGCGAACCGAGAATTTCCCTTCTCTAGAGGGTTTCCATACCATCACATCTTCTGTTATGGCAGCAATAGGAATATTATACAGCAAGTTAAGAAATTCCACTAAAGCATTCACTTCCCAATCATTTGCATCCCGAGTAAGGCTAAGATTCCACTCTTGTGAATCTTGATTGATTACCCTCAAATCAGCCAACTTTTTTCCTCGTGCAATACTGAAAATTGTAGGATAAGCATTCTTTAAAACCATGTGTCCCACCCACATATCCGTCCAAAAGCCGATCCTACTACCATCCCCCAAACACAACTGGGTATTACTAACAAAATTGCCCCAACCTTTCCGTATATACTTCCATAGCCCCACACCATATGTCCCCCTACCCTCTTTAGAACACCAACCTCCCCTTTCACTACCATACTTCATGTCAATCACCCCTTTCCATAAAGCTCCCCTCTCACTATTATAATGCCACAACCATTTATCTAATAATGTCTTATTAAAAGCCCTCACATTCCGAACCCCCAAACCACCATCTCTCAAAGTAGAACACACCTTATCCCACCCTACCAAATGAAACTTAAACTCATCTTCTATACCACTCCATAAAAAATCGCAATGAAGTTTCTCTATCCTCATTACAATGCTAGCGGGCAGAGGGAATAAGGATAAGTAGTATGTGGGAAGGTTGGATAAAGTACTCTTGATAAGTGTGATTGTAACACCCCGTTCCCGTAGGATAGAGACGTTACTAACAAACATAATAAAATGCCCGGTAAAAAGACTCATTACTCTGAAATACCTTATTTATTGAAAGAAACTTAACTGAAAGGATATAAATAGTCTTGAAACTTGAAACTGAATAAAGCAAAACATGAGCTAATCTTAAACAAGACTAATTATTGAAATGACATAAAAGAAACTTAATCCTTGTGTAAATGACACTTATGCATCTCTAAGTCCTTATACTAAATCTACTCCTGGCCATCCAGCTCTGCATCATCATAATCACCATCTGTGGCAATCAACATAGAAGAAAACAAAAAGACAAACAACAAAAATGAGTCGAATACTCAGTAAATAATACATCATACCGTAAAATACTATCTAGCTTAGCATAAATTTGGTTTTTAAAGCCTTATCATAACTTTCATATAACATTCATGGATTAACAAGGGTGGAAACACTCATAATCATGGCAAACATGAAGCGTGAGTGCATGAGTAACTTGTTTATCTTGAATTGTACTTATTTCATGGTGAACCACGCTTGAGTCCATGGCACCACATAACTTGTCATGTAGTGAAACACGCTTGAGTCCGTGTTTCACTTAACTTGCATAACATGAAGTGAAATACGCTTGAGTCCGTATTTCACTTATCCTGCTTGACTTGGAGTGAAACACGCTTGGGTCCGTGTTTCACTTATCTTGCTTGACATGGAGTGAAACACGCTTGAGTCCGTGTTTCACTTATCTTGCTTGACATGGAGTGAAACACGCTTGAGTCCGTGTTTCACTTATCTTGCTTGACATGGAATGAAACACGCTTGGGTCTGTGTTTCACTTATCTTGTTTGACATGAAGTGAAACATGCTTGGGTCCATGTTCACTTAACTTGCATGACATGGAGTGAAACACGCTTGAGTCCGTGTTTCACTTAACTTGTAGTAACCACGCTTGAGTCCGTGGTACCGTCTTAGCATAACTGTGGTAAACACGCTTGGATCCGTGTTAGCTTAAAATGTTTATCTTTCTTGATGCATGATAATTTTCTTGGACTTCTTAGACTTTTCTAGCATGGCATATTCTTGTACATGGCATGACATAACATGATATATTCTTGTACATGGTATAGTATAGCATGACATGGCCTAACATGATTTAATCATTTTATGACATTTCATGGCATGCATGATCTTAGAACTAATGAACATGTCATACATGATTAGGCTATTTATTACATGGCATGCTTGACTTAAGTTATTGCATGAACAATACATGGCATATATGGTCTAAGTACTACATGAATGAAGCATGCATGATCTGGCTATTTTAATTCATAGAATACCTATCTTAAATTATTATATGATCATATCATGATTTCCATGTGATTTTTGTAACATTCAAACCATCAATCAACAATCCGTAAAAGCATAACGTATATATAGGCTTACTTTCATGTAAATCATCGTAATTCATAGAAGTTCGTGAAAGCAATCTAACCTTGACTTGGCTCTTAGCGCAACGTAGATAACCATCAAAACCATATCATATTATCATACCCAATTATAATATTTACATTACGTGCACATTTATATGATCATACTATTTACCTCTTAGCGCTGCTTCAGAAATCTCACGTCGTAGCTCGTGACCTATACGAGGCACTAGACGTTACTAATCTTTCTAGAAAACGTGTCGTAGCAATCTAATTACTTAAAATCTTACCATAGAGATAATTTAATAAATAAGTAATTAATAAAAAGAATAAATATAATCATAACATAACTAAATAATTTCTAACTGACTTAACCTAAATTCTAGGTTCGTATGTTACAATCTCCCCTCCTTAAGAAAAATCTCGTCCTCGAGATTATGTACCTCAATCAAACAAGTATGGGTACTTGTTCTTCATGTCCTCCTCTAGTTCCCATGTAGCCTCTTTTTCCGTATGGTTACTCCAAAGTACTTTGACCATCGAAATGGTCTTCTTACAGAGGACTTGAGTCTTTTGTGCAAGGATCCCAACTGGAAACTCCTCGTAGGTGAGATCCTCGCGAACTTGGAGAGGTTCGTATTCCAAAATGTGTGTCGGATCTGGTATATACTCCCGAAGCATGGAGATGTGAAAAACATTGTGAATCGCAGACAACCGTGGTGGAAGAGCCAACCTATAAGCTGTAGCTCCAATCCTCTCCAGTACATCAAAGGGTCCAAAATATCTCGAACTCAACTTGCCCTTCTTTCTGAACCTCATGATTCCCTTCATCGGCGCAATTTTCAAGAATACTTTGCTTCCTACCTCAAATTGTAGCTCTCGACACCTCTGATCTGCATACTTTTTCTGTTGTTCTTGCGCAATGGCGAGCCTTTTCCGAATGACAACTATCTTTTCACGCATATTTTGAATAATTTCCTGCCCAAGGATTCTACGTTCTCCAACCTCATCCCAATAAAGGGGTGACCGACACTTACGACCATAAAGAACCTCATATGGGGCCGCCTGAATGCTCTCTTGGTAACTGTTATTGTATGCAAACTCAATCAGGGTAAGTATTTAATCCAACTGCCCTTGAAGTCCATCATGCAAGCTCTAAGCATATCCTCCAAAATTTGCACTGTCCTCTCTGATTGCCCATCTGTTTGCTGATGAAAGGCTGTACTATAGGTCAATTCTGTCCCTCACTCTTTCTGTACACTTCTCCAGAACACTGAAGTGAAACGAGTATCCCTGTCTGATACAATCTTTGAAGGGATTCCATGCAACCTGACAATTTCGCGTACATACAACTCTGCCAATTTGTCTGTAGAATACGTCATCTGAACTGGAATGAAATGAGCTGACTTTGACAATCTGTCAATAATCACCCATGCCGCATCCTGACCCCCTAGTGCCTTAGGAAATCCTGAAACAAAATCCATACCAAATTCATCCCAGGTCCAAACCGGTATAGGGAGTGGTTGTAATAGCCCAGATGGCCTCTGATGCTCTGCTTTGACCTATTGACAAGTTAGACACTGAGCCACATAATTAGCTATCTCACGTTTCATACCGCTCCACCAGAACTGTTGCTTCAAATCTCTATACATCTTAGTGCTACCAGGGTGAACTATATAGAGTGAGCGGTGAGCCTTTTTCAAAATCACATCTCTAATCTCTTTAACATTCGGAACACAAATTTTTCCTTTAAACCTCAGAGTGCCATCCCCAAATATTGAAAATTCAGGCCTTTTGTCTTCTGGTACCTCTCCTTTGATCTTCACTAAGCCTGGATCACTGTTTTGGGCAACTTTTATCTGATCTATTAATGATGATCCCAAAGTCAGACTGCTCAACCGAGCCTGTGTGTCCATAATCATCTTTATCCCTGCTCTCTCCATATCCAAAAGAATGTGCTTCTGAGGGGTCTACATAGAAGCGAGGGTACTAGAGGACGATTTCCAACTCAAGGCATCTGCCACTACATTAGCTTTACCCGGATGATAGTTGATGTTGCAGTCATAATTCTTTAAAAGTTCTAACCATCTGCGCTGTCTCATATTCAAGTCTTTCTGAGTAAAGAAATACTTTAAGCTCTTATAGTCGGTATAAATCTCGCATTTCTCCCCATAGAGATAGTGTCTCCATAACTTCAAGGAAAACACAACAGCTGCAAGCTCTAGGTCATGCGTCGGATAATTCTCTTCGTAACTCTTGAGTTGTCGAGAAGCGTAGGCAATAATCTTCCCATGCTGCCTTAAGACACAACCCAAACCCTTGAGAGAAGCATCACTGTAAATGATAAATCCTGCATTGCCCGAGGGAACAATGAGTACAGGTGCTGTGACTAGTCTCTTCTTCAGCTCCTGAAAGCTTCTTTCACAATCTTCAGTCCATATAAATTTCTCATTTTTCCTCGTCAGCTTAGTCATCGGGGCTGCGATACTGGAGAACCCCTCGACGAACCTCCTGTAGTACCCTGCAAGACCTAAGAAGCTTCTGACTTCATTAACATTGGTTGGCGTGGCCCAGTTCACAACTGCTTCAATTTTCATTGGGTCTACTAAAATTCCTCCTTTTGACACGACATGCCCCAAAAAGGTAATCTCTTTCAACCAGAAATCACACTTCTTGAATTTTGCGAACATTTGTTGCTTCCTTAATATCTGTAACACAACCCTCAAATGTCCTTCATGATTTGCTGGGCTTTTAGAGTAGATTAGAATGTCATCAATAAACACAAAAACAAATTGATCTACATACTCCCTGAACACTTTATTCATCATGTCCATGAAGACTGCTGGGCATTCATCAAACCGAATGGCATGACTAAAAAAAACTCAGTGTCCGTAACGAGTTTTGAACGCCGTCTTGAAAACATCTTCTGACTTGATCTTGAGGTTGGTGGTAGCCTGAGCGTAGATCAATCTGGAGAAAACTTGGGCCCCTTGTAACTAGTCAAACAAATCATCAATTCTCTTGGTAAGGGGTATTTGTTCTTCACTGTCACCCAATTCAATTCTCGATAATCAACGCAGAGTCTCATTGAATCGTCCTTCTTTTTCACAAAAAAGAACCGGTGCACCCCATGGTGACACACTAGGGCCGATGTAACCCTTCTCCAACAACTCCTTCAACTGCTCCTTAAGCTCCTTCAGCTCCACTAGAGCCATACGGTAAGGTGCCTTCGATATAGGTGCCGTCCCAGGTAAAAGATCAATTGAAAAGTCAACCTCCCGGTCCGGGGGCAACCCTGGAAGATCCTCCGGAAACACATCCGAAAATTCCGACAACGGGGATATCTTCAAGCTTGGGTCCCTCTACAGGTGGTGCTACAAGACTAGCCAGAAACCCAAAGCATCCCTGTCTTAGTAATCTGGTTGCTTGCAAAACTAAGATCATTCGAGGTGGGGAGTTTCCTCTCTTTGCACAAAAGCTGAATTCTTCCTTGCCCGGGGTTTTGAAAACTACTTCCTTTTTAAAACAGTCTACACAGGCGTGATTTCGGAATAACCAATCCATTCCCAAAATTACATCAAACCCCATCATATCAAAAACTACCAAGTCTGCTAGAAGGTGCCTCCCACTAATATCTATAGGGCAAATTTTTAATTATGGTGTCGCAAACTACGTGCTCACCGGTAGGTGTCGCAATGGATAGGGGACAGTCAAGCCTCACTCAAATTTTTTTCACACTTCTTTTCCTCATCAGGAATCAGATAACTTGCAAACCTCGATAATGCCATGAAGGTGGCGGCATAGTGCTCCACCGTCATGGTTCCCTAAGCTATGTCAATAAACTGCCTAGCTCTTGCCTCCCGGAGTGCAGGAGAAAAGAATCGGTCCAAAAAGGCATTTTTGAAGCGGTCCCAAGTGATGGGTACCCCTTCACCAAGTTCAAGTTGCAGTAGCTCCCGGGTAGAGGTCCACCACTCATCTGCCTCATCAGCCAGCACATAAGTGGCATACTCTACCTTCTGTTTGTCAGTACAGAACAAAGCTCTGAAAATCTTTTCCATTCTTTTTATCCAACTCTCTACATCAAGTGCTTCTGCTTTGCCGTCAAAAGTCGGAGGATGCTATTGCGTAAACTGGTTTAGGGTGCAACCGACCCTGGGATTCCTCACTCCTAAACCCTAATCATCAGCAAGGTACCGAAGAAGTCTGGTAGTAGCAGCAGCCAATACCTCAGGCTCATTCGGTGCTGGTTCTAATAACATCGTTCATGCAATGAGTATAACTAATACAATCAATCAACAATGAAGCACTCAATCAAGCAAAACAATAATTAAAACATAATCATAAAGATCCTCGTGAACCTCGAGCTGGCCAGGAGTCGTCCTAGGTAATTTCTATCCTAACTTATTTCTTTTTCTTTTTTTTTTTTTTTATAAAACAAAAGGAGTCTACAGAATCTCTCGACCTGGGCTCTGATACCAATTGTAACACCCCGTTCCCGTAGGATAGAGACGTTACTAACAAACATAATAAAATGCCCGGTAAAAAGACTCATTACTCTGAAATACCTTATTTATTGAAAGAAACTTAACTGAAAGGATATAAATAGTCTTGAAACTTGAAACTGAATAAAGCAAAACATGAGCTAATCTTAAACAAGACTAATTATTGAAATGACATAAAAGAAACTTAATCCTTGTGTAAATGACACTTATGCATCTCTAAGTCCTTATACTAAATCTACTCCTGGCCATCCAGCTCTGCATCATCATAATCACCATCTGTGGCAATCAACATAGAAGAAAACAAAAAGACAAACAACAAAAATGAGTCGAATACTCAGTAAATAATACATCATACCGTAAAATACTATCTAGCTTAGCATAAATTTGGTTTTTAAAGCCTTATCATAACTTTCATATAACATTCATGGATTAACAAGGGTGGAAACACTCATAATCATGGCAAACATGAAGCGTGAGTGCATGAGTAACTTGTTTATCTTGAATTGTACTTATTTCATGGTGAACCACGCTTGAGTCCATGGCACCACATAACTTGTCATGTAGTGAAACACGCTTGAGTCCGTGTTTCACTTAACTTGCATAACATGAAGTGAAATACGCTTGAGTCCGTATTTCACTTATCCTGCTTGACTTGGAGTGAAACACGCTTGGGTCCGTGTTTCACTTATCTTGCTTGACATGGAGTGAAACACGCTTGAGTCCGTGTTTCACTTATCTTGCTTGACATGGAGTGAAACACGCTTGAGTCCGTGTTTCACTTATCTTGCTTGACATGGAATGAAACACGCTTGGGTCTGTGTTTCACTTATCTTGTTTGACATGAAGTGAAACATGCTTGGGTCCATGTTCACTTAACTTGCATGACATGGAGTGAAACACGCTTGAGTCCGTGTTTCACTTAACTTGTAGTAACCACGCTTGAGTCCGTGGTACCGTCTTAGCATAACTGTGGTAAACACGCTTGGATCCGTGTTAGCTTAAAATGTTTATCTTTCTTGATGCATGATAATTTTCTTGGACTTCTTAGACTTTTCTAGCATGGCATATTCTTGTACATGGCATGACATAACATGATATATTCTTGTACATGGTATAGTATAGCATGACATGGCCTAACATGATTTAATCATTTTATGACATTTCATGGCATGCATGATCTTAGAACTAATGAACATGTCATACATGATTAGGCTATTTATTACATGGCATGCTTGACTTAAGTTATTGCATGAACAATACATGGCATATATGGTCTAAGTACTACATGAATGAAGCATGCATGATCTGGCTATTTTAATTCATAGAATACCTATCTTAAATTATTATATGATCATATCATGATTTCCATGTGATTTTTGTAACATTCAAACCATCAATCAACAATCCGTAAAAGCATAACGTATATATAGGCTTACTTTCATGTAAATCATCGTAATTCATAGAAGTTCGTGAAAGCAATCTAACCTTGACTTGGCTCTTAGCGCAACGTAGATAACCATCAAAACCATATCATATTATCATACCCAATTATAATATTTACATTACGTGCACATTTATATGATCATACTATTTACCTCTTAGCGCTGCTTCAGAAATCTCACGTCGTAGCTCGTGACCTATACGAGGCACTAGACGTTACTAATCTTTCTAGAAAACGTGTCGTAGCAATCTAATTACTTAAAATCTTACCATAGAGATAATTTAATAAATAAGTAATTAATAAAAAGAATAAATATAATCATAACATAACTAAATAATTTCTAACTGACTTAACCTAAATTCTAGGTTCGTATGTTACAGTGATCCACCCCCCTTTTGATAAATACACCATTTTCCACCCGGCCAACCAACGCTCAAATTTTTCCAGCACCCCCTCCCAAATTGACTTAGCTTTGAAAGAAGCCCCAAACAGAAGACCAAGGTACTTCAAAAGCAATGGAGAAACCACACAATCCAAAATATTAGCCAAATATTGCTTACTTCACCAACCGCGACCATCTCTGTCTTAGCAAGATTAATCTTCAACCCGTATACTGCTTCAAAACAAAGTAAGAGGGCCTTCAAAGATTGGATATGTCCTGCATTTGCCTCACAAAAAAGCAAAGTGTCATCTGCAAACAAGAAGTGAGAAATAATGGTGGAGCTGTGGGTATCTCCCACTAAAAAGCCTGAAAAAAATCCTCCCCCTATTGCGGCCAATACCATTCTACTTAGAGCCTCCATTACCAGGACAAATAAAAGGGGTGATAATGGATCTCCTTGTCGTAGTCCCCGCGAGCTATTAAAGAAATCCATTGGATCACCATTTATCAAGATCGAGAAGCGCGCCGTTGACACACGATGCCTTATCCACTTCCTCCATCTTTCCCCAAAAGCACATCTACTCAGCAAATATACCAATGTGGACTTAGCACCTATGACTGTCTATGGTTTACACATTCTACACAAGTTATTCCATTTCATAATGTACGATTGGCTGTTACAACTTGATAACACGGTTTTGGTGGTTGGGGTCACGTATTTGGGTTTTACCTTGACGGGAGCATTAGACACAAATTGCACATATGTTTGGAGTTGACATCAAAGGATGGCCCCACCCATTGCAAAGGAACTGGATTTTGATTGGACTTTATATACCAGTTTGCAGTTTATTTAATTTACTTTTCAGACTGTTATTTTGGGCTGTTGTCTTATTTTAATGGGTGTCACTTGGGTTGGGGTTATGTTCTGGTACATTTAAACATAATTTTCTAGTACTGTTATAAACTTTGATGAATTAGCATATTTTGATGGCATATTGATTTCTTCCTCTGGATTCTTTCTTTCACCCCCGTAGTTTTATTGCTTCTTTTCTCTCTTCTCCCTTTCTCCTTCTTGGCTTCTTCTGACTCTCAAATTTCTTCTCAATATTGTGTTGTCCTGCATCATACTCCCTAGGGGCGGTTTAAAGGGCCTTGTCTTAGTGAGGTTCCATAAGAGATGATGTGGCAAGGGTGTGTAAGACAATGAGAATATGTTTCGTCTCTGGGATCAAATTGAGAAAGTGAACAGGCATGTGTTTCAGATTATTTAAGAAGTGTTGGCTTGTAATGTACTTTTAGTCTTTTCGTAGTTTTTGGGGAAGTGTTTTATTTGTAATGTGTTCTTGAGCTGTTTGAATTATTTAAGGACGTTGACTTTAAGAACTTTTTCACTGATGTCAGGAACCACGAGTGGCAATGGTTGACAAGTTTGTGATGGATATTAAGGATTACACAGCTTCTGTTTCAGGTTGCACATCCCCAGTTGGGATTATAATGTTTGGAGTAAGTTAGTGCTCTTTTACTTGCTTGCTCGCCCTTCTATTGTCTCTGGAGGAGTTCATCTTTCATTGCAAATTTAACGTGTGGTGTGGGTGATGTTGTAGGAAGGACTTGCTGACATGAAACCCGTTATTGATGCTTTGGGTGAGTATGCTCCGTATATTTTTACCTCCTATGAGAGGAAAGAGAAACAAAGTCACTGTTTGGTTTCTGAAAAAATGTAGGCATGGAAGGCTTCCTCTGGTCCTTGAAAGTTTTATTTATTTGTATTTTTTACAGGCAGTGCCTTGTGATAAGCTAATATATAGCTAGCTTGTGCTTGACTGGTTTAAGTCGCTTATGAATCACATATTGCAGATTATGCTCTGCCAATGGAAACCGTCATTGTGGGTAATGAGAGAGGCTGCTTTCTATACAAAAGTGGGGATGAATCTAGAAATGTCTGTGGGAGTGCAAAATACTTATCAGATGCTGTAGCTCTAGTATTTGCGATGGATAGAGATGAATCCGTTGGTATTTATTGATGTGTTTCTTTACCTAATTATTTAGCATTGCCATAAATAATTTGTTTGTGATTCGCACTAAAATTCTAACTTCCTCTTTGCTTGACTTTAAGGATTTTCATTTTCTTACCATTTTTTCTTTTTCGGTTTGGTGTGAATTATAGGTAATATTCAATTCCATATTGCATTGTCAAGTGGTGTATCAGCAGTAGGTCCCATACACAAGGCAGCTTCTGTTAGAGAGAACTGCTCTGATTGTACTACTTGGCTTACTGCTAGAAGGGAAGGACAACGTGAGGTTCTTGATGGCCAAAGAATTCTAGATGATATCAATGATGAGGTAGACTGTTGCTTTCTAAAAGTGAATTTGTGGTTAAATCTTAATGTTGCTTCCTATAGATTCGATTCTACCATGTCACATAGAATGAATGTAGAAACATGCCTTGTATCTGTTTCTCTAGCCCCTTTCTATGCTGTTGGTTCTTATGAAGTGAAATTTAAAGTGAATATGTTACAGTTGGAAAATCGTATTGAGAGTCCTGATCTGTACATTGGGGTTACAAAACGAAGAAAATGCTGTGTTGGGTCTGAGAAACCAGGGTCAATAACATCCTTGGCATTCCATGGAGTTATAGGGTAACTTTTCGGAACAACCCAAGTGAATTTTCTTGTGCTGCTACATCATTCTTATTATAGTTAAAGTTAACTAGTTCTTTGTTGCAGTCCTTTTGGTTTCATAATAACAAGAGTTTTTTTTTGGTCAACAGCGCAGACGAAGAGTACCTTTATGTCAATGGTATTAACATCAGAACTGGTGATTACTTTCAGTTCTACCATTCAGATCCCACTACCGCATTGTCCACATGCAGTGATGCCTCTTCAAACCTCAAAAGTCTGAAGGTAGATGGAAATTCCAGCAATGGCCGTCGCCCGAGGGCTGTTGCTGTTAATATTGCAAATAAGGAAGTTTTTGGAGGGTTTATATTCTCATGTGCTGGCCGTGGTGAGTCTTTCTTCGGACGCCCCAGCGTTGATAGCACTCCATTCACGGAGAACTTCCCGGGGGTTCCATTGGCAGGAATATATTGCGGAGGGGAAATTGGACGCGGCTTTTCAAGCTTGATTGAAGAAGGCAACAAAGAAGGCTCCGTACACTGCAGTCTGCATGTCTATAGTACTGTTTATCTTGTGATGTCATATACCACAGCTCGTCTAGAGCATTAATATCCATATGGGGGGCAACAATAGTACTGTTATTTTTGCCCAAAAATTAATATTCTGTTTCACTTGCAAAAGGAAGACGCTCTAGAATCTAGACCACAGGCGGACAGTGCCCCTTGGGCCTTAGCTATTTGATAGGTGTATTATGGATTATGGGAGATGTATTTGTTTGCCTTTTTGCAGTTGACTGTTCAGTTTCTTCCACATTTCTATGGACTAACTATTTTCTATGGACATCAAAATTTCCCCCCTTTTTATTTATTTTTATTAATGTGGCTGTCATGAATTGTTGAACGTGGACTGACTTCCCAAAAAAAAAAAAATATTGTTGAACATAGACTTCACTAACCATTCAACTCCCTTTTCTTTGGTTTCTTTCTTGTGCTTTTAAATTCCAAAAAACACAAAAATAGTGCTAAAATCCATTATAGAAATGTTTTCGTTTTCTCAAAAACAAATTGTTTTCGTCGAATTATTCATGAAAACAGCCCCTTTTTAAGAATTGGCTTTTCGTTTCCCATCTCATGGAAAGGACGATATTTTGAAACAACCCGTACGTTGCTTCTGAAATTATTTGGTTTTCAGCTTAGGAACTGGTGAAAACACTTGCGTTTGCAAGTTTCTTTCGTTGAATTGATCTCTATGAAGGCAGGTTGGTTTCCGGAAATTTGAAGGTTCGCTGTAACAAGAGAAAATATTACGAAATAGTGCAGCAATATTTGGTTCGCTAGCTGTCTCTGGTCCTTGAGCCTTCGCTAGCTATTCAAACTCTTATTTCAGATATATATTCTTGGTCTTTTCATTCTTTCAACTTTACCCAATAAAAACTAATTAATGCAGTGATGTAGATCGAATACAGGCCAGTGAAATTATGCAGCAAGTGGTATTTGAGCATGAAGGCTGGAGCTAGCTGATCAGTTCTTCCAATCATATGTTGAATTTTGAGGAAGAATTCTTCCCCTAGCCTCTTGGCACTGGAGCATAAACTAAAACAATTAGAATTATCAGTTCATTACTGGACAGATTAAAAAAGCACATGACCTTTTTTTAAGAACAAAAAGTGGTACTTGAAGTTTATTAAAAGTCTCACTTGTAGCGAAGAACTAGCTAGTACCCAAAACTCTAACGTCGTGAGAGTCACGTTCGAACCTCAATAAAACCCAAAACCAATTGCTAAAACGGCCACTTACAAAACTGATTTCAAGAATCAAGATTAATATCATAAGAAGAAACATATATATTCCTAGACTCAGTTGATTTATCCGGAGTTTGCAGCTGAACAAAGTGAAGATGCATACCCACAGACATAAGATATGCATAAAACTCCTTGCTTTTGATACACAGAAATTCAATGGCTAGTGCGTATAAAGAAACTAAAGCGGACTTTCCAAAAAAAAATCTATATTGGAATGCACACACATGACAATAGGACTCTAATTGGATACTCATTTTTGTCGGAAAGGAGCTAGCTAGATTACTTTCTTGACACCATATATGCATGGTAGTACACCGTCTAATGAACTGAAGTGAATCTCGACCGCCCTCTACATATTAAGTTTTACGGTCCCAAAGCAGTACCATCATCATCTTCTTGATAGGATGAGCCACTTACTCTCTCTTTCCCATCTATGCAACCAAACAGAGTGGAAAGATAATAAGAAGCATGGTAAACCATATATACTAGGGTACGTAAGAAAAGATATTAGGATCATAGTTTCAGGTTTCTGATCAAAAGCAACGTCTTCAAGTAAGAGTGAAATTTTTAGAGGCAAATACACTATTTTCCATTTCTTCTGTGACAACAAAGTAAACTTTTGATCTATATGCATGAAATTCTTTTTTGTATATGCAAAAACTTGGGGAATGGGGAGACGAAAGGACCATCATTGCACTAGTTACCTTTATCAGTAAATCATTTGCATGCCCTACTTTCAGAAGTCTCAAGTTCTGAAAACGTGTTATATATATTTCCGGCAGATCATGCTAAACTATATACGGTATCCAAATATATATTCCGTATGCTCAATTACACTGATGGTATCCTGAATGAATGAGGAAATTAAGTTTCATTAAAAAAAAAAAAAAAGACACTGATGATCTCATAAACTCGTGACCTGTTCTAGAGGCCAGTAGATCGACCCGGTTTCCTCTGATCAATTGCATTCTAAACATGATACCATCAGAGAGTTATCGAGGAAATCAACAATCCTGCACTAAAGTTGCATATATATGATCCATAAAATAAAAATCAATGTAAATATGAGGTTTGTCCCAAGGATATTGAAGGAGCATAAACTTATGATATTGGCACGGCTCAATCAGATTAAAGGACCCAAAACCCTTGGGAGATTTGATTTGATTGAGCCGTTCCAACATCCCATGAGTTTTCTCCTTTTTCTTACCCTTACGAGAAGATGGCTGACGATGAACGATGAAACAATCAACATGTTCATGATCATCTCAATCACGTTTCCGATAAACCGAACTTGTTCATGATTCAAATTTTCCAGATGATCATGAGCTGCCAATCTACCTACGTACGTGGGTGGATACACACCACCAAAATTGATGCCTGCAGTTACATAGCCATGACAGCAAATTGGTAGGGAAAAGGGGAGACGAAACATGACTTGACCTACCGGCCGGTCGCAGTACTGGTACCGTGGGGGCGGAGGAAACCTAAGTAAGAGAAAGAAGAAGAAAGTAGAAGAAATAGGAGAGGCGATTAGCAACCAAATTTGGATGGTTGAGCTGTCAAAATCCTTGCTTCAATTAGAAGAAATTTAATTGACATAAAAAAAATGTCCCGGTTAGGTATTCCACAAGGCATGGTGGTTGATCATGCATGCATATATGACAATGTCAAACGACAAGGAAGGTTCCTAATTTCCTCACTAATATTAATGTCTTATAGAAACACCAATTTCTCCATTTAAAATGTCTTATAGGAAGAGTAGGGTAACTCTTTATAAAACCCAAAATGAGTTTGTTCCTAAACCTTGTGGGACATCTCAATATGCCTCCTCACGTGTGGACCGATATTTCCGGTACTATCATTAATGTGGGTAGGTCATAAGAGTCCATCATCGACTATAGATTAACTTGGCTTTGATATCATATAGAAATACTCATTTCTCTCCTTAAAATGTCTTATAGGAAGAGTATGGTAACTTTTTATAAAGTCCAGGATGAGTTTGTTCCTATAAGCCGTGTGCGACATCTCAATATGTTTCTAATTTCATTTCCAAGACTAGTCCTTCTAAAATGGTTTTAAATCTTTCTATCATATTCCTTTTTCATGCATAATTATTAATTTATTTTCATGATATGATCGATCGGCCTCAATAGTAATTCATCATGCCATCCCTATCATATATATATGATGTCCGAAGTACGGTATATTTATTGACTTTATTGAGCTACGTACGTACGTTAGTTGCTGTACTGTTTAAAATAAGTACAAATTAAAATGCAAGGATATATGTATGTACGTATGTGTAATATGTATGGCCTATTCGTCTTGGTTACAAAATGTACGTACCGGAATAGTGATTAGAGCTAGCCTTATCAACTATACCAAACCGTGAATAAGGCATGAACTGTCCCATATATATTCCACATGATAAAAATTTAGTTGTTTTACACATGAAATGATGCTTACATGGTGGGATGATAGCATCCTCCACATCATATTGTGGTGGAATGGTCCCAAGCATGACATTAATTAATTAATTAATATAATAACCCTAATAATTAGTATGATTAATACTAAATAACAAAAATAACATCAATGGGCTAGCTAGCTATTTCCACCTTGCCTCTCAACCATGCATTAATTACATTTTTTGGTCCAAATAAAATACAATAACCTAATAATCATTCTTGTTGGTGGTGTCATACCCGGCCAAAACTAGGGTTGTTGAAAAGGGTTTACTATCATATCATTAAGTGGTAAAAGGAGTTTGACATTAAGAAATCCAACACCTAATTAAATGTAGCAATTAATTTAATATTATATTAATACTGTTATTGCAAGATTTTTCTGGGTGGGAAGGATTTCAAATGGTTTTTCCATTCTCTCCACTAAAGACACGAAGAAAAATATGCTAGCCCATTAGCACATACATACCTAATTTCTTGTCCCGTCCTCTCCACCACATAGCTAATGGTTTGATTAAGAAAATGAATATATACTTCGACTTTGAAAACAAAATTAGGTTTCATGCCCCCTTAATATTTATCAGTAGAATATGGGCCATACGTTTTAAGTTGCTCCTTGAGATTTGCCAACTGATCGACTGATTGCCAAAGAACCAGCTAGATCATTAATTACATATATACCTTATAATAATGGGAGTTGTACTGTTCGATCGATCGGCAGTTGGTCCCCAAGGAACTGGCCGATTGATTTACATGCGTTTTTAACCCTTTTAAGATTTAGTACCATCTGTTCCTAGTCATGTTATGCTTGGATCAACATCATGTATTCTCCTAGTACTACTACTATTGAAAGGCAAAGGAATGGTTAACATGACCGCTGTGCTTGTATGTGGACAAAATAAAACTCAACTTCATTTCCATTTTCATTGACATTCACTATATAAATAGTCCTTCTTCCTTTATCCATTGCCCCCATTTTCTAAATTCAACTAATTCCCATTTGTTGAAGAAATACTTGATCATCATGATTACGACCAGTCTTCCTTGCATTTATTTGACTTCTTCTCTGTCTCTCTCCTAGTTAAATGAATGGCACGCACTGTCGGGACAGGGGTCATAAAAATCAGTAGGCTACCATTCAAAAGCTACGAGAATTTGGTACACCAACAAAGAAGCTCGATCGTACATAACTAGTGTACTTTCTGTAAAACTATAAAAAGGTATATGTTTATGCATATACACGTTTGAAAAGAATGGCTTGATGCTGTTTACTTTGTATTCATTCCTATATATAGAGATTTACATACAATTAATTGAATAATAGAAGAAGAATAAAACGGAGATTACAAGTCATTTGAAATTTAAAAAATGGCTAAATTGTTGCTACAGAATCTTTGAAATCCTCTCATGATCTTCGGTGGATGTTATGCCAGCTAATACTCTAACACCTCTCCTCAAACTGTTGGAGAGAAAATGTACACACAGTTTGTTTCTAAAAAATGTAAACCGAGTGGCAGTATGACTTTTTGTAAAAATATATGCAGTCTTGGTCTTGTGTTGAAATATGCTTAACTTGTATATCACAATTAACCACCTTCGCCCTAACGAAATGGTAATTGATCTCTATGTGCATCATGCGTGCATGAAAACGGGATTAGAAGCTAAAGCAATGGCACCTATGTTGTCACATCACAAACTTGGGGCAGTTGGCAACGTGATATTTAAATCCTGAAAAATCATATGAAGCCAATACAACTTAGCAGTTGTATGAGACATGCTTCTGTATTCAGCCTCAGTGCTTGACCTAGAGACAACTCCTTGTTTTTTACTACTCCAGGAAATGAGATTATTGCCAAGAAATACCCCATAGCCAGTAGTAGTGCTACGTCTATCATCTGGGTTGCCTACCCAATCTGAATCGCAATAGGCATTCAGTTTTATGTCCCCTGGAACATAATAAAGACCAAAATCTACAATGCCTTTTAGATATCTTAAGACACGTTTCATAGCCATCCAATGTATATCACGAGGAGAGTGCATAAACTGACATAACTGATTTACCGAATAAGCAATATTTGGTCTTGTGATCGTGCAATACTGAAGAGCACCCACAACACTTCGATATTCAGTTGGATTATATAATATGTCACCAGTAGTAGATGATAGCTTTGAACCAGAAGATGATGGACAGTTTAGAGGCTTCGCACCAAGCATGTGTGTGCTGTCCAGCAGATCCGTAATATATTTAACCTGTCGGAGGTGTAAACCATCTTGGTTTCTTAGTTCTTCAACACCAAGAAAATAGCTCTACTCACCCAAATCTTTAACCTAAAACTCTTGCTTTAGTTTATCAATAAATTGATGGATTGCCTGACTGTTGGAACCTGTGACAAATATATCATCAACATATACTAACACAAAAATGCATAAAGTGTCAGAAATGTATGTAAATAAAGAATAATCCATCTTGGATTCTGAAAATCCAAAATCAAGTAGCTGCTGTGAGAGACGTTTAAACCAAGCTCTAGGAACTTGTTTAAGACCATAGAGTGACTTATGCGGGCGACAGACATGATCTAGAAATTTTTCATCTACATAGCCCTTCGGCTGCTCCATATACACCTTTTCATCCAAAATGCCATGGAGAAAGGCATTGGAAACATCCAACTACCTAATATTCCATTTTAAAGAGACAGCAAGAGCCAAAACTAGTCGGATGGTTGTAGGCTTCACTACTGGAGAGTAAGTGTCATAGTAATCAATACTAGAAAGTTGATCAAACCCCTTAGCTACAAGCCTTGCTTTGTAGCGTTCGATACTGCCATCAGGATTCCTTTTAATCTTATAAACCCATTTATTTCTAACAACACGTTTGTTCAATGGTCTTGGACAAAGAGACCACGTCCCATTAGCCATCAATGCATCAAATTCACATCCCATTGTTGCTTTCCATTCTGGTTTAGTCACTGCCTTTGTAAAACAAGTAGGTTCAGATTCAATAACAATGGTGGAGAAAACACGGAGGGTGACGGGTAGCAAATAATGTTTTAAAACCAGGGAACTCTTTAGGTTTGAGTTTTCCTGTTTTAGACCTAGTAACAATTTCTCTAGGTGGCATAGGAGATGGCTCAGGATGAGTTTCAGGATGAGTTTCAGGAAGATTGTTTGTATTAAGAGGATTAGATGGCAGGGAGGAAGGTGCAGGTAACTCAGTATCTGGTGCTACAGGGGGATTTGAGGACTGTGTAGCAATTGTTGGTAAGATTGGACTCTCGGGTTGCACAGCTTGCGGATGTATGAAGTCGGGTCATGTAATACTTGGAATAGGATCTAAATTTTGGACATTGGAAATTAAAGGAATTGTAAGAGGTATAGAAGTCATACCTAAAAACTAGTTGCTCGTGTGGTTGGTAGAGGATAGGCGTTTGTCCAAGTGAGGGAAACTGTCTTCATAAAAAACCACATGTCTGGAAATCAAAACTCTGGTCGTGTCATAATCTAAGCAATGATACCCCTTTTGTTGATTTGAATATCCTATGAAAATACATTGTTTATTTCGGAAGGCTAACTTATGATTTTCATATGGTCTAAGATAAGGGTAACAAGTGCAGCCAAAGGTTTGAAGTTCAGAATAATTAGGCATTGTTTTATGGAGGAGAAAGTATGGTGGTAGATTCTTAAGAACTTTGGTTGGTAAGCGATTTATCAAGTATACTGATGTCAAGAAAGCATCTACCCAGTAACAAATAAGAAGATTAGCTTTTGCTAAAAGAGTTATTCCCATTTCTTGGATATGTCTATGTTTACGGTGAGCTATACCATTTTGATGAGATGTATAAGGGCATGTTAAGCGATGAAAAATACCATTGATTGCTAAAAAACTTTGAAAATCATTAGATAAATATTCTCCACCATTATCAGATTGCAATTGTTGAATTGAACAAGAAAATAAATTTTCAACAAGAACTTTATATTTCTGAAAAATTGAAAGAACATCACTTTTGAAACGCATGGGATACATCCATGTAAAACGACTGAAATCATCAATAAATAAAATGTAATAGCGGCAGTCTCCAACCGAAGTGATAGGAGATACCCAGACATCAGTATGCATCAAAACTGAAGGTCTTGTGGACTATCTATGGGAATCACTAAAAGGTAATCTTTTAGCTTTTCCTAACTGGCAGGAATGACTGACACTAGACTTGCTAACTGATTCTTTTATTGGTAGGAAAGAAGATAAATCATCTAAGGTGGACTTGGAAGGATGACCATGACGATCATGCCATTGATCCCTGGTAGCCTTTGTCCCCAACTTGGAAGTTAAACAGCGGAACTTATTGATGTAGCGCTTGTTCCCATTGATTGGATAGAGTCCATCCTCAACTAGCCCATGGAGCAACAGTCTCCCTGTCTTGTTCTCCTTAACACAAAAATCAATGCAAGTAAGAATGAAATAACAGTCATTATCTAGGCAAAATTGGTTAATAAATAAAAGATTAGTCGCAGCTTGAGGACAATGAAAGACTTTATTCACTCGAAAGGAATTATGAGCTGTATTTAGAGATGAAAAGCCAGTGTTTTGGATTACTAAACTTGAACCATTGCCTACTTGGACAGTTTCAAGGCCATCATATGGCTGAAGAGTTGTTAAATTTGCTGCATTGGCAGTAATGTGAGCGTTAGCCCCACTATCCGCATACCAAGTCTTCTGCTCAAACGTGTTGTTAGCTTCAACAGCCATCGTTGCCAATTCAAAAGGTGGCCTCCTGCCTTAAAAAGAAAAATTAAATCGCTGGAAACAATCCAAAGCAATGTGACCATGCTTCTCACAATTTGACATTGTGGTCTTTCATGTGGAGCTACACGATCATTGTTAGACTGAAATCTTGGAGGGCCACGAGGCTATGCTGATGCAGCAACTTGTTGAAATTTTGGAGCAAGACCAGCAAGCTTCTTTTTTTGATAATTAGATGTCTTGGTAGCAAATGCAAAATTCAGATTTTGCATCAGAGTAGAGGCTTCAATCAATGTGTCAAAACTTAAAAGTTTAGATTAAAAATTATCAAGAGATAATTCCTTATCCGTGCAAGCAAAGTTGTAAGATGTAATAAATGGAGTAAAGGTGGCACAAAGACCACTAATTAAAAAAGTGATGAAATCCTGATCATCCACAGGTTGGCCTGCAGCAGCAAGGTACTCAACCGATTGCTTAGCATCTTCAACAAATGCAAAGCATGACCGATTGCCTTGAACGATAGTTTGAAGTTGTTGCCTAAAAAGAGCAATATGGGACCTTGAGGTAGCTGAAAATCTGGTTCGAAGAGAATCCCAAACCTGTTTGGAAGTTTTCAGACTAAAGACAGTAGATACTAGCTTCTCAGAAATAGAGGCTAGTAACTAGCTCAAAACACAATTGTCTTTCTTGAACCAAATTGCATAAGCTGGATTAGAAGAGCCATCTGAAAGAGTCTTGGATGGTGCATCTATAGAACCATCAATCATACCATTCAAATCATGACTCTAAAGGAAAACTTGAAACTGAACACTCCATGGCAGGTAATTGTGTCCTTCAAGTTTTTGACTGATGGATTGTGAAATGGATTGAATTTGTTGAGTAGATGGAGATGAAAGATTGGTGGAATCAAAGGAAGCCATAGTAGAAATGGAGAGGATGAGAAAGATGGTTGTGCAGAAGCTGTTGGACAGGATCAGGCGTTAGCCTATTTGGGGGTTGATACCATGTAAAACTATAAAAATATATATATGTTTACGTTTGAATAGAATGGCTTGATGCCGTTTACTTTGTATTCATTCGTATATATAGAGATTTACATACAACTAATTGAGTAATAGAAAGAGAATAAAATAAAGATTGCAAGTCATTTGAAATTCAAAATAATTCAAAAAATGGCTAAACTGTTGCTGCAGAATCTTTGAAATCCTCTCCTAATCTTTCAGTGGATGTTGTGCCAGCTTATACTCTTAACACTTTCGACACAATTATCATTTTTCATTTTGATTGATTGAAGTAACAAACAAAAGAAGAGAGGTGGATGGAATCGGTCACGTCCCAATATGATCCATTGAGCCTATCAATCTATTAAGTATCCGCATCTGATTTATTTCTTTCTCAAACTCCGGATTTTATTTTATTTTTAATAAACTCCACATGATGTTTGATCTGTTTATCTTTCTTGCAATCATGTTTCTGGAAAAGTAAAATACTTCCCTGTTAATTATGATTATAAATTATACTTGTGTTTGATATATATATATAGCTCTCTTGTATAATTTTAATCGTTTTTTTTGGGTGGAAAAGGTATATGGTTATACCGATCTTTAATCTGATTGCTCTTTATAAGATCAAGAAACTCAAGCAAAGAACTCCAGTGAAGATGGAACATGTTCATTAATCATACCCAAAAATGTCACCCAGCTAGCCATATGTGATGAACGCGTAGCGAGCTATTACATATTTGGACTGGTACTTACAAAAACTTTTTAAACAGCCCAATATAAAGACAAGTAACTAAAAAGCTTGCTTCATATCTTGGACCTGCTATTTTCGTTATACAGGGAAACCTCCACAATTCGATACAAGAGAAACAAAAATGACAACAAATATATTAATCAAATAGATATCCCTAAAGACTTCTTCAACTTCTCAACCTCCAAATACACTGTAGAGTAAGGAAGGAACTCTGAGAAATGTTCTTTGCTCAGATCATTAATTGCAACAGCAAGTTTAGGGATTTCTAAGGTCTCTTCATGGGTCAGAGTCCTGACAAATCTTGCTGGATTTCCTGCCCAAAGTTCACCAGTTGGTATTCTTCTACCAGGGGGAACCACAGACCCAGCTTCAAGAATGGAGTGGGTCTCAACCAAGGAACCTTCCATAAGAATGGAGTGCTGCCCAATTATGCACTCCGGTTCAATTGTGCAGGACCGCAGAAGACTGTATGCACCAACCGTCACAAATCTTTCAATAGATGTCTCCGCTGGCAGGCCTGATACATGGGAAAGAGTTGCACGTGCTATTAACGTATTTGGCAGATCTGTCATGTGTTGTGCAACAATGACCACAAACAAGTGAAAGCAAATACAAGCAAATCAATCACATGACACAAAATTAACGTGATTCGGCAACGTGCCTTACGTCTATAAACGTGCAATAGATTTTATTATACTGAAGAATCACAAAATATACTTTGGGACAAAATCTCACTGTTTAGAATACTCAGGGCATACTAGAAATATGTACTTAAAAATATTCATTAAAGACATTTATAGTATCACATAATGATTTTCACTTCTTTGGTTTATTTGCTCAAGCGGAGTGTCGAGCGCCTCAGCAAGACTTGAGCGAACTTTCTGCCTGAGTTTCGTTCGAGCCACCTATCGTGCAAACGTTAAGTAAACTTTCTGCCTGACGCTTTTTCACTTCGGCCCAAGCCACCTTGAGAATCAGCCCCCCCACCCCCCCCCCCCCCCCCCAAAAAAAAAAAAAAAGCTAATGTATCCTCAGGTCGGGTCAGGTTATCGAATTAGACCAACACACCAACAAACTAGGCTCCACAAACCCAACATCACGAGGGATTTATTACATGCATTTCCTTACAATTCTACGTCCAATCAGGAATTGAAGGAAACTCCAAGCTGGAGACAACCACTTCATCGGATCAAATTACACCTTCATCAAGGCTACATTATTTTATGGGTTGGGTGATGATTATTTCCGGTTGACAAAGAAGAACTTCACCAAAGTCTGTCTCAAACTAGACAGGCTATACAAAGCTTACATTTGTAAACTGAAACCAGTGACCTGTGTATATATGTATAAACGTTTGAGACACAGCTAGGGGTACTGCTAGGTCCTGATGTAAGTTAATGAGTATGGATAAAACAACATGTTACACCATGGGAGCAGAACCTGAATAGTTCGATGCTTGTGATACACATTAAGAAACCTGTAAAGAATAGGGTTCACGTTGTAAATGAGAGGAAGAGGTTATTATTCCTTCATGTAAACATTCTATTATAGGGTTTTCAAAGTTGACCTAAAATCTAGCACAAAATATCTCCCTCAAGTACTTCTCTTGCTAGAAATTATGAGTCAGCTTCCAGACCCATGGCTCCAGAACAGATTACATCAAAGACTAAGTAGCAATCAAGAATCTAAACTCTTCATGATTTTTTTCAAGACATAAAAGCCCAAATGAAGTAAAATCAATGGAAGCATATGGATAGCTTGAAGCTAACTGCAAACGGAGAACACTTCAAACATAATTTGAACTGCAAACAACATTATCACTCAGAAATTCCAAGCATAAATAAGGTTCCCAAATATGCACCCCTTGGCTTTCTAGTGGCGAGATCTATTACCTATATACCTGGTTAAGTTCGCAAAATTGACCAATCAATGAAGGTGTGTAGCAGCATATACGAGAGGGAGAGACACAGAGAGGTAATCCTTCACATCCCTTCCGCACCATGTACAAAACTTTCTTTTTGGTGTCAAAGATCTTTCTGTATGCCAAGGTAATCAACGGACTTTGCAGAAACAGCATGTAGCAATGTTCTAATCTACCATGCATCATTCACATCCCATCCAAACTCTATAAGCAACCCTTTTTTGGGTGTCAAAGACTTTCAATAAGCTAATGCAATCAAATTTGAAAGAAACAGCGTCTGCTATTGTTCCAATCTGCCATGCATTATTCACATGGTACATCTCATCCATACTCTTTAAGAGAAACCTTCCTTTGGGTAACAGAGATCATTTTAAAGCTAAGGTAATCAACTGAATTTGAAAGAAACACCACCTACTAATGTTCCAATCTATCATGCAAGCAAAAGTATAAAAAAAAAGAGTACACGATTTGCAGAATTTTCATTACAAAAAACAAAAGGAAAAAAAGAACGAAAAGGGTAAATCAATAAAAGGTGAAAGACAAAAAACCAAATTGAAAATCGATCTCCATTCATGTCTGTTGAAACTTAAAAATTCAGGTTGTTGCATAAGGATCAAGAAGAATTATTGTTAACATCACTTGGTTTTTGAAAGCAACAACCAGCATATCTTTTATATAAATATATATATATATATAAGTACAATAACCAGCATATCTATCTGGGTGTGGTTGAAAGCATGACCCAAATAGGTCCTAATATTGACTGAGAAGCTCCAATAGGCTAAGAAAAAGGGGTAATACAACATATGGAATGGCTTACCAAAATGTTCCACTAATATGTGTCACGCGATACACATATTTAGTAAATATGCCTACCATCCACCAATCCCTACAACAAATTAGTGACCATCTAATGAAAACCAGCTGCATCTAGTCAATCCGATATAAAGTTTCAGGCTTTCAACAAAACCATAAAAGCCCACCTCAATTATAGCAGAGATATGAATTCTTTCTAAGTAAGCAAAAGCTATCATGTTTTAAACCATACTGGACCTAACACTCGCTCAATTCAGAATTTTTTTTATTTATTTATTTTTAATTTTTTTATTTATTTATTTTTAGGTAATAAGTAATTTTGCTTAGATAAAGATGGGCATAGCCCAGGTACACTTATTTTTGATAGGTACTATGACCCATTAATTAAATGCCTGAAAACTAAAATATAATCTATACTTTTAACCTCAGAATCCAATTCAAAACTATGTTTTATTTTCTTTCTCTTTCTAATCGTGGCGAAAAATCATGAAATTAGACAAAAGGTACAAAGTCCACGAAGCTGCGCCACAAAGCTTCAGTCTTTTAAACCTTAATTAAATTGTCAGAAAAGGTATGAACTCGTAAACTACATTGGACTCGTAGCCTCAGTTCAGTAAATTCACGAGCTTTATGCCACGACCTATTGACGAAATTTGTAAAACTCCACAAAGATACATTCTTAACATCAAACTTCAAAGCAAAATATACGCTACAATCAATACACAAGCACTTTTTTTACTCAACAACTTCTCCGCAACCATACAACGGAACCAACGAGAATGGATTGGAACCTGTTGGGGATGACCAGGCGGCGTGGAGGACACATCGTTCCTGGATATTGGAGCAGAATCCGACGGTGATCTTATTGAGATCACCACGGAGAACAGAGACGGCCCAGACGGAGGCTCCATCGTATACGGTGACCTGGCCAGCCAGCACCACGTTAGGTGCCACGTAGGCATCCACGGCGACCTTCGGAATCCACTGCCCCAGCGGTATTATTTTCCTCTGCCCTCTTTAGTCCCACCACACGGGATCTGGCGACTCCATGATACTCTTCGATGCCGATGGTGATGCGGTGGCGGTGGCGAGCGTACGCTGTAGGAGGATTTTAGCGTGGGTGTAGCGCAGAGCTCCGCTCGAAAAGCGAGCTAGAGTCGCTGCCATGGCTTGGCTTCGATGGGTAGGAGGCAGCTGAAAATGAGAGTGGTAAGACTACAAGGATGAGTAGGTGGGTGGACCGGGCCGGAGAGGTAGATCTTTGGGACAGCAGATGGGTTTTCATTGCAGTTTGTGGGCTCATGTGATTTTCAGCTGGTGGGTTTTCTATACCGGCCCAGTTTGTACATCTTTTCTATATTTCTTGCATATATTTAATCATTTTTTTACAAAAGAACCATACCCAAATTTCCTATAAATTCTCACTAGTTATTCTCTTATAATAGTCTTATTTCTCGGTCATTTTATAGTGACGCGACATTTTCTGCCACATTATCTAACATAAATAAATATTTTTTTACAAATTTTTATAATCATTTTAATTTCACATGAGTGAGTGCATGCGTGACGTATTTACACAATACTGACTTATAAGTTGTGCGCAAATAATGTTACTCATTATCTCAATTTTTATCATAATCTCATCATCACATGATGTAGTATTAGATAATTAGAGATTATTTATTATATTTTACTTGTAAACTTATTATATAATGCTATATCATGAAATAATAAAAAGATGATAAAAAAATAGATGATGAATAGATTTTTTAGAGCTCATGATAATATAAGTGACGTGATCTTTTATATTTTATTTGAATGCGAAAATATCTATAGTATTGAATTTAGTCCACTCATTAAAAATGCAATTTTTAAACCAACTTAATTGAGAGAGAGAAAAGTGATTTCACACTTATAAAATTGGCTTACCCATGCAATTTGCATGATGCATCGAATCTTGCTTTCACTTATATTATTGCGTACGTGATCCGATTCTTAGCAGTAGGATGATGCATGATGATTGAAAAAGACACTTATTTTATTACTTTCACTACTTTTCTTAACATAATATTGGTCCATAAAAAGGGTTATAATTGTAAGTTTAAGTTGGAAAATTCTTATAAAAAAAAAAAGAAATTAGCCAGCCAGTTGCAACACAATCTTTGGGTACGTAGGAATCAAGCAATTTATAAGATATTTTCAGACAATTAGAAAAGCGCGCATATAATCATTCTTCCTCAAGCATTAATGGTAACAGTAGTAGATCGAAAAAAAGCATATATACAACATTTAAAGAAGAATATAATCTTTAATTTACATAAGAGGTACGAGGCCGGCCAATGCGCTCATGCTCCGTGTTTTGCTTTATGTTGCGTCAGACCAAGCAGCATCTCCAAGAAAATGATCTAAGAGAATTCTTAATGTATACGTAAATGATAATTTTAATAAATATAAGATAAATTTAAATTTTTATTATTTTATTTATATAATTAAATCTCTATATTGAAATAATTATTTTTTGTATTTGATTTCCTGTTGAACGGAATTCAAATGCTGGGTTTTTACCAAAAGCAAGGATTTCAAACTTTTATCAGTGTCGATTTCGAATTTTGTAGCGAAAGTAAATTTTACTTTCTGTCCAAAAGGATCAGTAGTGATATCATCTTTGTCAGAAATAAAAGGATATAAAGCAGAGATAAAAGGGATTCCTAATATGACTTTATCAGACATATTTCGGATTAAAACAGAAGAGATTTTGAAGTAAACATTATCTTAACAAACATGAGCATTAAAATAATATAAGATGAATTTAACTTTGACTATTCATATCAAATCTTTATATTAGATTATCTATTTATTTATTATATAGTAATGAGTAATTAATAAATTTTAAAAAAAATATTTAATTTTTTTAATTATTAATTTATTTTATCTTATCATATTTTATTATTTAATTTAAAGAAACTCACGTGAATATTGTGGAAGTAAATAGAGAGAAGAGAGAGTTATTAAAAAAATAAAATAAATATTTGATGTGTATATAGTACTTATCAAATTTAATTTTAGATTTAAATTTATTGTAGTTAAGATTTGATTAATTCAATGTGAAGATTTTTTTATGTCTTATTAATTATTTAAAGATATTTTTTTGTGTTTAAATATTCCAATGATGCTATACCCATTCAAAGCTAGCTGATGATCTTATTGCATTTTATTGCTTGGCATTTCAAGATTTCTTAAAACATCTGTGATCTGCTGTCCGTATGTTGCTCCCACAAGCTAAAAATCGGATTTCTAAAAAAGATACGCACCTATCTGATAAGGATCTAATACGGTAGATCTTTTTTGGAAGGACCCGCCGCGTCCTTGCAGGTTTAATTTGTTCTTATCTCAATATATAGTGCGTACCATACGTCTACTTTTGCATATATATATATAAGTAGGCATGGAATTACATATATAGAGATCGAGAAATTCAAGTACCATCACAAAGTACCTTTTGTATAGATTAGCTAATTATGGCGTCAAGTTGTAAGCAAGAACAGTATGCATCTCTGTTTCGATCACCCAAGCCATCTGCTTCTTTGCAGTATAGTACTGCAGTCAACATGAAACTCGGCCCAGCTGCTGCATCTGCTTCTGTAGCGCCTTTATTTGAAGCTGATCAGAACCAACTCAAGAGCTGTGATCATGAAAGCATAGATGCCAGAGCTGCGAGGTACATCTCATGCGTTCAAGAGCGTTTTGGCCGGCTTGAAAGATCAGCTGGTAATTGAAGTACTCATGCATGTAATACATTTATGTTTTGTATGATCATCATGTAGTACTGATCAAAGGAACAGTGAGTTTATTTGCTTGTCTCACTCTTTATGAAAGTACGTATATATATAGCAGTACAAGGAAAATTATAAATTATTGACAAAATAAAAAGAGCGGTTAAAGCTGATTAAATATATAATTACTTTCTTGGTTAAATCTGCCATTTTATATATTGATGACATCGTAATACATACATATATATACATATATATATATATATATATATAGCATGAGTTATAAAGATCTAAAAATATGAGACAAAGTGGAGTCAGAATTGATGTCAGAAACCCCTAATTTATATATATAATAAATTCATAACTATAGCGACCGATCGAGAAACATCCTAAAATATGATGTCCTGATGATCATCCCGACCAGGAATTAGCATGCATGCATGCATTTGAGGTTAAGGTCGATAGATCATCGCGTTTTGAACAATTCCTGAAAAGCATGCATGTTTCATGAGCCAGCTGTTCGATCTGATTATATATCCATTTTCAAAGGCCGGTATTTACTACTCGCGATCGATCGTAAGGACGACGTTTCTACTTTAAGATGGAATATTTCTTGGAGAAATCAAGCAATCTGGTTCAATTCAATTTTCAATTGCTTGTCGATCGTACAGAAATTCATGTAACACTCCACAACAAGAAACTAAGTTTACATATATAGTACACATGCACTGCTGAATTCTTTCAGACCTCGGCTGGCTAGTTTTATGGGGGGAAAAAAAACATATATAGTACACACACGTCAACACCAAATTATGGAGCTAAAGGTGTAATATTAATTGAAGATCCTTTGATATTGCACGTAACCGGTGGGCCGGAGGTCTAGCCAGTACTTTAATGGCCAACTCACTTCTGAAGAACCCTGCATGCATTAATTTCAGAATCTCATGTATAGTACTGCGATCGATCAACGGGCCGGTCAAATAATTTTATCGAATGGAATCAGAGCATATGGCAATATTCCCAAGTACAGCCAATATTACAAGCTAGTCAATATTGATGTTGGGAAAATGTTGGGAACTTGCAAGTGTAGGACTTTAAAGTTGCAAACGGCGACATTTTGGAGTATTGTGTGTAGGGAAAAGTGGTCATGTCCCATGTTGTATGGCATTCACACTCGAAAAAACAAAAAAAAAACAAAAAAAAGAAAAGAAAAGAAAAGAAAAGAACAGAAAAAGAAAACCAAAGTAATGTAGCATAGTTAAGTAGATAACAACCCTTAGGCTTAAGCTCGCAAGAGTTGTATCCCAACAAGTTATATCATCTTAAGCAACCTAAACTTGGAAATGGCTAACAAAATAAAGGACCTTCAAACCCTTACTTTGCTAAGGAACAATATAAAAATTGTTGAAATTACTTTGTAACAATCCAATCTTGATTCTGATCATACCGCTTTCCAAGAATTAGAAAAAGAATATGATCATGACAAGCTCATTCAAGAAGAGATTTTTCTTAAATAGAAGTCTAGAATACACTGATTGTTAAAGAGTGACAAAAACACTAAATTCTTTTATCAGATGGCTGCTTGCAAGAGAAGCAAAGCTCACTCTCCCTGGTGGAACAGCTACTTCTAATCATAATATCATTCATGCTACGGCCATTGACTTTTTTCATACTTAATTAACTGTTGAACCTATTCAGGAGGCCACCTATTTACTTAATCATATTCCCAATCTTGTTAATGATGACAACAATGATTTATTGCTTAAAACTCCCACTCTTGACATGAAGAAGTTAAACATGTAGTTTGGAGCATCCCTATGGACTCTGATTCTGGTCTCGATAGTTTCTCCTCTTCTTTCTACATTGCATGTTGGTTCATTATCTTCAATGATCTTCTTGAGGTCGTAGTTGTTTTTTCCAACGTGGTCTTTTCCTCCATGTAACACGCGCACTTTCATCACGTTTGTAATTCCTAAAACTGATAAGTCTACTACTCTCTCTTAATTTAGGCCCATTAGTTTTTGTCAAGTATCTTAAAAAATGATCTCCAAAATTCTAGCTTCTCCTCTCACTACTATTACACCTATGGTTACCTCCAGACATCTAAGTAATTTTGTTGAAGGGATGATCATCTTTGATAGTATTGGTTTAGCTTATAAATTAACTCATAGCTTGGCTAAAAATATTCGTGGTAATAATCTCATGCTTGAAGTTGACGTACGTGGCCAAATCTTTTGATAGAGTCAATTGGGTTTATCTTTCCCATGTTCTATCCACTTTTGGTTCTAAGTCTACTTTGTTTATATGCCTCAATGGTACTCAAGCATGCTATTTCACAGCTACTAGAGATCTTAGACAATGGGGCCATTTATCCTCTTTTCTTTTTATTCTTAATGAAAAGTCATTAGGTAGAGTTCTCCATTAGCTGAATATTGATGGTCATACCACTCCTTGTGTTATTCCTCGTGGATGCCAATCTATCACTCACATCCTTTTGGCTAATGCTCTTTTAGTTTTTACAAATATCTCCAAGAAAAGTCTTCAAGCTCTTTTGACCTTTTTCTCAATAAGAGACATTTACAATATCTCAGGGTAAAAGATCAATCACTCTAAAATTAAGTGTGTTCCTACTGCAAAAAAAAAAAAAAAATGCCTAGTGCTAAGAAGAATATTATTAGAATTACCAGAGTTTCTAATAATAATAATAAAAAGAATTGCCAGAGTTTCAACAAGGGTAAATTTCCCATTGTTTATCTTGGTACCCCCCTCTCCTATAATAAGCTCTTCATTTACCTTTTTTTACTCTATTTTGAATAAAATCATAAAGGAAATGGCAGGGTGGAAATGTTATTTATTATCCACAGGAGGTCGTGTATATATACTTTGATCAAATTTGTCCTTACCACCATTCCTATCCATATTTTCTCTGTTCCCAATCCACTCAAAAAAGTCATCGATTCCATTCATAAAGCTTTTGCCACTTTTTCTGGGAGGAGTCTAAGGGTCATACAAAAAAATAAAAAAAGAATCTCTTGGCATCATATTACCCATCCTATTCTTGAAGGAGACATGGGTATTAGAAACTTACATGATGTTCTCCAAGCCCTTTATTGTAAGCTTGCATGGTGTTTTCTCACTTCTTCTTATCCTTGGACTACTTTTCTTCACCATATATATATATATATATATATATATATGTATCAGAAACGCTCTCTCACTTAACATTATAGAGGCTAAGACTTATCATTCCAACTTTTGGAAAATTATATGGTGCTACATCCCTATCATTCACCAAGAAAGTCAATGCTTTAAGTTTCTGGTATGAGAACTAGACTGGGAATGATTTCTTAGCTTAGAAAAGATTCCATATCAACAACTCTCATCTTCAATTGAAAGATGCTTGTTCATCTATTGGATGGAACACGCCAATCCTTTATAATTTGGGTGACACCTCCCTGCTTCATGAAGTTAACCACTACCCCATCATTCTTAAACCTGGCCATCATAATATCAAAATTTGGAAATATTCCATGATGGGAAATTATCTTCCAAGTCTGCTTCGAACCTTTTTCAGGACCACTTATCTCCCGTCATTGCCTTGAGTTTTATTTGGAACCAAGTCCTCCCTACCAAGATTTCAATCTTTGTTTGGAAACTGTGGCATAATGGAATCTCCCTTGATGATAAAGTTCAACAATGTGGGATTCACATGGCTTCTAAATGCTCTTATTCTTCTGAGAGCTCTATCAAATATGCTAACCATATTTTTTTGGATTGTTATCTTGTGAAGAGAATTTGACATTATTTCTAGTTTGTTTTTTTGATCATTTTCTTTGGACTCTAGCTGTTGGAAAAGTATTGTTATTCATTGGTGATCTTTTTTCAAGGGTTATGATCAATCTAATTTACTTGCTCCTTTTCTACCATCTATTCTATTTTGGGAATTATGGCTAGCACATAATAGATCAAGATTTAAGGGTTCTAATACAACTGCCATTAACATTATTAGTAAGATTAAGAAGTGACTCTGAGAGCTAAAACCCTTGTTGAAGACTAAGGATATTGTGTCGAACATGAACATTGATATTCTCATTTCTTTGCATATCTCTTTAATCACTATTAGGACAAAAATGCACATCTTAGTCAAATGGATTCCGCTTCCCTTAGGCATTCTCAAGTTGAATATTGATTGTACTTCTAAAGGTAACCTTGGGCATGCTGGTTGTGGTGGTGTATTATGTTCCAATACTTGCTTTATCATTGTTGGTTTTTCTTTATTTTTGGGTGTAAGTACTAACACTTTTACAGAATTATTTTGCCTTAAGATTTTGTTTCACTTTGTGCTATGAACTAAGCATCATTGATCTAATTGTTGAGGCTGGCTCCCTTATTATTGTTAATTGGCTTAATAAAGTGATGTAAGGGAATCTGAGTTCGAGTCTAATGAATTTTATGTTAATAGCACTGTACTACCTTGAGAAGGCAGATCAGCGTAAAACTGGTGAGAAAAGGTGAATATTCCTCAGTTGGGCAAGAAACTGCATTCCTCGATTGACGAGAAAAGGAGAGTGGTATTATGCACATGCAAGTATTTCAGTCATAATTTTGGCTACAGGTATCAGAATCACATATATGACCTCAATTTAGAAAGCTATCTTCAGCATGCACATCGTGGTCACTATGCTATGCCTGCTGGTTCTTTTGGGTCCAAAATCAGCCCTTTTTGCTTCCAAGTCGTCATTTTAAGTTTTTTTTTTCTTTTTTTTTCGTTTGCTTATTTTTAGGAGCGATTTTATTCCCATTTTATGGTCTAGATTTTAGCGCGATATTTATTTTATTCCATATTTTATTATATGGTCAAAATTATAATTTTGCTTTATTTTCCTTAGCTATTTAAGCCCAGCTTGTAGGCTTTGTAAGATTATTCGATTTTTGTAAAGATTCCTAATCTCGATCAGAGTTTATCTAAGAGATTTTTCTCTGTTTCTGTTTTTCTCAATTTCAATCACTAACTTCCATTGTTTAGCTAGTTGTTAGAATAATCCTTATTCTAACCTGACGTCATAATGGCATTTACTCAGACATTTGGGATGATACTCTACATTTCAAGAATTATTTTCCTTTCAATATTAATCTTGTTTATAAAGAAGGTAATGAGCTAGCAGACAGTCTAGCAGATTATGATGCTATGAAACAAAATAAGTTTTTCATCTCTCTTTCATCAACTCCTAAAGCATAAGAATTGCTCTATTCTCTTTGGATCATACTAGTCTTCCTGCTTATATCAAGCATAGTTTTCTAGGTTATTTCTTAGTCTTCTTGTAATTAAGTTGCTTTTATAATAAGGTCTTTAATTTTTTTAAGAACTTGGTTTGGGGCTTTTACTTTTTATCTTTGTAACCCCCAAGTTTTATTATTTACATAAGATATTCATCCGCCATAACTGAATGAAGATAATCAATAAATTGGAGTATCATTCTCTTCTAAAAAAAAACTGGTCATGGTGTTGTAAACGGAACAAGAGAGTAATTGTTTACTACGTACGTACCTACAGACGTTAGAAACCTAGCTAGCCGTGCAGTAGTACCGCATGCTAACTTAATTTTAGGATTCATGTATACTTCCCTTGTTATATACGTACGGTTATATTGTCATCGGTTGCATGGAAAACCATCGGCAAAACCATTCAAGTGTACATGGAGGCATTTTTCTTTTATCAATTTAAACATCACCAAAAAAAAACCCCAGTAATTATCGTACGTACGTACCTTGCATGGTATGCATTATACACATTCTTTCCCGAAGCTCTTGAGCTTACGTTATCATCATGCAGCTCATGCAACTTAACCTCAAAGAAAACGTGAAATTACGTGTCAAACTTAGATATATATGAGTGAAATAAAATGAAGAAATTTGCATGCATATAAGATGACACAAACACATATATAATCTTTGAGATCTTACCCTTTTCTGCAGACGAGAGTTTTCTTCTTGCAGGGCTTTTTGCTGCGTTTAAACACGAATAAAATTGATTCTTCTTCCAAGTAATATTAGACATATATAAATAGTTTCATTTTGACAGAATGAAGTGTGGTGTCTGAAGATGTAATTAAGGAAAGGTTTGTGAGTTAAAGTTTGGAGATCGAATGTTTTCCCAAAAATACTCGAAAGTGAGACTAGCTTAAATTACCACAAACCTCACAGGTGATGTTGGGTCTCATTCCTGTACTGCCAACGTCGGCCTTCCGTTTATGATCCTTGTACAAAAAGTGAAAAAAAAAAAAAATGGCCTGGAAAATGTGATGGTTTGCTCATACAACTAAGGCCATCCAACTTCAGGTCAGGCCCAGCTTGTCAAGGTTCACAAACGTTTGTGAACCTTAATAAAAGGTTATAATCGCCTAAGATCAAGTTACGGCCAGGAAATCATCATGAAGTCAGTCCTCAATTTTGTTTTTCTTGGGTTTGGCATTTGAGTCCAAGGAAGTTTCAATCCTAGAATAGCAGACAGGTTCCAAATTATAAGGTTTGTATCTCACCTTCATTTTCAGCAACTTGATGTTCTCTGACATGATGCGCCTCTGTTAATTAGTAAGAATTGAACATTAGTTCCCCCCAAAAACAATCCTTTAATCTCGAGATGTTCACTTATAATTAGTAGTTATGCTTAAAAAAAAAAAAAACAAATTATGTGAATTTATAGCTCTGAATTAATGATTTACCTTTCTAGAACGGATACGTTCAACCCCCGTCTTTATCTGTCGCTCTATCTGTTTTAACTCCTTCATGCCCAACATTGATAGATCTTCTCCAGCTAAGTGCCTACACGTACAATATCATATACCTAAGTTAATTAATTTATGGTTGGCAGCTGTGACAATCATAAAGCTGACAGAAGGAAGGGGGTAGTATATGGAACATACTTGAGTCTTGTCTCCAATAGGTTTGCTGATCTCTTTAGCTCTTCAATTTCCGTTTTCCAAAACTGTTATCGATAGGAAATTCGATCGAGGACTTTAGCTAAAACCACTACTCAATAATTTAACTCCACCAAATATCTGTACACACATTTAATTATTTTAACTCTAATTCACAGCTGCTTTTCACAATCATTTTGACCCTTTCTGCCATTAATTGTACTACACGATGTTAATACTTGGAACTTTGGTTCCTTACAAAAGTACTGGGAATTAATATCGAGTTGTTGGAGTCTAAGGATATCCGTCCTCTTAGTTGTTTTTACCTTGGAAATATTATATATAGAAGAGCTCAATTACCAGCCAGATCTTTATTTTTAAAAATCAGACTCTTTCCCCTCCATTTTATCCTCCGTTCTAGGCTTTACTTCTTAATTCTTAACCATAGGCACGGCCAGTTAACGATAAAGGAGATCAGTAACCCCACTAGAAATCCAAGTTGTGAAGATCATGAGCCTTTTGCCTTCGATCTGAAACCATAATTTTTCCAACAAAATTTTGATACTCGAATCATCTGAAAAATATTTTCCAGACCTTGGCGACTAGTTATCTGGTGCTTAGTGATAAAGCACCTCTACAACCTCAAGAATCCATGACCATTGCAACAAGAGCTAGCTTCCCCAAAAATCACGGGAGAAGATGAAGACATTGAAGAGTACCCCCAGTGCACAAAATCAATCAATTAAGGAGCCCCATCTCTGTTATAGGGTACAGATACAATCAAAGTCTGGTTCATTTTCGTGATTTAAACAACAGGAGATCATAGTGAGGTACTTAAAATAAATGGTTTTACAGAGAATAGAAAACAGAAAAATCTCTATCATCGGTCTATCAGCAGTACTGGCTTTGTATATATAAGTGGAAATATATAGTTAATTTATTTATATATCTATATATATATATATATTCTCTTACCATTTTTCTTCTAGTTGTCCAAAATGAGAGTCCTTGTATTTCTTTGGCCTTTCATAGGGAAAAAAGAATAGGAAGTATAGCATGGTACGTACGTAGTCTCAGTCACTGTATTTAACTTCAAGATTAAATGCATGTGACAGTCTAGCAGCTGATCAACCCTTAATTTGTTTAGTCGCCTTAGGCTCAGATAATTTTCTTACGGCGTCTTGAATGACTATCTTTCAACCACAAACACAAGACTAACGCAAAAAGGCTCAAGTACTAGCTAGCTAGTACTAGTTTAACATGCAATAGCGATAATACCTCCATTGATACAGAGCGTTGGTCACTTGATAGAGGAAATCCAACTTCTCTGCGATACCTCGCAATGGTCCTGTTCATGCTGCATCCGATAACATGAACACAGAAATAATATTGTATTAACATTTGTTTTACATTCAGATCATTGCATATTAATAATTACACATCTAATAAAAGGGGCATTTCACCCCAAAAGAAAAAGAAAATGATCATCAGGATACTAAAAACTGACAGAAAGAAGGGGGTTCAAGCTCTAGCTAGGCACGCAGATCAAGAGATATAATGATTGATACTAACTCATGACTAGCAAACTGGTAAGCCTTTCCAGAGGGAGAGAAGATTAGGATTGCAACTTCAGCATCGCATAAGATGGACAACTCAAGAGACTTCTTCAAAAGCCCATTTCTCCTCTTTGAGAAGGTCACCTGCCTGCTTGTTGGGTTCTCTATTCTCTTCAGCTCGACTTTTCCTCTCCCCATTTATTGATCAGCCGTTACAAAATATAGCATGCAAAACCTTATGATACACTATATATGATAATAATCTAATAAATGATCGACCTAAACAATGGGTAGTTTCTGAGAAATTAGAGTGTATATACGGAAGAAAACTAATACATGATATATGCCCATGCAAACAAAAATGCGCAAACTGTTCTACTTTAATATATATCAAGAATGACGCAAAATTGCTCAGGAAAGAAAAAACACAAAATGATGCAAAATGAATGAAGATTTAGGAGATTGGTTTACAGTCAAGGCGCAAATGACACTGGAGTGACACGACAGCACTACCCATTCACTTTATGATATGAACATCTTCATTATTATCAGGAAGACCCTACAGGATTATTAGTTACAATGCATGCATCTTCGGCATATTCTCAAACCTCAACTCCTCCATGGTTAATTAACAGTACTACTACTTTTCATGGTTTTTGTTTTGTCTTCTTTGTTTGTTTAGAGGAAATAGGGGTACTGTATCGATCATTTTCGATGCAGATAAAAGTCTATATCTTGAATATGCATTGAGCCTCTTTTTGTTTTAAGTGAAGGATGTTAACGTATATTAATTACGTATAACTTTAATGAGAAAATTTATTTATAAATCTTACTTTTAACATGAAACCTAACACACTACTGACGTAAAAGCTTTTCTCATCAATTATATATACTAAAAATATTATTGATGTTTATATTTTTTTAAGTTATTATAAAGTTATAATGGTCCTATTATAAGTTATGTGTTAACACATGACCAATTTATATGTAGTAAAATTCTAAGATTCCGTTTGGATATTGAGTTAAATTGAGATAAGTTATATTCTTTATGAATATTAGTGAGTTAAGATAGTAGAGTGAGTTTGAATTTTATAAACTCTACTTAAGATGAGTTTAGATGTGTTTAGATGTTAAGATAAATTTAGATATACTTATAAAAAATTAAAAATAATTGTGAGTTCCTTGTAAAGAGGTGCTGAGTTGAAAAAAAAACTTAATTATGAATCTTACGTATAAAAATAATTTGAATTGATATAAATTTAATAATTTAATAATTAAATATTTAGATATTAAACTTAATTTAAAATTAGATTGAACTAAATCTAAGTTTCAAACAAATTCCTGTAAAATATTCCATAAAACTATTGAAGAGGTAAAGTTCATATTGCAAGTGAGTACTGTACATATGTTATAAATAATGCTTCCTGGTAATTTTTTTTTTAAAAGAAGATGCAAATATATAGTATTTAAAATAATTAATCAATATGATCATCGTATGCTTTAAAAAAAAGTAAAAGTCTAAAACATTTTAAAAAAAAAAAAAAAAAACAACATCAAATCATACAAGATATATAATTAGGTATGTTTTGTCTTTTATGCTCAGCATTTTGAAAGAAAAGAAAGCCATAATGTGCTTAACCTCTTAATTATATGTCTTTCCATTTTCTTCTTTTGGGATCAACTGATAAACCGTAGTTTGTTCAAAAAAAAAACTGATAAACCGTAGTTTCAATATATATATATATATATATTATGAAGAACAACAATCAGAACTCGACACGTAAAGATTTATTAGCATTAAAAAGGCGCTCAAAGGGTGTACGAGAGATCAACACGTGTTACGTGGATATGATAGCTTTACGATCTTAGAAAGTTGTGATTAGACGTTCTTGGGTCACCAAGATGAAAAGTTTGCGAATCCCATCATATCATGTTGAACAAAGAAGTTGATCATGTTACAAAGAAGTCAAGTGGAGTAACAGATGTCAAGATTTCATTCCATTAATCCCAAGTGGGGCCTTCTTGATCACCCATTTTGACCCCTCAAGATCACTCATGGTTGAAGAAGACACACCTCCCCATGGCCCACAAAACTACATTATGATTCAAAGTTAATTTCAAACCTCGGACATCGAACTACTCTAGCCTCTTTCTCATTAATTAATGTGGATCGTAAGGCTTGCCTTCTCCTCTCCTCTTCTACTCTCCTCAAAACCCTAATTCAATTAATAACTCGGGACTACGGCGCATGAAGAACGGTTAGAATTCTCAAGTTAGGGTAGTACCTAGTCATAGATACAACTAGCTAGTTTAATGTTTGGTCTGCACAGGTCATCTATTAATTTGAATTCTTTCCGAGAAAGTCATCTACTTGCTAGCTAGTTTGTGGTATGGTACGTAGATGAGAAGGCCATTAAATGTGGAATATTAGACGAAGGATCTGTCAAGCTAGTCTCAGTGCTAGATCTAAAGAGAGTGAAAGCAATGGGTGGAGCTTGGATATAATATATTGGCTAAGACCATATAATAGATCAACGCGGAATGCATATATATGTTATTTGGTTAAAGAGTATTTTATTTTATTTGGTAAATAAATATAATTTTCCAGACTTTATATATCTTGTAACGAGTGTAATCATGATTTCCTCATTTTATTGTTTCTTGTAAACCTATAAGTATCAATTTGGAGGAGAAGAACGTACAAGGGACAAATTAAGGTGAATGAGACCTCCTCCTCATTATATATTCTTGGTAAGATCAGGTGTTTTTATGGTTTGAAAGAACAAATTAAGCTTTGATTGCGGAGGACTTTAGAGCTAATTAACAAAAGGAGCCCCAATTAACTAGCCAATTAACCAAACTCCAAACATTTTCATTAAAAAAGAAGAAGAAAGAAAAAGAAAGCATTGATCATGTATTCTGTAAGCTGCTAGGTTTCGTTTTTAAGAACACTCCCTAGCTAGCTCTCTCCATTATATATAAATCTTCTCCCTTAATTACTCGCTTCATGTTACATGCTCGGTGCTTGTTAGGAAACATAATTATTTTAAGATATTCTCAAATTATTTCAATATTATTCACTAACATAATAAAGAAAAAGAAAGATAGGATACTTGCTGAAATGTTCTGCATATTCACTATCACTATCTTGACAGTGTATGTGTCTCTTTATAAAGACATCAATACAAGTATAAAAACTAATATAAGAAAAAAGAGAAGGAATATTAATTAGTTACATCAGTGCTCCACTAGTAACAAACTGCAACTCAAGGAATATTTCCTAAATCTTCTAAAGTTGAGGTGGATGTGGCCGGTCGAGTGCTTTTGTTTTGGCTGTGCACCTGCATTGCTTAGGTTGATACACCCCTTCAAGTCCAGTGGGGTATCTAACACAATGATATTCGATCTAAAAGAGATGAATCTGTCAGCGACTAAAGGCTTGATGCAGACATCAACCAATTGATCTTTACTGCTGCAAAAGGATACTTGAAGTGTCTTTGCAGCTACCTGATCCCAGATAAAGTGAAAATCTATCTCCATATGTTTTGTACAAGAATGATACACATGATTGTTTGTTAGGTAAGCGGCTCCTTAATTATCACATCACAAAACAATTTAGTTGAGTTCTTTGACAAGTGTTTGGAGCCATATTAATTTAGCAGTGGCATTGGCTAAGGCTTTGTATTCAGCCTCAGCACTTGATCTAGCAACAATATGTTATTTATGTGAACTCCATGAAATAAGATGTCTACCCACGAATATGCAGTACCCACTAGTAGAACGCCAATCATCTGGACAACCTATCCAGTCAGCATCTGAATATGCATTAAGGGAAAAAACAGACTACCTAGTCGGCGATGTGCCTAAATCCACAAGGAGCAAGTGGCACGAAATTCACTATATGTCAATTAGGGTTATATATGTATATTTATACTAACCCTAAACGTATGCACATATTTAGAAAAAATTACAAAAATACCCCACGAACCATACTTTCACTCCGCTCTGCTCGCTCTGGCATCTGACTACTTTCATTGTATGAACCATATAATTCAACAATCTCCATCTTGGCGAATATCCACCCCTTAGGAGAAAAGAAAGCATAACTTGGGACTCCACCTAGGACAATAGGTTCGGACGTCTCCCAACATGTTTGCTGCATTTTCAAAAGTGTAAACTTTCTCAAGCAAAAGTTCACCAGAAGAAACCAATTCCCTGATTTTGTGAAATCTCACATCTATGTGCTTGGTCCTTGCATAATACACTTGGTTCTTTTCCAAGTAAATGGCACTCTGACTATCACAATGCAACTAAACTCTACCTTGCTTAATACCTAGCTCCTTGACCAACATTGTAAGCCACAAAACTTCCTTGCTAGCCTCAGCCACTGCCATATACTCTGATTCACTAGTAGATAGTGCAACTAGAGACTGAATCATGGACCTCCAACAAATAGGCACACCCACAAAAGTGAATACATAACCTGTGGTAGATCTCCTATTATCCAAGTCCTCTGAATAGTCTATATCTACATATCCCACAACTAAAGGATCACCACGTTGTCTGCCAAACATGATAGCATATTCTGTCGTACCCCTTAAGTATCTGAAAATCTACTTGACTACATCTCAATGTTGTCGTCTTGGATTTGATAGAAACTTGCTCGCCACACTGACAACTTGTGCCAAATCTAATCTTGTACAAACCATAGCATACATCAAGTACCCCACTGTACTGGCATATGAAACACTTGACATGTCTTGAACTTCATCATTTGTTTTCGAGCACTGAGCAGTAAACAATCTGAATTGATTCGCCAAATGTGTACTTATTGGTTTTGCATTACCCTTGCTGAACCTATCCAACACATTCTCAAAATAGCTATGTTGAGATAGCCATAATCTCCTGGAAGCTATGTCTCTACGAATCTCCATCCCAAGAATCAATTTGGCCACACCCAAATCCTTCATGTCAAATTCATTGCTCAACAAAGTCTTCAACTTGTTGGCCTTACTCATACTCTTCATAGAAATCAACAAATCATCCACATAAAGTAACAGAAAAATAGATAAATCATCATCAAGGCTCTTCACATAAGCACAACAATCATACTTACATAGCATGTAGCCAATTCGAATCATGTAAGAGTCAAACCGCTTGTACCACTGCCTCAGAGACTGTTTCAACCCATAAAGTGATTTCCTCAATTTACCGATAAAGTGTTCCTGTCCAGGCTAACTCAACCCTTCTGGCTGTACCATGTAAATCTGCTCCTCTAAATCACCATGAAGAAAAGTTGTCTGTACATCCATCTGCTCCAATTACATATCAAAATGTGCTACCAAACCCAACATTGCTATGATGAAAATGTGTCTGACCACAGGAAATAAGATCTCATCATAGTCAATCCCTTTCCTGTGTGATTAATCCTTTGCTACTGGACGAGCCTTGAACTTTTCCCCCTCTTTTTCTGATACTGCTTCTTTCTTCTTACACACCCATTTGCACCCTATCGCTCTCTTCCCCTCTGGAAGCTCCACCAACTCCTATGTCTAATTCTTATGTAGAGACACCATCTCCTCCAACATAGCACCCATCCATCTACTTTTCTCTTGGCTGTGTACTACCTCCTGAAAGGTCGTAGGATCCCCGCTGCTAGTAATGAGTGTATAAGAAACTGAATCCTCAAAACCATACCTGGAAGGTGGCGTAATAGTGCATATGGGCCTGTCTGTTGCTATGCTATGATGTTGCTAATTTTCTAAGCTAGAACTCTCTGCATTCTAAACATTGTCTTCTCTGCCATGGGTTTCTAGCTCCACCTGCACCATATGTTCATTGGTGCTACAATTTTTCAGCACCTGTTTCTCTTCTTCTTGAGTATACTATAACATGGTTTTTTCATCAAAAACCACATTCCTACTAATCACCACCTTGTTTGCCTTAGGATCCCAGAGCTTGAAGTCTTTCACCCCTTTCTGATACCCTAGAAAGATACACTGTCTAGACTTCACACCAAGCTTTGATCTCTCCTCACTAGAAACATGCATGTAGGCTGGACATCCAAACACTCTCAAACCAAAGTAGTCTACCACACTGCTTGTCCACACCTCCTCTGCTACTTTCTCATCTAGTGTTGCCCTAGGTGATCTCTTAATCAAGAAACATGTCATATTCACTGCTTTTACCCAGAAGTTCTTTGCAAGCCATGCATTTAACCTGAGACACCGAGCTCTCTCAGTTATTATTATGTTCATCCTTTCTACCACAACATTCTGTTATGGTGTCTTGCCTACTATAAAGTGTCTCTTAATCCCATGCTGCTCACACAACTCTATGAACTTTGAATATGTGTACTCAGTACCATTGTCGGACCTAAGACATTTGATCTTCCTCCCTATTTGGTTTTCTACTTCAGCTTTCCACAACTTGAACTTGGCAAATGTTTCTAACTTGTATTGCATAAAGTACACACAAAATTTTCATGGGTAGTCATTAATAAAACTCACAAAATACATATGTGCTCCCCGTGATGCTACCCGTACTGGCTCCCAAACATCTGTATGAATATAGTCAAGAATCCCCTTTGTCTTTTATGTGCCTGTTTTGAATTACACTCTATTATGTTTCCCAAGAACACAGTACTTGTAGAAATCAAGCTTGCATATTTTTGCATGTTTTGACACCCTTTAATATATTTCTCTTATGAAGCTCCTTCATCCCAGGCTCACCCATATGGCCTAACTGCATATGCCACAAGATTGTACAATCTGACTTAGACTCTGCAGTTTCACCTCCACCTACAACCGTCATACCTTGCAGTGTATAAATATTTTTAGATAGTTTCTGCCCCTTCATCATTATTAAGACACATTTACTCACCTTCATTACTCCACTTGCAAATTTGTAAATATAACCATTACAATCTAAAATGCCTAATGAAATCAGATTCTTCCTTAGATCTGGTATGTGTCTAACATCACACAACGTTCTAAAACCACCATCAAATATTTTGATTTTGATATTCTCTATTCCAACAACTTTGCATGAAGCATCGTTACCCATCCAAACAGAACTAGAATTTTAGAATTTACCATCATGTAGGTGTCAAACTAATCTTTATTGGTTGTCATGTGATAAGAACATACTAAATCCAGAATCCAAGAATCTATAAGATGATCTAACTGGATGAAATAGAAAGCATATCCCCGCCACCGCTCTCTGAGTCTTCTTCTTCTACTACATTCGTAGATTTTGATGGACCCTCTTTATTCTCTGTATTCCTATTATTTTTCTTTGGATAGTCCCGTTTTATGTGCCCCTTTGTACCGCACTTAAAAAACATTATGTCATTCATCTTCTTGGATTTAAACCGAGCTTTATTTTTACTCGGTCTGCTCCAGGACTTGTTTCTCTCACGTTCCTGGTTACCCTTCACCTTGTGAATTCTCGTCACTGGCTTTCTTCCTCTTATAAAAACCTAATAGAGCACTTGTGGTCTCCTCCAATTTGAGAGTTTCTTTTCCTCACATCAGAGTCGTAACCAAATTTTCGTACGTAGGAGAATTTGGTACGGAATTCAGTAACATCAATGCCTTGTCTTCATCTTCAAACTTCACATCACCCCACCTCAAATCACTGATGATCTGGTTAAAGACGTTGATATGCTGGCTCAAATCCGAGCCCTCTGACATTTTAAGACCATACAATTTCTGCTTAGCTTCTTCGTCAATGACTTGGACATATACCAACTTTTCAGTTTCAACCAAACTTCCATCGATGATTCATCATCTATGACATGATACATCACGTCATCAGCCAAACAAAACGTGATAGTCGCCACAACCTTCATTTCCAATTCCTTCCAATCCATGTCGTTCATGTCTGGTTGCTTTCCGTATAACACATTCACCATGCCCTGCTGCACTAACAGATCCTCACCCTCCTTTGACATAATCCAAAATTTCCAGATCCGTTGAACTTGACCATGTCGAGCTTCGCAGAAGAGATCTCAGACATCGTGACCTGAGCTCTTGATACCAATTGTTGTAAAACATACGGCAATTGCTAATAAATTGTATGGAATAATTAAAAGAGAAAAATAGTAGAAATCGACACAGAGATTTAACGTGGTTTAGTGATGTGCCTACATTCATAGGGAACGAGCGCGCGAAATTCACTATTGTCAATTTGGGTTACATAATGTGTATTTATACTAACCCTAGACATACGTACCTATTTAGAAAAAATTACAAAAATACCCCCAACCTAATCAACGTCCCAAAGACAGATGCCATGTCACTCCGCTCCACTTGCCCCGACATTTGCCTACTTTCACTGTATGAGCCATATACTTCAACAATGAGAGATGCATAATTGTTTACAAAGATTAGTTAAGGGCCAAAATTCACCAACAACATATGTTTGTAAGGAAAGAACTTTGGTGTTGAAAAATCTTTTAGCAAAGGTAATGAAGGAAGTAAAGACGTTTAATACATCATATTTATATTTAATAAACGGAAAAGTAATAACAAAATCTATTTCTTGAAATAAAAGGGGTCAGGCCCTAATCCCTATACATCGGCCCAAAGTTTTTATGAAGGCTTTATAGACCTAGTGGAGCCTTTTGAAAAAGGAAATTGATGAGATTTAGCTGATGGGCGATTGGGACATGTAAACAAGAAACTAGTGGGAACAAAGGGCAACAACTCTTGTGCACTATGCAAGAGACCAAGTCAAGAGAGGGGTTACCCAAACGCTTTGTGCCATTGATGGAGAGGAACACGTTCACCAACTGTAGCAGAAGAAGTGGTTGAAAGTCATGGTGAAGGAAATTGATAGAGGCCATCACGAAAAGGTTTGCAGATGAGGAGCATCCCCTTCGACTTGTCCTTGACCAAAAAATAATTTGAAAGGAATTCAAAGAAACATGCATTGTCAATACAAAATTTAGAAACTGAGACAAGGTTCTTGTTAATTGAAGGAGCATGAAGGAGATTAAAAAGACAAAATGAAGAAGAAGAAGTATGAAGAGAAAAGTCACTGATGTTACTGATTGGTAGTCCGTTGTCGTTGCCCACACGAATCTAGTCAGTCTCACTGTAAGGCTCAAATGATAGGTTAAGTTAGGAGAGATCATGGGTAAAGGGTAGGTTATAGCAGAGTCAGGATACTAGGTTGGGTCAAGTATGGCTAAGGGAGAGGTGTAGTTGGCAGAGAAAGAGTTGAGAGGTGAAAACTGATAGGCATTGTCAAATCAATAGTGACATTATAGGGGAACATGGCCAAGTAAGATTGTGGGTCTTTGTTAATGATAAGATTGTAGATTAGAGAGAGGATGGTAAGAGGGTGAGTTACGGCCTCTGTTATTGGAAAACTTGCTTCTTCCTCTATTAAAACGACCACCACGGTAAGGTGGTCTTCCTCGTTGGTCACGAGAGTGTCCAGTAGTCAAGTTTGTAGAGAGCTCAAACATATGAGAAGTGCTATTGCTGCTAGAGAAGTGTGACATTTTACTTTCGTGAATCACTAGCAGAAAATATAATTCATGAAAGGAAATTTGCTCAACTCGAGTAGTTATAAAAGATTCGTAGGAGGGGCCAAGATCAATCAAGAGGTAAGTCACAAAATATTTATCAGGGAGGGGATTTCCAGTGGATGAGAGAGCATCAACCAACATACGCACCTTTCTGAAATAGTCCAAGATGGTTCGTTCACCACAAGCCAAGTTGATGAGTTGGAGCCGAATTTGGAATTCTTTTGCTTGTGGTTGAGAGTTAAATGTGGATTCAAGAGCACGCCAAAGCTCTAGGGATGTAGTTGTAGAGGCAGCATGACCTATGACCGATTCAGTAAGGGAAGACAAAAGAATGCTGAAAATCAGTTGATCTGTCCGTCTCCAAGAAAGGTAAAAGGGGTTGGGTTGAGTGTTTAGATTGGAAGTAGAAGGAGAAGAAGCAGTTTGTGTATTCAAGAGAGTAGGAGACAGAATAGGTTGATTACCATCAATATATGAAAAAAAGGTCTTGGCCTCTCAAATATGCAAAAATTTGAAGTCTCTATAGGTAATTATCTGAGTTGAGTTTGATGGTGACTATATGAGAAGAAGAACAAGAGGGAGATGGTGAGTTGAGGTTGGCTGCTTTGACTACCATGGTGATAATGAGGATTAAGAGACTGGTAGTCAGCAGCTCTAATACAATAACAAAATAAAGAAAAAGGAAGACACAATATTTGCTTAAATGCTCTGCATATTCACTATCACTATCTTTACAGTGTATGTGTCTCTTTATATAGACATCAGTACAAGTATAGAAAATAATATAAAAGTAAAGATAAGGAATATTAATCAGTTACATCAGTGCTCCACTACTTACAAACTGCAAATCAAGGAATATTTACTGAATCTTCTATAGCTGAGATGTGGCCAAGTGCTTTTGCTTTGGCTGTCCACCTGCTTTACTTAGGTTGATATTCATAAACTATTCATTACTTTTTCATTACTATTGATAAATATTATGAAATATTCTTAAGGGTGGTTGGGAAAACATAACTCATCTCATTTCAAAATTTCTCATAATTTTCTTTCTAAACATCACTCAAACACAAATACTTTTTAATTTTAAATTTTCAACATTTTCATTTAATTGTTACCTAATTATGACAATTTTTCCAAACTTTCAAACAAAACAAAAATCAACATTTTCATATCCAAAAAAAAAAAAATTATATTAAAAAATTATATTTTAACAATATTTTAATTTTATAAAAAAATTTATTCAATTTTTGTCTCTCCTTTTCCAAAATCCAATAAAATCTTAACTCAAACTATTTCATTACTATTCAAAAATTATTTCACTACTAAACATCTCATCTCATTCCCCACACATCCCCTTGATTAGCATCCAAACGAGCTCGTAAGAAAAAAATAACTTGGAAAAAAGGAAGAAAATGAAAAGGGGCAGGGAAGTGAAGAGAATGAGTGGTATGCCTCAATTGGAGCATGATATGTAGTCTAGAGTTAGAAGCCTCCTTCTCATATACAACTTTTAGCCTCACGCATAATATTTAAGCTCATGTATTTGATCAACATCTCAATTGGAGAGTACTATTGTTATAAGCTCATCTCAATTTTAATGTCTCAGACTCTCAATCGGACCTTTAGCCTCGATCGCACACTAGAAGTAGCAGCCCGATCATGATGTTAATAAGCTCAAAACCATAATTATTCTTGGAAGAGATAATTAGGACCTTGGATGGATAAGCCCATCTGTTGGAGAGCCCAAGTATGAGGTTTCAAGAATTGGGATTAGTCTGCAAGTCCAAAGATTCAACATACGGGTGCGTGGAGGATAATGTAGTGAACAGATAACGCCTTCGTTTGATTAGGAAGGTCATCCTACCAATTTATTCGAGGGTTATCCAAGATGTCAGTCATTAGCATCACCATCATGCTCCTATAAATAACACATAAATGTAACGTATTTGGCATTTATTCATATACTTATATTGAAATAACTTCTCTCTAACTAGGCACTGGACTCCCACTAGGCACACAATGCCGCCATCTCCTCTGTTGCAGGTCATTCATGCAGTGGGTGGTGTGACATACGTCCTTAACAATTCTATATATGTGACACACTGGTACGATTTGTAACTTTAGAAAAAGAAAAGAAAAAAAAAACTGCTACGATTTGTATAGAGTTTGTTTAATTTGGTGTTGATGTTCAACATATATATATATATATATATATAAACCTAGTGGTTTTGTTATTACTCATGAACTCCTACTAATTTTAAGTGCCCGAACTATTAACATATATCATGTTCAGGGTCTTTTTATGCTTGAATTGTGAAATCAAGCATCATGTGTACCAAGAAAGAAACAGAATTGCTCGAAGATCATTCATGGACTATCAAATTTATAAATTTGGGTGAGCTAATTCCTAAGGACATGATTAATTAATAACTATATATAGTAGAGATCGATAGTAGAGGTGTGCCTGCGAATAGGCTCGGGAAACCTTGGCTCATGACGAGGCACTTGATTAATCAATGGGTGTTGATCCATATAATTAATATTGTTCCTAGCAATTTGAACTCATTCATGACCTTTACACCCTAAATTCCCAAAATCATATCTTTGTACATGTTTGGCAAAGCCAATTAAATCCTTAATTACAAGGCCATTATATAACTTTTTTTAGGTGAAAAATATGAAAAAAATTACATAAAAGTAATCTTATAAATTGATATATCTTGATGTGATTCGTTAGAGTATAAAATTATTTTTATTATATATAAAGTAAATATAATATATTAATACATAAAATTACGTCAGTTTGTATAATTAGTTTTATATAAATCTTTTGTCATTGTATCACCCCTCTTTTGAGATCATAGGTCAATCACAGGCGGTTCAAAAGCCCAAAACTCAAACAAAAATAAACTCTTACCAATTTAAAAAACTTTTCAATGAAAACAAAAATCTCTGTGAGATCAAGAAAAGAAAAATGAGCAATTTCGCACGATGTTGTTTTTGAGATTTTCTTGTGTGCAATTTTACGCTATGTTGTTGAAAAAGTTCATGTAACTTCACATCATTAAACCAAAAGAAACACACTTAGGGAAAATAAATTACAAAAATCCAAAGACTACAAAGATTTTCTAGAGTTTTTATTCAAATTATTTTAGCTTATAGGAAGATTTGTTTTTTTTTTTTTTTTTAAATAAACTTCAATTCAATTTATGAATAAAGGAAGTTACAACTATGACCAATAAATCCGAATACAAATTCCGATTACAAGCCAAATACTCATCAGTTATAAACTCCCCGCACACAACTTTCCTTGTGTCAGACACCGTCTAAAAAACTTCTAAAACTCTCTAATGACACAGCTTTTCTGAGATGCTAGACTTTGTAAAAACAGAAGTGTCCATCTCGACTTGTCTATGAGAAAACAAATCATTTCACCCCTACCCTCCAAAGAAGAATGGAGATTTTCCACCATCATCCTCCAAAGAAAGATAAAGACTCACTATAGTTCTCCTCCAAAAGAGGAAAGGGAATTACCTATTTCAAGTTATTCTCATAACAAAAGAGAAAACAAAAAAAAAAAAAAAAATACTATGCTCCCCACTTTGTCCCCCACTATCCCTGCTACCCGTACATTACAGAGCAACTGACAGAGTATTGCCCCAGCCCACTCTACCTCCTGCCTCGTCTTGCAATTGACTCGACACAGCAAGCATGCGGCGTACATGACAGAGTGGAAGGCGAGCCATCCTCAGGGTGCAACGGATGCCTCAAGAAAGAACTATTGCCACCGGAAAACTCATGGCCATAATTTCTTGGCTGCCACCGCAGAACTCAACTCCTTAACACAGCCATCGAAAGCCCTTATTTCCAGACTAAACTGATACACCCAAAACTAAGCATACTAGGTTAAGCACTGAGAAACAGAAACCAAAAACTAAACATACTAAACTGGAATGCCTCACCGCCTTCATACCCTTATTACAAATTGGAAGAAACCAAACGGAAAGAAAAGCTAACCCATAGCAAACTATGTCTAGACTATAAAAAATGAACAAGACAGGAAACCGAAAAACTAAAAGAAAACTGACTGCACCGTCCCTGTCACCCCTTCCCCGACCACCATCCAAGAGAATATCCACCATGAGCCATGGCTAGGCTCCACCCCCGAAAGACGCCTTATTCTCCCATGCACGATAGCATACAAACCGAAAACCTCCTTTATTTTTCATGGATGAAACAGAGTCCCTTAACCTCGGCGGAATGCATCCCAAACCCGCATATAAATCTTCACCCGAGAGCAAGCCACGTTGACCCCGCTCCCGTCGTAAATTCTCCAAAACCGTCCCCTTAACAGACCATTCTTTCAAGCGAACTAACCCCAAACCATCAACTCATCCCCACATGCAACTCTCCAACATGCATATCTTCATTTTATACATCTGAGAGCTAACGCCTCCTAGCCAAAATGGTCAAAGACACTGGACAGGATCATGGTTTTCAAACCACCCAAAACCATGGCCATACGAAGTCAAGATCCTCGACCACCTTCGTGTAAATTCTCTCTACCCAAACTGCGTGATTTATTATGGTTAAAGACTCGGGAACCAGGCCTGGTAATGGTCATTCATCCCATCAAAGTCACGGCCAACAGCTTTTATTAACAATCTAAAAAGCCAAACAACCCATAAAAAGTCACCCTAAAGCTAACCGAAAAAGAGAGAGGGGAGGGAGGAGGAGCCGAGGCTCCCACCTCCCTCTAACGGTTCCTTGGGCTTGTTTCCTAGAGAGAATGGAGAGTTTCTCTCACTAAAGAAAAATTCCTTGTCTACACACAGTACTTTGAAATGCCCATAGGAAGATTAAGATCTAAATACAAATGTTGTTCATAATATTTATTATATATTATGTTTTTGAATTATCAACCAAAAGTAATATTCAATAAAATCTACATACAAATATAACATGTAATTCTATACGACTTTCATTCTAAACTCTAAAATTTAAGAAGATAGCTAGCAATTTTAGCAAAATAATACAATGTACACTGTTCTCTCTCCGCTCTACTCTCTATTGGTCTCATTCTTTTCTTTTCAAAACTTAGGTGCAGTTTGGATATTGAGCTATGAGATGAAATGGTTTTAAATAAAAGTTGAAAATTAAATAAAATATTATTAAAATATTACTTTTTAATATTATTCTTGTTTTTAGATTTGAAAAAAATTGAATTGTTTATTATATTTTGTGTGAAAATTTAAAAAAATTATAATGATAAGTTGAGATGAGATAAAATAAAATACTTTCACTATCCAAATATGAAAATTTAGAAAAGTTGTAATGGAAAGACTATGTTTGGATATTAAGATTACCTCAATCCATCTCAAACCAATTATTAATAGGATCCATTTTTTTTTCAACTTCTTATAAAAAGTTAAACCCACATCTCAACCTATTTCATAAATCCAAACACATATTTCAACTTGTTCACATTCAATATATCTCAATAAGATCCACAAAATATTACTATTCATATATGAATTCAGATCATCTAAAATCACTTCAATATTCAAACACAGCCTAAATCTTACAATTTCTTATCAAAAATCAAAACCTCTATTTTTTTAAAGAGAAATGCTAACTAGGTATAAGTCTAAGTTGTGCAAACATTTGGTAAAAAAATAAAGCAACTTTTACAAACAAAAATTTTATGTACAATCACTTTTACATATTTTTTACGCATTCTATTAATATGATTGCGTTATTTTTTTAATATAAAATAACTGTTTTAACTAATTATATCAATACACAAAAAATACATAAAAATAACTATAAGTAACATAACTCTTTTACAAATAAGCGACTGAGCTACATACATATTCAGAGCTTTTTCAACACCAGTACTATAAAATTTATTCCAAAAATTCTCACGCAATCATATATGCCATATTTTGTTTGAATAAGTACAAGACCACAATCATCGATAGAAGCAAATCTAAGTAAGGAACGGCATTTTCTAACAGTACTGCCAAAGCCTCATCATGTCTCTAAATTACAAAGCATCAAACCATCGATCCAGATTCCAAACACACGCACGATAAAGAAAAAAGAAAAGAAAATAAACAAGATCTTGTTTATTTTATTTTCTAGAAAAGAAAGATATTGGATGTTAAGCAACCGATCATCCATGACAAAACAAACCAGAAAAAATGAGTGTAGGTTTAGCCGGTGTAGATGTGGACACCAATGACAATTAGGAAGATGGTGATGAGGCCGAAGTAAATGATGGCATGGACCAAGATAGAAGCACCGCTTGTCTGCATGTTCCCAAATTCGATCAACCTCCCTCCCGCTGGTATCTGAAACAACAGCCCCGGACTAAGCAGCACGAACAGCACCACTGCTATTATCACTGGCCCCCAGTCCGCCATATCACACTTTGCACACTAAAAACAGAGGCTTTCAGGGAGAGAACGAGAGAGATACAGAGACAGCGAAACACGAAGCCCGAGTTACAAAAGGGTAGTGCACAAATCTTGGGAGTATTAAGGTACTGCGTAAGATCTGAGAAAGAGCGGTGGGGCCGGCTCTCTACTTGGGAAATTAACAAATGACAAGTGCGTTGATCTGAGCTGGCTTCTCGTAACAAAGCATATTGTTTTCGTGCTTTCAACGGCCTCGATTCTCTTGTACTGATCAAAGATGGGACAGTTTGTGCTTCATCTGGGGTTGTCTGCTTTTGCGCCTGCTTCTGATTAATTTTCACTGATCTGGTTAAGCTTCTCTCTGGTTTTTACTTGGTTTGCCCATGTAAACGTTGATCATGGGATTACATCCAATATGCTAACTGATAATTAATTATGATATATATGAAAAATAGGCATCTTTCAGATGGCAGACATGCCAACTGTTGCAGAAAGGTATTTTCCAAACTGTGTACGACTACAAATGTATCAGACGTGATCTTCCAATGCAACTATTAATGCTATAGTACTCTGATAATTTGAATTATCCAGAAACAAAATGTTCGCAGATGATGATCAAAGTAATTTAGATTGTAAAAAATATTATATATAGAACAATTGTATCACTTTCTTTTTTGGGTTACACGGTTATCAATAAGGAAAAACTACAAACCAACCACGCCATCGCAATTAAAGAACCAGTAAAACAAGGTATTTGAATCAAAGAAAATCAAAAGAGGCCAAAATTACAACGAACATCATGAAGATATACAAAGATCAGATGAAGGCATGAAGCAGCTACAATCACACAAAGAAGAAATCGTGAGCTAGCCAGTGTAGATGTGAATGCCAAGTGCCGAAATGAGGATAGTGTAGATGCAAAAGAAAAGGAGGGTGTGGACAAGTACGGCCTTGACATTGGTGGCGAAACTGCCAAATTCGATGTGGTGGGTGTTCCCGGGGAGCTGGAATAGGAGTCCTGGGGATAGCAGAATGAACAGCAGTAACCCAATTAAAATGGGTGCCCAGTCCAACATTGCTAGCTGCCTTTGTCTCCGGCTTTGGCTTTGGCTTTGAAATTTAATTGCAGACTGTGATCATTAATTGAATAGAGTCCAACCAACAAAGCTTGGGAATTTTATAGAACGTTTGTTGAAGAAAAGTTTGATTCCGCATCAGTACTTTAAATTGAATTGCTTTACGTTTTTCTGCATGTATGTCCCTCTTTAATTATTCATTTATCTATATGGTTGGCCTCCTCTAGCTAGATAATTAATTTATGTGCTTCTTCTTTGCTTGGCCAAAGCACAAACAATTGTAATTGGCTAGAGAGGTGATCATGGGTCTTTTTAATCACCTATGTCAGTTCAGACAATACATCAATTAGAGATCATGAGAGGAAATTTTGATGAAGCTAGCTAGAAAAGCTGGGGATCCAAAGATATCTTTTCGATCAAGTAATGTATCATAAACTTTTGATCCATTGTCCTTTTTCATCTTTATTCTCCTTAAGCATTGCAATCATATATATATGTAGCTTCTAAAACTAATATGAGAATCTATCGCTTTATACACATCTTGCATCAAACGCAAGTACCATTACTTAAGGTTGCGAGCTTTTGATCATTCCTGCAAATGGCAAGAAGATTCTTCCACAAAGGCCTCTTAATTCTGTATTGTTTCTTTCCACTAAAGAAATGCATCTACAAGGCGCCCCAGTTGTTGGGTTTCGCATCGATATCTCATGAGCTTTCTTTCGTGACTTTTTAAAAAATATGCATAGTAATAATGCACGTGAATTGCATATGATCGGTGTTGTTTGAAAAAAACTAACATCAACGAACTTGCACGCACTCAATTAATAATATTGATAAATTTGCAATAACATGAATGCGTAGCAGGAAAATATCGTTGTTATTTTTTGAGTTCTCTCTGCAGTTTTTTTCTCTCTTCATGATTGAAGTTAGGGCTGAGAATCGGATGGCCCGGACCGGATAAATTAACCGGATCGGTACTATTTGGACCAGACTAGACCAGACCGAATTGGAATTAGTCCGGTCCGGTCCAATTTCTAAGGGACCGAAAGGGTTCGGTCCGGTCCCGGTCCGGGGAATTTTCACCCCAGACCGAACCGAATAGAAAATAAAAAAATAAAAAAAATAATTATTTATATAATAGTTGTATATAATTAATTATATAATTATATATGGTATAAAAAAATATTAATAGTAGACTATAGTTATACTTATACTAATATAGTTATACTAAATCACTATAACTAATACTTCAACAATAGCTATAGTGACCTATACTAATAGTCTACTATTAATACTAATATAATATTATATTATATAGTTATACTAATCATAATAAGTTAATAACTAAATCACTAGAAATATAACTATATATATTTAGTATGAATGTATTATTATATTATTTAATATATAACTATAATATATAGTTCTAGTATATATTAATATATTATAAGAGTTATAGTATAAATATAATATATAAATTATAATATACTAAATTACCATAACAGGATAACTAATACTAATATATAGTTATACTAATAGTCTACTATTATATAGTTATACTAATCACTATAATTAAAACTAATATATAGCTATACAATATACTTATATAGTTGTACTAATACTATTAGTTGTACTAATAGTATCAATCTATTAGTTGTACTAATATACTAAATCACTATATAGTTGTACTAATACTATTAGTCTATTATATAGTCTAAGACTCAATTCTAAATTTCTAATATATGCTATATAGTTATAACTAATACTAATATTTATATTAATACTGATAATGTAGAATATAGTTATACTAACCAACTGATTCAACATAACTAATATTACTAATATAATATAGCCAAATTGAATTACTAATAGTCTAATACTAATACAATTATATAGTTATATTAATCATAAATTCATATTAACTAAATCATTATAAGTCTAAAACTATATATATTTAGTATCAATGTATTACTATAGTCTTTAATATATAACTATTAACTATAATATATAGTACTAGTATAACTGATCAAAAAAATATATATAGTATTAATATATATATTAATGTATTAATGTATTAACATATTATAAAAGTTATAGTATAAATTATAGTATATCATATATTTGTAAATTTATAATAGTATTAGTATAGTTAGCATAATATGTAATATGTTAGCATTAAATCACTATAACTACATAGAGTATTAGTAATAAGAGTATTACTATTATTTAATATAATATTACATATAGTATTACTATCATTACATATAGTTATTAGTTATAGTATTAGTACTAGTATAGTTATTAGTACTAATAGACTAATAATATTAGTTATTAGTATTACATATAGTTACATATATAGTTATCACTATTACAATTATTACATATAGTTATTAGTTATAGTATTATTACTAATAGACTAATAGTATTAGCGTATTACTAATATATATATATAATAGTATACTATATGTATATATATTAAATATATCACAATATAATTACATAAGTATTAAACAAAATGTCATTAGATAAAAATTTAAAAAAAAAATCAACCATAGACCAAATGAACCGACCGGACCAGACGGAACCGAACCGGTCCTGAGGGAGTTCGATCTAATCCAGGGTGGAAAAACCCTGGACCGAATAGGTCTGGTCCGATCTACAAAACCTCCCCGGACTGGTCCGAATCGGACCGGACCGAACTCACCCCTAATTGAAGTCCCTTCGATTCACCCTCCTCAATTGATAGAAAATAAAATATAATATAAAAGAAGATGAAAATCAAGAGAGGAGGGAAATAGACTTTGATGGCTATATCTTTATTTTCTTAATTGTTATTGAATACAAGAAATATATACATTCCTATTTATAGAAAAATTACATTAAGATAAGATAAATAAATATTTTTAAATATTATGAAAATCAAATCAAGATAATATCATATCAAATTATTGATTTGATATTATCTTGAATATCCCTTCTCAAACTCAAGGTGGAAAACTTTAGAATATTGAGTTTGAAATTTGAAAATAGGCATCATATTCATTAATTGATCGCCGATGAGATGATGATGTTGGTGATGAAATGGCTGGCAGCTAGAATATCAAATTTGGAGTTGTAGCCAACAATGGATTATATAGCCTTGGTCAACTATTGGACCAAAATCAAAAGGCCAAAATTGGATATGAGGATTCAAACAATGCTCACAACAGATCAAAACTCAATAAAAAATGTCTCACAGCTAATAAAGATAATCCGAATACATTGATTTGAGATGATACATAATTGAACGGAGATAAAAATTTTGTGAGAGGTAAAGTTAGCAGAAGAATAAATATTTCATATAATTGAGCCTAATATTAGCCAATGGCTCTGATACCAAGTTAGAAAATAAAATATAATAGAAAAGAAGATGGAGATGAGAAAATGAGGGAGATAGACTTTGAGGGCTATATCTTTGATTTCCCAATTGTTATTGAATAAAAGGCATATATCTTTATTTATAGATAAATTATATTGAAATAAGATAAGGTAAATATCTTAAATATTATAAAACTCAAATCAAAATAATATCAAATGAGAGAGAGAGAGAGAGAGAGAGAGAGAGACGCATGAATGGAGAAAACATAAACTATTGAGATGGGGGGAAAAGAAATAGAAGGCGAAATTTTGAAATCGTAACTTTTTGCAGAGATTATTTGTTGCCGCAAAATGTACTTTTGCACGAAAAAGTTTTAGCGGTGTCAAGTGTTGCCTTAAAATGTTAAAAATGGTTGCAATAAGTTTTGACGAAAATTTTCTCACCACAAAATTCATGATTTCCATCCCATTCCCACCAAGTTTTGTTGTAGCGACAAAAAGTCACTACAAAAAGTCAAATTTGTGGTGTTTTTCCTCTTTCGCCAAAAAGAAAAATCTGCTACAGTAAAAATCAATTTTTGCATCTAAATTTCAATCACCAAAAATAAATTTAACCGCAAATATTATTATTATTATTATTATTATTATTATTTTGGCAAACTTGCAGTGTCGAAGCTGATCCCTTGGTGCTCTTTCTCATCCTTTTCTATTGTCTATTCATTTTCCCTTTTTCTATCTCCTCCTTATAATGGTTTTCTCAAAAAGATGTGCCAATTTGGGACTTCTTTAACCACCAGACATCACCTCAACATGCATGATCTTGAAGATCTTCAGCTTCCTCTATCTCAACCAACATCACCCAAATTGCAACCTGTCTGGCATGTGCGCTACATGCGCCGGCCACCAGATCATATGAGTGACCATTTTCAAAGATAGTGGCATTGATTCTATAGCTAGGCCACCCTTGTGAGGAGGATTCTGTCAATCTTATGATTGCTTACTCCACCTCTTCCTCCTCTACCCACCATTCGATTTACATATATTATATATATATATATATATATATATCTTAAATCGATATAAGTCCTATATGCTATATCTTGAATCACCTTTATCATTAATATATATATTAATATAATTATCTACTGCGCCATGTTAGTCTCTACTTGTGTCTATTCTTCAAATAAATTAGCATCAACACAATTTTGGACTGACCGGGTAAACTTGGGAACAATTGTGAGAAATTATCTACTAACTACTTAACCAATTAAAGACAATGGCACACCTAGCATATTGTTAGATGTTTTGGAGAACAAGCTATGAAACGAAACACATAATGAAGAAGTTGGTAGGATTTAGAATGGAGTAATGTTAGATACAGTCTTATAATGTACAAGTTTTGTATATTCCATTTTGAAAAAATGGGACTCACCGTTACAAAGTGGATTTTTTTTAATGTGGGTTCAAGATTTGTCAAATTTTTTAAAAAGAAAATACACGAACTTATATACCCTAAAACTATATAGATCATTCCCTTTTAAAAATGGTCATGAAGGTTCGTTAATATTTGTAAGAGGCATAATGTTATATGCAAAGGATAATTTTAAGTCGGAATGGAGGATATACCTTCAACGTAGTTGACAATTTGATTTGTAAGATAATTTAGTTTAAAAGTTTTGTTACAAATCTAATCTTATCAAATAACTATATGGAGGGTGTATTCTTGACATCGTAGGGTAACTAATATTACGTATTACATATATAGTATACGATTATGTATCATATACTTTCAAACACGTGGGCATTTGGAAGTGGTAGACAACTCTTTAGTTGAGTTAGCTTAAATAAGTATCAATAATTGAGTATGAGATAAACTATTTATCTCATCAGACTAGGACTATGATTAATCAGCTTATCCCATATATATATATATATATATATATACATATACATATATTTGCATTTGGGTTTGCTCTTTGACTTATCTCTATGAATTAATTAACATATTATCATCATCATTAATAAAATTAAGCATAATAATAATTTTGACAAATATTTGTATATGTTTTGGGAGATAGTTGTACTTTAGATAGTGAAATTGAAAATATAATAAAAAAGTATTAAATATTAATGAATATTAATATAAAATAATAAAAAATAATGATAAAATTACTTCACTACCCAAATTAGTACTTTAAATCTCCTCCGCAAAGTGTTGTACAAAGATCTAAGGACACTTTGTCGTTAGCACAAGATCTTAGTTAGCGCACGTGGATTACATTTTGACCATTCGCGTGGAATATTACAATTTACAGCACTATTTTTCGTTCTCCAAAAATACTTGAGCATTTTCATTGTGCATTGGTGGTGACTCAGCGTGGGACCCGGGATTACTGTATACCCACACCTGTACAGCCCTGACCCATTGACTCTCTCTCTATCTCTCTCTCTCTAAAAGTGATTTTACGAAGTGGAGGCGACATTGACTTGCATTTTCAATGCGTTTCCTTTGAAACCGGCTTATGTTACCAAATCAATCCCCCATAAAGTTTTATATTTTTCTCAACTCTTTCCTCTTTTTAATTAAGCGGCCTTTACTCATTTCCATGTGAAATGACTATTCAATTCCTGTCTTACTAATTTTATTTATTTATTACTTTTTCTCTTTGACTTTGACTGTCTTATTTCATAATTATAAATAAGAATAATTTTTTTAATTTTAATCTAATAAATTAATTTATTAGATTAATTTTAATCATAATTACATTTGATGAATAAATTCGATTTTTTTTTGAGTTATTAAACAATTTAATCACTTCATTTTTTTTAATTCTCTTAAATTTTTCACATATTTAACCTATCCAAAGGCTAAAATTGTAAATTAATAATTCGAAAGCTAGCAATTCACTATTCGCAAAAGATGCTGGGAAATTGGAGCTCCGTTGAAGGTTTCGTTGACGTGCACGAATTGTATTGGTCTCTTCTCCCGTCGTTTAGAATTTTCCAGGATTCCTCCCATTTATTGGGGCTCCATTCCTCTTTCCCTCTCTCGCGCGCGCGGTCGGTGCATTCCGGAAGATTCCTAATTTTCCGATAGCATTTCCGACCGCGCTTATTTCACTTTTCCAAGAAAACCTCGCTCACGCTCCCCGAGGCAAAAGCATCTTCGACTGCCCTTCATCTCGTGCGATTTTCAATTTCTTTCACCGCGATTTAGCTGTCATTCATCTGATCTCTAATTTCATTGAAACCGCCGACTTTGAAATCGAGTATTCCAGTTTCGGTGAGTTTGCTTTTGCTTTGCGGAAAATTTATAATTTTTTGAATTTGCGCCTCGATTGGTTGCTAAGAAAAGAGGTGGAAATGGAAGAAACCGCCTCGATATGATTTGGAACTCATATTTCCTGTTCTCGTTCTTTCTTTCTTTCCCATATATTCTCTATTTTCATTCAAAAGCTATGTACAAAGAAAAAAAAAAAAAAACCAAAAGACCGGAAATGATATTTTTTTTTTTTGTAATAAAAATTTCGTTTTCTTTTCAATTTTCTCAGCAACGAAACAGAGCTGTCACATGTTTCTTTTCATTTTGCGCAAGACTGATGGTGATTTATTTATTTGAAATAGAAGGTGGAGGAGCTTGAGTTGTTTTAATATCGTTGAAGATGGCGAGCCAAGGCGGTGTTTCAAGGAGAAGTATATCATTAATGAACAAGAGTAAAAACTCGGAGAATGAAGGCCCTGATCATACGCGAAAGTCTGTTTCATCTTCGCGTTCTATGTATGTACGAGTCCGCTATATGTTACAGTTTTTTATTATGGTTATTATTATTATTTCTGTAGAGATTCTGCCGTTTGATGTCTCATGGGCAAATTTGTTAGAAAATTTTGTTTTGGTTATCTGATTTGTTACTGAATCAGTGTGTGTTCGTTTGCTTGATTATCATCTGTCATGAGAGCATTGAAATGTTATGAAAACGTTTACAGTCGCATTAGCAGAAGCAAATTGATATATATGTAGCTATACGCACCAACCCTACAAACTGTTCTAAGAAGGCTAATAGGCTAGCTCAAGTCGACTTTTCGTAAAATATACTCTAAGAAAGTTCCTTGCCAACTTGCATCTTGAACAGGGGGCCAACTGGAGAGCGCACTGTAAAAAGACTGCGGCTCTCGAAAGCTCTAACGCTTCCTGAAAATACAACTATTCTTGAGGCTTGCCGACGGATGGCTGCTCGTAGGGTTGATGCTTTATTGCTAACTGACTCCAACGCATTACTTTGTGGAATCCTTACAGACAAGGTGAGACTTGAATTCGTTGTGACCAAATTCCCAAAAAAATAACAAAAGCAAAAACATTGGCTTAAATGCTGCATATACTGGGATTTTAACAGTTCTGTAATATGTTTCATGTAACTATTCTTTTTTATGGTTGAAGGATATAGCAACTAGGGTTATTGCCCGTGAGGTTAACCTTGAGGAGACACATGTTTCGAAAGTTATGACGAGAAACCCGGTTTTTGTTCTTTCTGACACTCTTGCTGTAGAAGCCCTTCAGAAGATGGTGCAAGGTTGATGGAAATTTTATAGACCCTCCAAGTTTTCTCACTTTTTCATAAGAAACACTGTCTGATATCTTGCTTTTTGAATTCTTATAAAAAACAATCTTACTCTCTGAACACCTGTCTGATGTCTGTGTCTGTACAGGAAGATTCAGACATTTGCCAGTAGTGGAGAAGGGGGAGGTTGTTGCTTTACTTGATATAGCAAAGTGTTTATATGATGCCATTGCACGTATGGAAAGGGCAGCTGAAAAGGGTAAGGCTATTGCCGCTGCTGTTGAGGGCGTAGAAAAACATTGGGGAACATCAGTTTCGGGTCGGTGTAGTTATTTAGAGTACCTTATTTTCTATGGTTTTGTAATACTTGTTTAGGTGTCTCCAGTAAAAGATGTAATTGTCTGCTGTTTCAATTGATGTACAGGTCCCAATACCTTCATTGAAACACTTCGGGAGCGGATGTTTAGTCCTTCTCTGTCTACAATCATTCCGGAGAATTCAAAGTAGGTAATATCTCTTTTTTATAATTTGTTATGTGGTATAATATAATGCTATATGTTGACAGTATTATACAACTTATTTTGTTTACAACTATTAAAAAGAATAAAGTACTTTATTCAACAAATAGTGGCATCTTTCAGGGTTGTGACAGTTTCCCCGACAGAAACAGTTTTAGCGGCAACAAAGAAGATGCTTGAACTTCGATTAAGCTTTGCAGTTGTGACAATTGATAACAAACCGCGGGGAATACTTACGTAAGTCTGTTATGGGTAGCTGCACTTAACTCTTGATTAGCTCTCAACACCTAAAGAAAAACTTCACATTGCCCGTCATTTTTCTATTTCTTAGAGAAGAGTTGTTAACTTCAACTGTTGTGATGCGACCCCTAGGGGTTGGCTCAAGTGGTGAGGGCCTTGTCTTGGGGGTATGCTCCCTAGCTCTAAGGTTTGAACCCTTGCAAACAATTTTTAGGGGCCACATCTCATCAGTGAAAGCCGATAATTCTTGATCCATGTGATGTGGGGCCATTAAACGGGGCCAGAGTTTAACAGCTAAAAGACACAACTGCATTTGCACGGTCTCTGGGTTTCTCCTCGTAGAAAACCATTAACTGTTGTGATGCATCTTTTGTTTTTTATCATTAGTATGTTCATAATTTCTGCAATTTAATCTTGTCAGTTCAAAGGATATCTTGATGCGAGTAGTAGCACAAAATCTTCCTCCAGAGTCCACTTCAGTGGAGAAGGTATTTTCCTTTTCCATCTAGGGAAACATGTTTGGGTTATTTTCACAGAAGAAGAAGAAGCAACAAAGAACTTCCTGTAGACATCTTTCCTTGAAATATCAGTTATTGCAAAGAGGCACCTCAATTTTTTTTTTTTTGTATAATTAAGACAAGAAACTAAATCAATTATTGATGTGCATGCTTCTGATTCAATATATAGGTCATGACACCGAATCCAGAATGTGCTACGGTTGATACACCAATTGTTGATGCACTGCATAGTATGCATGATGGGAAGTTTTTGCATCTTCCTGTAGTAGATAGAGGTATTCCACCGCTACTATTAAATAGCACAAATGTTGTAAACAAGTCATTGTTGTTTCTGGTAAGTACTGATTGTTGGATACAGATGGAGCTGTGGTTGCTGTTGTGGATGTGATACATATCACTCATGCTGCTGTAGCTACGGTAAGTCAATTCTGTACCTATCTGGGACTATATAATGCTTGATAATGTTCTGTCCACAGAGTTAATTTTAATCTCACATGAATTTTACAGGATAAATGCCACCACATCCAATCACATTTCAGAATATTGAAAGAGATAACCTATTTTAAGTTGCACCAGTATCTTAGTTGTAGTTTCTATTTGATTGTTGATATAACTTAGAAAAAAATGCAAGTCTTGTTGAGGAAACATCAGTTCACTTTTTCTCGTTCCTTTTGTTTTAATTGACTGCTTTAATAATAATGTAGTTTTCAATATTATCCTATGAATTAAAACTTATAATTTTTCAGTATGTCCTACTGTTTAGAATGATTGGGAGGCCCAAGCAGATGGACATATCATGTCTGTACATGTTTATCCTAAGGCTGGAACAGTCTTCGGTGATTGAATGCACCAGTTCTGTTGGGTGAGAACAAGTGAGTGCACCAGTTCTGAGTGCTTTGCAGTTGATCAGAAGTATAAACCTATTCAGCAACTCAACCAAAATATCCATTGTGATTTATAATTTTCTTCGTGGAGAAATGGGAAATAGCCAAATACTTGTCCGTCCCACAATATATGATGCGCTTCCTTTTGGATTGTCACATAATATAAGAAAGTTTCCAAAAAATTTTCACTTTTTCAAGTTTCTTTATTTGCCTCACCTTAGCAAACAAGATGTTTATAAACATTTGCATCAGCTTTAACATAAAGTGGCAGACATGTTATTAAAATCACTATGTTTTTACATGTTCATTAAAAATCGTATGATTCTAAACTATAATATGGAGGCAGTAGGACATTAGCAACAGAACAAAAAAAAAGATGACATGCCGTGCTATTCACTAAAGTAGCAAGTTATATGGCTTCTCTTGATCACTCGTTAGCATAAATATGGCATTAGCAGGAAGTTTATGTTTTTGTCTGATTTGTCACCTTCACCCGCCCGTTCTTTCGCTGCCCATCTAATTTTAGCCTTGGGTTGATACAAATTTATAAAATAGTGTAATTTTCTTTGCTTTCTCTTTCCGATTCTTCTTCCATACAGAAGATATAAGTAAATACCTCTTGCAGAAATTACTTGGCCAGAACAAATTCCAAAGTTCTGCTATTGAGATTTCATTTTGAAGAAGCATATGATGCTTTTTCTTCTTCTAGGACCTTCAAAATGTAATTGTTATGGAGGGTAATCTAGCTTCGTTTTTTCCTTTATTGACCAGGCTGGAAGTACTACTGGCATAAGTAATGAAGCCACAAACACTATGATGCAAAAGTTCTGGGATTCTGCCATGGCCTTAAGCAACCATGATGATGAAGATACGCAAAGGTTATTTATATGCATTGGTGATACTGCAAGAGTATCATTCTGACTTGGTCACTTGACCATTAATTTGTACTTACACATTTTGTACTTACACATTGTGAGGTCTCAGTGAAGGTTCCTTTAAATTGGCTTCAGAAGGAACGGAGGCTGGGAAATCAGTTCCTTTTCCCTCACCAAACCTGCCAAATTCATTTGCTTATAAAATCCAAGACAAGAAGGGAAGAATGCATAGGTTTACTTGCGGTATGCTACTTGTTCCTCTTGTCACTTAAGGCATCCATCAAGTGGCCATCATTTGTGGTATTCTTTTTTAATTTTTAGTTTGTGGTATTCCATTTTCCGCCGTGCCGCATATTTAGCCCATTGTTCAATTCCTTTGTCCATTCGGTTCATCTAGGTGACTCGTTTAAATAAGTGGCTCTCTGTTTGGCCCTGAATTCTGAACTTAGCAGTTTCACTACCATATATGTTGTTTTAATTGTAAAGATAGTAAGCTGCGCTGGTAACACTATACTAGTATAGAAAAAGCTTGTTGATAACTTGTTATTTATTTATTTTTGGACATTGGATCAAGCTTGTTGTTTTGGAGATGATCTGGATGAGTCATTTAGATCAGGGTTCACCCCCAGCATCCGAATATAGCACTGTACTTATATTTGGTGGTTGACTGGGTATTTGTATTGTTGCTTGAGTTCAGCTGCCCACAGTTTGGCAGATCTCATAGCTGCAATCCTTCAGAGGGTGGGAGATGACATTGATCCCAACAGGCTACCTCAAATTCTGGTATATTTTATGATGATTGTATTTCATCTTCATTTGGATGGATTTTTTTTTTTTTTTATGTTTTTCCTTGTCACCCAATTATAAGCTGATATTAGCTAAATTCTGTAGTATGAAGATGAAGACCATGACAAAGTTGTACTAGCATCAGATAACGATCTGGCTGCCGCTGTGGACCATGCAAAGTCAGCTGGTTGGAAGGTATGGTTGATCTGTCTATTTGTCCTTGATATTTTTCAATGAGGTATCATCTTGTAGAGTTTAGAGAGGACTGTGAATGTTCAAAATTTGGATACCCACGAAAACTTTGCCTTTCCTTTTTTCTTTATTGGTTTTTGGAAAAAAGCATTCAGAACTCTTTTCCTTTGGGGGAGTGTTGTAGCATTTTACTGTCCAACACAATGGAGACATTTTTTCTTAGCAAAGGAATTTTGTTTTCTCATAAGAACTCTACAAAGTTTGACGTTCAAGCAAATTCAAACTTTGCAGGGATTGAAATTGTATTTAGATTATTCAGGAGCACATGGTCGAAGGAGAGCTACCGGTTCAGGAGATTTGGATTATGCCAATGCAGATGCATGGGCCTCTGCATATAGCGCTGTTGCAGCAGGAGCTGCCCTTGTTGCTGGATTAGGTGTATTAGCATTCTTGAGAAGATCAACCTAATATCATAAGAGTACGTGGTATTTAAGCGAATGATTGATTTGCTTCCAAAGATTAGACTCCAAATCAAAATTGGTCCGAAGGGCATGTCTTCTGATTGATATCTGTTATTGTATCACCTATATACAAAGTACAATCAATTTTTGGGCAGTGGCTATTGATACGACTGATTCTCTACCTGTGTATTCTTGTCCACCACCAAGGTTTTTCAGCTTGGTGGACTCTGGAGATTGTGTGAAAAATAAATGATGATCCATGTGAAATCTGTAATTTGTTTCGTATTTCTAAAATTATAAGACTTTTAAGAGACAAATTAGGATGGATCTCTTTGCTCTCTGTCATTATCATCCATTCCGCATCATTAACACTATTGTTATTATCACATTCATCTTCACCACTATTTTGGATGAGCATTCAAAACTACATATTGTCACAAATGTCTTTATAAGTAGTTATTCGTACCATTATTATCATCGTTTTAACCAACATAATACTTTGCGATGAACTTTAAGCCCCCTTCCAGAATTCTGAAGATTTCCTAAATTCTTGATCCGAACACAGTTTCGTTGCCTATCCAACGAACAACGTGTTTAATGTACAAAGTGGGAAGTATCAAGACATTACTCGAAATATAAAAATAACAAGACATTGATTGCATCATCAAGAAATTAGTGATGAGAAATAACTCTGATGTTACGATATCTTTTGCTAGAGGGATAGGTGTGATAATTTTTAAAAAATAAAATAGGGTTTTGATATATTGGATTTGAGGGAAAATTGGGAGTCGGAAAGTACTTTTGGCGAGGCATGAATGGAGCAACCACAAGACGCTGATGCACCTTCTTCATCAACCGGGGGAGAGGGGTTTGGTCTGAGCCCATCAGTGTTCAACGACAATTCCAGAACGATGCACTGTCACCTGTTTGAGTTTGACCCACGTGGCAATATCTTTCTAATTCCTTTTTTACATTTTTTGGTACAAATGTCTCACTTTATGCTGACAAAGGACGATCAGATTAGAGAGAGAGAGAGAGAGAGATGAATGGGGCATCAAGGCGTAGGAAAGGGCAAGAAATGGAACAGCTACAATTTATACCTCAATTTGATGACAAGATTTACCTGTGAACATAATTATTTTTGAAACGTAATTACCTTGTTAATAACGTTTCAATATGATGTCATTCGTCCTATTCTTTTATGATAGATATTCGGAAATTGAATCCTCACATGGCCCTGCCCTCAATATGATCTCATTCGTCCTACTCAAGAATCACTTTATCGTTCATAAACGACCCCCAAAATTGAAATATACCTACCATCTTCAAGCGCATGAGAAATTTTACTAGCACCAATGGTAATTCATATCCATGCATGCGAACAAAAGGAAAAGAAAAGTAAGCCAATGGCAGCGGTTCTATGTGGGATTTGTGGGGATGAAGACCTCTTTTCTTTTTAATTTTTTGACAAGTTGTGGGGATGAAGGCCACTTGAAAGGAGGTATATGAAATATGATAGTGGAGAGACAGAGGTTGACAGTGATGTCAAAGCAGCATTAAAGATGCTGTCTTTCAATTGTTAATTGGGATGTTATCTCAACCAAATCTCGTTATGGGCGTGTCTTGTAAACACTAGTAGTTTTTTCCATAAAAAACCTGTTCTTACTTCTTATTGTTTTAATTGATAAGGAAATTAAGGCCAGCTGATCCTTACAATGTCCGTCAGTCAAATATGCCTCTTATGCATACTATTAAGCGTAGGTTTATTGTTGAACTTTAAGGCCCAACTATGGTATGAACCAATGTTTTTTAGTTTAACATGTCAAAACAAATTATATAAATTTTTATTATTGGGCTCCATTTTTGGGAAATTACTGAATCGATTTGTAACTGTCATAGATCCATCCTCTTGATGATCCGACAGTTTGATTTGTCGTGGTGCGCCATGTTCACCGCAATTCTGCTAACTGAAGCTGCAAAAGAGGCGGTGGGCTGTTTGACCTTGTCTCTTTTACGTCCTCAAAACCATAGATCAGCCACATTCTCTCAAACAACAGTGCGAATATAATATAAGAGTGGGTAGATCTCAACTTTGGAAAAAGTTTAGCAGCACGAGAGACATCGGTACCGTTTTCACTTTCCCTTTATTGCTTTCCTTTTCTAAAAGAACCATTTAGCAGAAACAGCACGAAAACCAGAAACTTCTTCCCCTCTCCTTGCTCCGTACTCCCAAATCAACTACTGTAACTCTCTCCCTCTCTGCTAAATATCAGTGATAGTGTATTAGACTAGATATCCCTCCCAACTGCTATTTTGTGGCATTACTCACAGAGCCCAGAGAGAGAGAGGGAGCGAAACAAAGCAAACCCATCGAGCCAAAACATTCGGCTTTCAGTGAGCAAGCTGTAAGTATGGGAAGTTCCAAAATCAGGTTACCAGGTCCACCTTCATTTGCCTGCATTTTCTGTCTATTTCTCACACAATCATGGGTTTTGCCACCTGCCCATTTTGCCTCAGCAGTCCCGCCACCCCAACAACCCATCAAAACTATTGTTGTTTTGGTCATGGAGAATAGGTCCTTTGACCATATACTTGGATGGATGAAAAAAGCCATTAACCCATTAATCAATGGAGTCACAGGAAAAGAATGCAACCCGGTATCCACCAAAAACCCAAACTCAGAGTCCGTTTGCTTCACAGATGATTCTGAGTTCGTGGATCCGAATCCGGGACACTCCTTTGAGGCAGTAACGCAACAGGTATTTGGCTCTGCTTCCATTCCTTCCATGACTGGTTTTGTGGAACAAGCACTGTCTGTTTTCCCAAACCACTCAGAAACTGTCATGAAAGGCTTCCGACCTGAAGCCGTGCCAGTCTACGCTACTTTGGTTCGTGAATTTGCGGTCTTTGATAGATGGTTTTCTTCACTCCCCGGCCCAACTCAACCCAATAGGCTGTTTGTGTACTCGGCTACTTCTCATGGTTCAACCTCCCACGTTAAGAAGCAATTGGCTTTAGGGTATCCACAAAAAACCATATTTGATTCTCTTCATGAGAATGGAATGAACTTTGGGATCTACTTCCGAAACATACCCACAACTCTCTTTTATAGAAATTTGAGGAAGTTAAAGTACATATTCAAGTTCCACCAGTTTGATTCAAAGTTCAAGAAAGATGCTTTAAAAGGTAAACTTCCAAGCTTAACCGTAATCGAGCCTGGGTATTTCGATCTAAATGGAATGCCTGCAAATGACGATCACCCTTCTCATGATGTGGCTAACGGGCAAAAACTAGTTAAGGAGGTTTATGAGACATTGAGAGCAAGCCCGCAGTGGAATCAGACCCTTTTGGTCATTACCTATGATGAACATGGTGGGTTCTATGATCATGTCCATACTCCTTATGTTAATGTTCCTAACCCAGATGGGAACACAGGGCCTGCTCCTTCCTTCTTCAAATTTGATAGGCTTGGTGTTCGTGTACCCACAATTATGGTCTCTCCTTGGATTAAAAAAGGGACTGGTAAGTTCAAAATGTTCATATTTTAACCTCTCTCTCTCTCTCTCTCTCTCTATCTTCTTCTTCTTCTTCTTTTTTGTTTTTTTTGTGTAGTTCTTTTGTCCTGTTAAAGATGTTTGTGCTGATGTTAGAGATGCTTTTTGTTGCATAGAATGGGTTGGTAACTACATAATTATATCATAGTTGCTAACTATTTCTGTAGCTAGTAAGGTTACAATCTCATTATGTTGTTGCTGAGATTAAGTTGGATTAGGTGGCGGTTGATTTTCTTAGTGACGTGTCTTCTGTACACGTATCTATGGGTTGAGTGGGAGAAAATAGATTGAGGAGCGTGGCTATGGGTTTCAAGTCAGCAAGTTTGACTAGGTGATGATTGATTTTCGAATGCTGCCAGAGATTAGAGGTTATGAGTGGTTTGGTTGGTACCCGAAGTCCTAGTGCATATTACTTGAGAGTTTTGCTTCAAACTCAAATTTAATGTTTGTTGTTTCACTCACTTTCATCTATTATTGTACTGATCTCTATCTCTTTCCACAGTGATAAGTGGCCCAAAAGGGCCTGCTCCAAACTCCGAGTTCGAGCACTCTTCAATCCCTGCAACCATAAAGAAGATCTTCAACCTCTCCTCTAATTTCCTGACTCACAGGGATGCATGGGCTGGGACATTTGAGCAGGTTGTTGGGGAATTAACCTCTCCCAGAACCGATTGCCCTGGTACCTATCCTACTATTCCAGCCCCATACTAATATTTAGTTTATGTATGATCTTTTATAAATTATACCCACAAGACCTTAGAATAGTGTAATGCGGTTTTGCTGCAGAGACCCTGCCAGATGTGGCACCTTTGAGGACAACAGAAGCAAAGGAAGATAGTGAGCTATCCGAGTTTCAGAGTGAGGTAGTTCAACTAGCAGCTGTTCTCAATGGGGATCACTTCTTGAGCAGCTTCCCAAATGAAATGACCAACAAAATGACTGTAAAAGCAGCGCATGATTATGTGAAGGGTGCTGTTGCAAGGTTCACAAGAGCAAGCAAAGAAGCCATCAAGTTAGGCGCAGAGCAGTCTGCCATTGTTGATATGAGATCATCCCTCACTACCAGATCCTCAACTCATAATTAATCAATCCTCCTAGGTCATATCGTAGTGTCCATGCCTGTCTTATAAAATATCTCAGTAGGCATCCCTTCTGTCTTGGTTTTCTTTCAGTAGAATGCAATGAAAACAGGGGGAAGCAATAGTTTCTCGAGTGATTCAGATATTTCTATTGTCGTCTCCTTTGCTTTAAGGGTTTATGGAAGCAATCAAAGAAAACTGTAAAGAACTTAGTGTTACCCAAAGCAACGTAAGTGATATTAGTATAATAGATTAAGAAACTCTTACGTTTATACGGCCTTTTTTCTATCTTAGCTTGTTTGCCTTTTTCTGGTACTTTAGTAAGCAAGATTAGGCAGAACAATATGTGCGAAGCCTCTGGAATTCATAGCATTCAAGAGGCGTTCTGGAATGAAATGAGACAACTAAAAGATTTAGGACGCATGGGAAAAGGGTGCCAACGATGGTACGGTAAAAATTTACATCTATAATACAAGTGACTATGGCAACTATTGTATATTTTTGTATTGGCCGATGTCAAAAACAGAATAATGAAATTGGATTTTTATGTGCTAACGGGTCAGGTGCATGCAATTGTTCTGTTTAGAGGAAGGTTGCACAAAAAGGTCCATATATTTCACAGGGATGTGCACAGCCCAACATATTTTTCTTAAACTTAAGTCAGCCTAACAAAACTCAAACCCACGTATTTGAGATTGGCTACATGAAACCAATTCCACGATTCAGCCCTAGGAAAACAAAGGATAGATGCAATTTAGCTTTTTTAAATCTCAATTCAACTTTGGATTCAAAGTATTTTATCTCATCTCATCATTACAACTTTTCTAAATTCTCACACAAAATATAATAAACAATTCAACTTTTTCAAATCTCAAAATAATAATAATATTAAAAAATAATATTTTAATAATATTTTATTCAACTTTCATTTAAACCCATCCTATCTCATATTTGAATCCAAACAAGCGTGTCAATGGTAATTTTCTATGTAATAGGCTAATAGCAGTATAGGTATAGTCAGCAGCCCCTGTGCAGCAACCAATTAGCCGATGCAAGTCAAAACAGCAACTAAATCAGCCGATGCAAGTATTTGTGAATCTGTGAGGAGCGAAAAAGCAGCAACTCAGTGCCCTATAATCATTGCAGTGAAGCCAAACAAACCACTCGCATCATTTAAGCAAAAAGTTGTTGGTGCTGGAGTTAAATAATTTTCAGTAGCAGCCGTCTTGAGGAAAATAACAATCCTCAAGTTGCAGCCCTATGGGAACAAACTCCTGAAATGCATACATCAGACTACATATTAAGATGAGTCGTTGTACGGAGAAGCCACTGTAACAGTGCACACATTGCACTCACAACGTGGCAGCTTCAGGTTTTTTTTTTTTTTTTTTTTTAAACCAAACAAAACGCACCGTTTTGATTCAATACGGTTTCATTTTTTCATCACAAATTCAAAATCAGCCCGTGAAGCACCTTCCTTCCTCGACAGCAAAATCTACTGCATGCAAAAGTCCGTAGCCTTATGTTTGGTTGCCGAGAAAACAAAGAAGAAAATAACAAAGATTCGATTGATTCTTCGTTCTTCCTGATTTTATCTCCAGATGCAGAATTAGAATCTTGTGCTACAAATATTAAAAATAAAATCTTTGCTCGAGAATGGAAAGCCAACGGACGCTGAAGCTAACAAGAGAATGATGTACCCTTTTCAACGGGAGTGAGACAAAGGGGTTGGGGTTGGGATGTGCAGAGGGTTTGGGAGTTGAGAGAGAGAAGGAGAGAAGAGGAATGGGTTTGAGAGAAGGTACAGAGATGGGTTTCGATGGCTTTGAGGGTTCAGTGCTTCGGGGGGTGGGATGGATCTCGGGAGGGAGAGAGCGGGGATGGGTTTGAGAGAAGGTGCAGAAATGGGTTTTCGATGGCTTTGAGGGCTCGGGGGGTGCTTCGGGCGGCTTCTTTCGGGGGGGTGGGATGGGTCTCGAGAGGTAGAGAACATGGGGTTGAAAGAAGGTGCAGATAAGGTTTCGATGGCTTTGAGGGCTCGGGGGATGCCTTCGGTGGGGTGGGATGGGTCTTGGGAGGGAGAGAACAAGGATGGATTTGAGAGAAGGTGCAGAGCTCGGGGGGAAATTTCTGAACGAGGAGAATGAGGGCTGAGACGGAACAGGGGATGCCTTCGGTGGGGTGGGATGGGTCTCGGGAGAGAGAACATGGATGGGCTTGAGAGAAGGTGCAGAACTTAGGAAAAAATTTCTGAACGAGGGGAATGAGGGCTGAGACGGAACGGGAACAAACCGGTTCATTGGTGTTAATAAACCCGGTCTACACGTCATGTGTGCACTGGATGCAGCCAAACAGTGGCTGCTATGTAGATTTATTCTATTAAGATTGGTATGATATCCATTACATGAAGAGTCTCATCACATGAATGAATAGCATGAATAAACTAGGCTAGTCATACCTGAAATCCTTTTCAACAAGCACTTAATTCATAATGTTAAATGTACAAGGATATACAAGATCACTACTCTATTTTTCATTCAAAATGTCTGATATAATTTTCACTCTGTGAAACCTGATCTCCCTCCTTAACCTCTAAAAGGAATATATGCAAAAAGTCTAATAGAATGAGTAAGACAGTTGGCACAGAAGCATCATCACTTAATGGGAACATATGGACCGAAGTCTCTATTCTCAGGCACGGCACTCAAAATGACTGTATCTGTCCGGAACTTCAGATGGAACAAGGACTTTGCCATGTGGATATGTCAGTAATAAGATCTCGTAGTTGATCTATGAGAACCTTGAGATACCTGTTCTTGCTTGCAAGTTCCTATATTTAGAAACACAAGATTTCAAATTGGAATCTAAAGACAGTTTAATGTGAGCCCTAAAAGGTCAAAAACTTTAAGTAAAAACATAGATACATTGCAAGGGCATGCTAAATGCCTAAGAATACTCATAGTCTGAAGCATACACGCACCCCACCCCCACCATCCAATCCCCGTCAAAGGAGAGATGTCACGACTCCCACCACTATTATGAGAAACAAACATTCGACACAACATGGCCTATGGAGTATGGACTATAAGATTCACCAAAATAAATTTACAACTCAGCGCATGCTACCTTTCTTAAACCAGAGGCTCGCTCTTCTAACTTCTCAATCTCATCCTGACCTGCTGGGGATAGCGGACCACTTGGAGTTGAACCCAATTCAAATGTTTTCGCCTATTTTAACACAACCAAAATTGAGTTGGCTCAAATAGGAGGCTACAAAAAGTAAAGTATACATCTTTATTGTAGACAAAACATCTCACCGAATAAAAATATCACTTTCATTTATTAAGAAACATAACTAACTGAAGAAATGCAAATCCCTTTCCAATAAGCACCAACAATGTGACAATGATCAGGTTTACCTTGCACCACTTCATTAACTAAACAGCTAGGACTACAAAGGAGGAGCACTAAGAATAGTTTCTCACTACACTTAGAACTACTCTGTTGTTAAAAGTATAAATCAGTCCATGATTTTCAAAGTTTTCGGCGTTTACTACATCCATATGTTTTCTTCAGTCTTTTGGAATAAATTTGCGGCCCAAGCTTTAGCAGAACAATCGACAAACAACCCCCTCCCCACAACTCCAAAACAACCTAAATTTAATAATTGCGCTAAAATGTATCAAGTTTTGTCCGTAATGCATGGTTGTCTTCGATACTAAGCACGCCGTTTTTGTTAAATGGGGAGAGTTCTAGTTTGGAAAAACGGAAAACAATAAATTCGAGAACAAAATATATCAACCAAGATTGGATTTTGATACCAAAATAGTCAAAAAGTGAGATAGGGTTTTGAAATTGATTTACCTTCTGAGAGTTGGGGATTGCGGCGAGAACTGCACGAAGCGAGTTCACAGAACTCTTATACCGAAAACGAGCCTCTTCGAGCGCTCCTCCACTACCACCACCACTCTCTCCGTGATGCGTATCGGAAGAGGCCGCGTCGCCATTGGCGATACCGTTCGAGGCTTGCGAAGGACCATTAGCAATTGAGGTTATATTAGAAGTAGATGATAAAGAAGAAGAAGAAGCAGAAGAAGTGGTGGACCATAAGGCGGGGTTGCAGAGCTCGTCGTTCATGGAAGAGAGGATATGAAAGGCGGACTCTATGGTTTCTTCTAGAAGCTTCTGGCCATCCATTGCCAGCTCTTGCGTGGACTTTGGGTTCGTTATCGCAGTCGCGGTTTTCTCTTCCATTTTCGGAATTCGGGAGTATTAGTTTGGTTGCTGAGAAAGTATAGGTAGCAAGGGAAAAGAAAAAGGAAAAAAACGAATGATTTATTTTGTAAGAAATATATATATTTTCCCACGGTTTCTTAGCTCCCAAACAGAAGTTTCTCAAAAAGATGAACAGAAACGTCGACAGCAGGGTTCGAACCTGCGCGGGCGTAGCCCAACAGATTTCAAGTCTGTCTCCTTAACCACTCGGACATATCGACGCTTAGGTTCTACGTATTATATTATATTTTAAATTGATTTCATCCCTCTTTTATATGACAATGGCAGATGTTTTGTAGTTAGTGAGAGCATTCACATTAAGTTCCTATAAAATTTCTTATAATTTAGCTAAAAATGACATTGCTTAAAATTTTTTCCTAATTTTACTTATCTTACAAAAATTTTTTACAACTCATTCCCTATATTTTTTCTATTCTATTAAAATAATATTTCTCTATTCTTTCTTCATTACTTTTTTCTTGTCTATTCTTTCTTTATTACTTTTTTTCTCTCATTTCTATTTACAAACTTAACTACTCAATATTTTTTTTTTATATTTTGAACTATTACTCTAGTAAATATTTTAAACAAAAATTTAAATTATTTTTTTATGGGTATGATAATATTTTTTTATATTTTTGTATTTATTTAAATTATTTTTAAAATTATTATTTAAAACTATAACAAATATAAATATGATAGAAAGTGTAGATGATTAGAAGTAGATGAGTATAATAAAAAAGTATAGATGATTAGAATAAAATATTAATAAAAAATAATTTAGGGACGAACAGTAGTTTCTAAATATTTTTCCTAAAATATGGAGAACTATTATACATCCCCTAAATACTTTTTCTAAAACGAAGATTTGGATGTAGAAGTGATTTTGATTAAATCCCTATATTTTTCCTCAAATTATAAGAAAAATGTACCTATGCGGTACCCGTTGGAAATGCTCTTATATCTCCTCACCACAGCAACCGTGATCTCTCTTACGACCTTCACCATGAATATGGCCAGGATTAATTGTCTTTAGAAACCAAGTCCACCATGGCCGCCGGCCGATCAATTTCTATAACAGCCACGATGTTTTACCACCAGTGTTAGATCAGGATCTGTTCACCTACTTTTATATGAAGAGGATTGTGAGAAATCTCGAAAATCATACGCCATAGAGAGCTAGCAGAACTTGGAATTTATCGTAATCTACTATGTCCAATGCAAGCTTTGTAAAACTCTGTGCTGCTAGAATTTAACGCTTGCCAAAAACAAACATGATATATATGGGTCTAGGTAAGGTGCAACTTGTTTGACGTTGAATTATAGCATCTGTACGTATTTTTATTTGAGCTAATTGAAGAATTATGGGGCTCTGTACTTGAATTTATGAATGAGTGGGTTTGCGTGTGGACCAACTTGAAAGGATGGAAAGAAATTAATATTATGTTAGGTAGGTGTGTCAAATTGAAATAGAGCTATTGAGAACTTTCGTGCATGCATGGGGTTGATTAATATTAGTTGGGTTTGTAATCTTGGCAAATCTTTTTCTCGATAAAAATAGAACTCTGACAAAGCAGTACCTATGTGATCATCTAATTCCTCGGCTTCTTCATATGTATCACTCTTCGAAAGGACATTTTAGGTGAAGATTAATCTTAAATTTGAATTTTGGCATCTTCAATCATAGATATTTTGTGTCCAATTCAAGTTTTAAGTGGCAAGTTTCTAAGTAAGCAAGTTTATAGATAAACTAAAAGTTACATGAGATAAGATTTAATAGGGTGGGAGTCCCTAACAATCAACCTAAAATAAACAAGTGCAACCAGGGCCAGCTCAATAGGAATGGGGGTGTTGCCTAGATGACTAACACAAGAGGGGAATGAATTGAGTTGTATTAAAAAAATAATAATTATAAATCAAATATACAATATAAAATATAAACGAAATACGAAATAACAATAAATATAAAGATTAAGGGTAAGAAAGAAGCAAACTCAGTATGTTAACGAGGTTCAGCCTCATTGCCTACATCCTCGCCTCAAGCTACTCCTTGAAAATCTCCAAATTCAATATTCAACTACTTTTAGGTGAAAAAAGAAACCTATTACACCTTTGAACAACACCGCTACAAAGAATTCGTATAGAACACTCCCTACACTTGCAATCACCTTACACGTGGTGATTCAACTATTCCCTGTATAAAACACTTTCTACACGCATAAAGGTTATACATACCCTTTTACTGATACAAGAGCTGATAGTGGATAAGTTATCAAAAACCACTCCTCAATGAATGAAACAAGAACAATACAACGCAAACTATATCTCTCAAAATGAAAAAGGGTTAAGGCTCAATGCTTAGAGAATAGAGAATGAAAGTTTTGAATGAATATTGTATGTTCTTGGTGTTGTAAATGTGAAGCTATCAAATGATCTATTTATAGGCATATGAGACTTCATATTCAAATTTAAAAAAATTCACATGTCAAAGATAACATCATTCACTTTTCAAAAAATTCAAACCTAATCTTTTTACTTTTTGCATATGATAAAAGGAGTACATTTTACTTTTCAAAAATTTCAAACCTAATCTTTTTACTCTTTGCATATGACAAAAGAAGCATACTTTACTTTTCAAATTTTTCAAACAAATCATCTACCTTTTGTATAAGTCAAAAAAAGCATCAATCACTTTTGAAAATATTCAAATAAAACATGCACATATAAAAGATGACAATTAATTATTTTTAATATTTTCAAAGTTCAAACCTTTAATCATGTAATGCACATGTGAAAGATGACAATCAATCATCTTTCAAAATTTTACTTTTTGCTTTTGCATATGACAAAAAGAGCACACTTTACTTTTCAAAAATTTCAAACCTAATTTTTGTACTTTTTGCATATGACAAAAGGAGCACACTTTACTTTTCAAGAATTTCAAACATAATATTTTTACTTTTTGCATATGAAAAAATGAGCGCATTTTACTTTTTAAATTTTTCAAACAAATTATCTACTTTTTGCATAAGTAAAAAAAAAGCATCAATCATTTTTGAAAATATTCAAATAAAACATGCACATATAAAAGATGACAATTAATCATCATTAATATTTTTAAAGTTCAAACCTTTAATCATGTAATGCACATGTGAAAGATGACAATCAATTATCTTTCTAAATTTTTAAAATATTCATGCACATATTGAAAATGTATTTTAATGCTTTATGATAAAATATTAATTGAGTCTTAATCCTAATTTCAAATTTTTAAGAAATTTACAACATTACTCTATGACTTTAATGTGAACTTGTTCCCTTCTTGCTAATGATTGGTTTCTTGATGTGTTTGACTCCATTGTGTAGACAACTTGAGTTTGAGACTCCTTTATTATTTGAATTCATTTATTATCATCAAAATTTATGTGTAAATATATAATTATACGAAACTTGAAACCTTGAGCTCAAGAGGAGGCCTAAGGCTAAAATTTTTATTGGGGCTTTTTTTATTTTAAAAAGTAAAATTAAATAAAATTATTTTAATTTTTACATTATATTTTTATTTACAAATAATTCCAATCGCTTGTCAAGTAAAATTACCGTTTGAGATTTTATACTACATTTTCAACTAATAACCGACTTAATTTTTATTAAAAAATTTTTGATTTAGAGAGGATTTTATCAAATCTAGTTTAACAACACGTGTTTTAGACTCTTAGAGGCCGTTTGGGAACACAACTGCTTTTAAGTATTCTCAGATTCAAATTTTTCTCTCTCATTTCTCAAAACCAAACAAAACATCTTAACTCAAACTATTTCACTACTATTCACATATATTCTTAATATATAAACAAGTCCTAAAAGCAATTATAATTATAATTGTCAATAAAGTTTTATAAATAACCTACACATTTAGGAAAAAGTAGGTCCTTACCTTTTCAAAGATCATACTAAATTTTTTATCAACATTCAAAGATTAGATTTTGTTATTTATAATTTTTACATTATATATTAAACTAATAATGACAAAAGAGAATAGAAGAAGAATACTTGAAATAATTATTATGTGGAATATTTTTAAAACTAATAATAACATAATATATATTTAATACTTTTGATGTTATCTTATTGAATTAATTAATTTTTTAATTAAATATTTTTTTAAAATTCTATTTTAAACTTTTTTAAAAGGGGCTTCTTTTTTCCTTGGGGCCTTAGGTCATTGCCTAATTTGCCTTAGGGAAGAGTCGGCCCTAAGTGCAACATCAATGAAATGAGGAAAATAAAGGATCTAGAGCCAAAAAAATGTCTCCCACCCATTTCTCACTAATGGAAAGCAGTTTGAAGCGATTTTAAAATAGTCTGATAAATAGTCTAACCCATTGCGACTGAAACAAAGTGTGCTACATTTTGTTTGTTTAGACTGGCTATAAGAGTCTTCTACAACTATTTTGTCTTGATCATTAGTTAAGAAAAGTAGAAATATAGAAACGCAGCAATCAGATGAAGTGTCGATACCACAGCAAAAGACATCCAGTACTGAGTTTCTACCACCGTCATGCGTGACACCACTTAGATCAATGGATTCAATTCTCCCAAAACCGACCACCTGTTTTTTTTTTCCCACATATGTTTACTTCTTAAAGAAGTTACATTAATTGCTCCATTATGAGTGGAAAGTTGATAATCAACTTCTTATTTTGTGCAGGGGACTGCTACGTCCACAAGGATTCTCACCAAGAATCCTTACCGATCAAGTAATATTTTTTTTTCATACATTTTTTTAAAGCCCTTTAAATATTTAAAATAAAATTATTAAAAAAATACATTGAGGGAAAAAGAAGAAGAAGGTAGAATCGGTACCATTTGCAGTAGGAATAGCTTTTTCCTTTTATATAACCAAGTAGGTACACAAAAAAGAGCTGAGAAGACTAGTACTGTTGCCATATGACCTCATTTCAATTAAATTAATTTCATGCAAAACTTATGGCTAAATTGATCATATTGATTGTGGAGTGGAGATCACGAGTATCATAGCTTAAAAGGGAAAAGAATAACAAAATATAAGAATTCTAGTAGTATTGGATTGACAACTTGCTATATGTATAAAGATAATGTACAAGAACATTATAAATCTAACATGTCAAAAGTATTATCAAAGAAAAGAAGAGGGTGCATGCATTCTATGCATCACCATGTGTTTATCATGCGAAGACAAACTTGCATGGACCCGCGGGCGCGCAGGTGGTTGGACATTTAATACCTAAGTTTATGACTTTAGATTCATGGACCAACCGCTAATGGCATTTATTTCTTTGCTTCTTTAACTCTTTGAGAGTGTACAACTTTTCTACTACATAGACAGCTCATACGGAAGTTTTTATTTTTTTTTAAATTCCATTTGCTTATTCATGTATTGATTTAGAAATGCCTTGACCAGCTGTCACGCCAATCACTTCGCATGCATGCATGCATGCCTAAATGAACATAAAATCTTTCGCATCATCAAAATCATTCAGTTTTATCAAAGACTACTTACAAAAACATGCAGGAACGGCATGTGCTGGCGCGTGGTTGTCGCTGAACCATGCTTGTTGGGGCTATGTTTTCATTGCTTCTCTGTCACAATTTATTGAGCATATTGTATTGCATCGATAAATTTTTAAAGATAAAATAAAATGAATTGAGATTAAAATTAAAAATTAAATATAATATTATTAGAATATATTATTTTAATATTATTTTTATATTAAAATTTAAATTATTTATTTTATTTTATGTAAAAATTTAAAAAAATTATAATAATAAAATAAGATAAAAAATTTTATAAAAATGAATTATTAATTCTAAATGAGTCACGTCATTCATTCACGTGCTATATGATTAAAAATAAGTTTAAAATAAGTTAAAAAGTAATGTTGGAGCATGAATTTTAAAGTACTTTAAAATTCTTGGTTGCCTTCTTTCTAATTTTATAATTAATTGAATAATTTTATTATAATTGGTAATCAAAGTAAACCATTTTTAAATAGTTTTACAATAAGATTATAAACATATTTAGAATTAATAAAATAATTATCCATGTAATTGGTTTAAAGAAAACTTAATTAAGTCATATTATATGGACTTAATTATATTTTAAAATAACTAATCAATGTTAGGTCTAAGTTCGGTCCCCTGACGTGTTCTAATTGTCTGACCTTCCCACTTCCGGCCCCGGCCCTTGACGCGTCACACTTCACGGTAGATTTGTCGGGTGCCAAAAGATTGTAAAAAACAAAAAAGAAAGATACGGTTGTTGGCCATGTAATATTATATAAAATTGAGAAATAATTTATATAAATTTTAAATAGATAAATTATATATATATTAAAAAATAAAAAAATTTAAAAAAATATAAGAAAAATTATTTTTTTTATGAATAAGATCCATTTTCTTTATAAATAAATTTTATAAAATTTATCTATTTAAAACTTGTAAATAAGATCCAAATATTTCCAAATTTTCTCAATCTTCAGCAATTCAGGTCACGTTTTATTAGTGAATAAAAAATATATAGAAACATAAAATAAATTTTGTTAACTCTATAAAATAGATTATTTCCAATATGAAATAATATAAACAATTACGACACATGATTATCGCCTCGCTTTACTAATAGATGGAATAATAAAAAAAAAAATAAACAGCGCGTGTGATGCAGGTGTCCGTCTAGCCACTCCCATGACCTCTCAAATATTCTTTATTTAATTAAATTAATATTAAAAAATATTTTCTTTAAGACAGTTTGGTGAGAGGTGGAATGAAGATAACGACGCATTGGAAATATATATATATATATATATATATATATTAATAACTAAATCAGAAAAGAATAATTAACTTCTGCATATGACAATAACTTATATTTAAATTTTTAATTAAATATCTCAAGTGTTTAAACAAATGAACACATACCCTTCTTATTTTTTGGACTTTCTAGGGGAAAATTTTATGTGTCTTCTTTGTGTTTGATGCATATATATATATAATTGTCTTTAATTGGGTCGAAGTAACCTAAACGTGATTGGAGTGACGTTTTGCACCTGGTATTCGAGACCAGCTAAGTCCAGTTTAATCATGATAAAGAGGTTAACCTACAAGATATTCAATCATTTCATGGCTACTTATTTAATATTGATTATGAAACCCATGGGTTTAACATGCTGAGTTTAACATCTTGTAATTATTTTATTTTATTTTTTAATCATACCCACCAGTCATAATGCTTGTAGTTAGGATCGATGTCTCCAGACAATTTTTTATTTATGAATTGATGTGATGTTATTTGATATTTGTTTTATATTAAAAATAATTTTTAATTTAATAAATTATATTAAATAATATTAGTTTGTGATGTTATTTTTATTTAATCTTTATGATTAAAATATTTTTCTTTTATCTAATGAGTTTCATTGTTGAATAGTAATAAAAAAAATATTTACAATTTTGTTTGTACGCATACACCCAACACAAGTTGAAGTTAGTTCTACAATGACATCAAATCAAATCAAGTGATAGGATTTTAATTTTTTTTTTTTTTTTTTCTAAACTCTCGTGATCAGGTATGTATTGACCCATCAAATATGCAAGTGGCAAAATAATTTCAATTATTCCTGCTTTTTCAAAACTCTTTTTTTTTTTTTTTATTCCTTGTCTTATTTGAAACGTGTCCAACGAGTCTAGTAATGGTGATCCATTTCAATAGCAATAATTCCCCTTTGTTACGTTAGTCCCCACTGTTCTTGGATCTCCTCAGCCATCATTAGACAGTCAAGTTCATCGACATGCATGATGAGTTTTGTCAGGGTCCCAGTTTGGTTTTGTTTTGTGGGCTAAGTTCAGCAATGGACAAATCGGAATGCGTTGTAAATTCAGGTACAGGTGAGTTTGTGCATGAAACCAGGGTGTGCGTAAGGTGTACGCAAACACACCTGCATCCAACTTTTTTCTTGTAAATTATCTATCGAGGTACGTTTCTTTTCTAGATGATGATTACTTGAGATTTGAGTGGTGTCCATCTACTTAACTAACTATTACAAAGTATTTTTAGAGTTATTTATCTAAAGTTTTCCCTTAACCATCTATTTTGTTAAGTTATTAGACTAAAATTTTCCCTAAATGATTTGAGGCGTAATTACGAAAAATTATTTATGTTTTGCGATCCAATATTAATATGAGCACTAGCATTCACAATGGTTGTTTTATCTTATTTTTTAAAATATATCATTAAATTTTATTTTTTCTATTTTACATACTGATTTTTATAATATATATCATACATTATCTTATCTATTTTTTTCATATTATTTAAATAATACATTTTATTTTTTTTAAACATTGTATTTCTACTAATAAATTTGTAATATCTATATATTTTTTTATTTGCAATATATTATTATATATAATGTAATATAATTCAGTCATATACACATAAAATAAAAATATATAAGTCAAATAAAAAATAAAAATAAAATCGAAATATGAAAAAATTAGATAAATGATATTTTCAAGATAATTTTTTAGAAAAAAAATAAAATAGAGGTGTTTAAAATGATGAACAATAAAAATGATTTATTTTGAAATGTTAAAAAAAAAGTAAAAGAAAATGAATGAGTAAATGGAATATAAATAATAAAAAATTATTTCGAGAATGAACAGTATCTACAGTTACTGTAGTAATTTATATTTTATACATTCTTTTACGTAATGGAATGGAACTCATTGATTAATTCTTCAAATAATTTACAATTCTTTTTATTATAGATAAGGCATTGACAATGCTATAATAGATCTGATAGGTGGTGGGAAGATTCAGAGGAGAGGGTGTCAAGCTATATGGTTGCAGAACTTATCATTGAGAAGCCGGAAAAGTCGTACATGGCAACTCAGTCCAGGTAGCCTGAGTGACCGTTCGTCAAGACCAAACCACAGTTATTTTACAGCACGCCAGATGATCCACTCTTGCTGATCATTCGTCTTCCTCTCATCCCATTTAAAGGAGTCAAACAGCTTTAATTCTCCTAAAAAATACAACTTTACGCCTTCGAAACTTCTCCAATCCCATCCAGCTGGTATATATGTAAAGCTGAACCTCTTTGAATATTGACTGTCTGAGAAAGGATGTATCAATTTCGTGGCAAATTCAAGACTTTCATCAACAACAGATGGCTGGTGTTTGTGTGTGCAATGTGGATTCAATCCTGTGCAGGGGTTGGGTACTTGTTTGGGAGCATATCGCCAGTGATAAAGAGCGCCATGGGTTACAACCAGAGGCAGGTGGCCATACTGGGTGTGGTCAAAGATTTGGGTGATAGTATTGGGTTTGTGGCGGGAAGCTTGTCCGAGGTCTTGCCCATCTGGGTGATTTTGCTCATTGGGGTGGTGCAGAACTTTGTTGGGTATGGTTTGCTTTGGCTTGTTGTCGCGGGTATGGTGCCGTCTCTGCCATTGTGGGTGGTGAGTTTAATCAACTTCCTAGTTGTTCATTTCCCTTTTTGTCTGGTTTGGGCTTTTTTCCTTGTTGAGCCTTAAGAAATATTTGATCTCTCTCTATCTCTCTCTCTCTCTCGTTGGTAGAGATGGTCATGGCGATCATCTTCCGCGGACTTGGGCTCTTTATGGTCCAACACGTATGCCAAAACTTGGATATTTGTTGTCTTAGTTGGAAGATGCATACCCAAAATCCGAGTGTTCTGCAACCAAATTTTATTTTAGTCGCTGTTTCTCAATTCATCAAAATTTTGAGACGCTTGAAGTTTCTCAACCGAGCAGAGTGGCAGAAAGATAATGAAATGGGACACAAAAGCGTAAAACTCTGATCTTTCTCATTGTGTTGCAGAACTGTTATTAGTCTCATAGTACAATCCTTCTGATTGATCAGCATGCTTGATGGGTCCTTCCAGATTTGGTTTTGACTGATAATCGTAGTCAATATAACTTTAATAATAGTGAAATTTAGCGACTGATTAGCGTAAAACTTGGATTTAGCGACATTTTAATAGATAGTGAAATCCGCTTAAAAAGCCTGCCATTGGCTTTGCTTGCTGAAAATGACTGCACACGAGCTTGAAAGTCAAGCGTATAATGTCTTGATAAGCAACACAAGAGGTCCTGGATATGGTAGAATTACATTTATAAAGAAATCATCAGTTGTTGCCTCTAGGTTAGATTAGCGTATATCTCTTGATTCCAGAAGTAGAACACACGAGCTTGAAGTTCTAGCGTATAATTTCTTCATCAGCAATACAAGAGGTCCTGTATTTGGTACAAGGGTTTGCGTTTATAAAGAAACCTTTCAGTTGTTGCCTGTAGGTTAGATTAGCCAATTTTCTTAATTTGCAACTGTAGATGTCCGGAAAGATGACATACATGTTGAAAGAGGAGAGGGTTCTTCTAGTTCTTTTAAGTGCCTATCTGCTTGAAGCCCTGATAGTTTATGCCTGGTGTTGGGGATTGTTTATTTTAGCATGAAATACATTTGACCACGGCTTTGTACATGTCCTTTTCATTTAACATTTTGAAAAAAATAAATATAAATATGGGGCCTTTTCATATAACATTATTAATAAATAAAGATAAATTTTTCTTTTTATTGGGAGTTATACTTCTTGCTGCCATCGCCATTTCTCTTGAGATATGTTCGAGACCATGCTGTTGAAGTTTGTTTATCACATTTTGGACTTTGGCACTTCATCTTTTTTGTGAAACCCAGGCATGTTGTGCACTTGCAACATGGATATGTATCAGAGATGCTCATAAACCAATAGCATGAAGCACAGCAGAGACAGATGCATTTCAGAGTCCACGAAGTGTATAAGGAGCCATGCACATTGATTATAGCTATGCTGTTTAGTTTTCTATCACAGATTGACAAACTATTTAGCATAAAGTGCTTAAAATTTGATTAGTTCATGTTAATTAGTAACTTCGTAGATTTTTTAAACTAGTTCAAGCAAAAGTGTTAACCAGGTTTTAGTGTGCAGTTGTGCATTGCTATATTTGTGGGAACAAATGGTGAAACCTACTTCAACACAGCTGCTCTAGTTTCTTGTGTGCAAAACTTCCCCAAAAGCCGGGGTCCCATTGTGGGGATATTGAAGGGATTTGCTGGACTGAGTGGTGCAATTTTGACTCAGATTTATCTTATGATGAATTTCCCTGATCAATCATCACTCATATTCATGATTGCAGTCGGGCCATCAATAGTTGTTTTGGCCCTGATGCTCATTCTTAGACCTGTGGGAGGTCACAAACAAGTTAGACCATCTGATGGTAGAAGCTTCTTATTTACGTATAGTCTTTGCCTCATTCTGGCTGTTTATTTGCTGGGAGTGTTGCTGCTTGAAGATCTGATCGACTTGAAGCAAACTGTTATCGTATTACTGGCAGTTCTCTTAATCATTTTGATTTTGCTTCCAGTTCTAATTCCTGTTCTAATGGTTTTCTTCTCAAAGTCAAGACCTCCAGCTGAAGAGAGCCTTCTCTCTGAGACACAGAAACAAGAATCAGGTAACTCTGAGCAGGATGGAAATGAGGTTATTCTTAGTGAGGTTGAGGATGAGAAGTCTCCAGAAGTGGACTTGCTTCCAGCATCAGAAAGGCAGAAACGAATTGCTCATCTGCAACTTAAACTGTTTCAAGCAGCTGCAGAAGGAGCCGTTAGAATTAAGCGGAGAAAAGGCCCACGTAGAGGAGAGGATTTCACCTTATTGCAGGCATTAAAAAAAGCAGATTTTTTGCTTATCTTCTTCTCCCTTGTACTGGCTTCTGGAACTGGTTTGACAGTTATTGATAACTTGGGTCAGATTTGTCAATCACTGGGATATACTGATTCAAGTATATACGTATCCATGATCAGCATTTGGAACTTTCTTGGCCGTGTTGGTGGTGGCTACTTCTCTGAGCTTGTTGTAAGGTACAATATAATTATTTAAATTAAAATCACAAATTTCATATTTTCTTTCAGCCATTACCAGCACACGATTTTCCTAATCCTCATTTTTACTGGTCATTTTACCAGAAAGTTTGCATATCCTAGACCAGTGACAATGGCTGTGGCTCAGGTTGTCATGGCAATTGGACTTTTCTACTATACCATGGGATGGCCTGGACAAATTTACGTTGTCACCGTGTTGATAGGGCTTGGCTATGGTGCCCACTGGGCAATTGTGCCAGCCTCAGCTTCTGAGCTATTTGGACTGAAGAGTTTCGGGGCATTGTATAACTTTCTTACACTTGCCAGTACAGCAGGTTCTCTAATATTCTCAGGTGTCATTGCTAGTGGTATATACGACTACTATGCAGAGCAGCAAGCTGCAGTCTCGCTGCAAATTTCTGCAGCCATGCTTGCAGTACCTCTTCAGGATGACGACTCACTTACTTGTGAGGGTTCCATATGCTATTCCATCACGTTTGGGATCTTGTCTGGACTTTGCATTGTTGCAACAGCCTTGAGTATGATTGTTGTTTATCGTACAAAGAGCGTTTATACCCAACTCTATGGAAACTCTCGCTCTTGAGTCGCAAGAAGAGGAAACCCAATAGTGCGAGAAGGTTGCCAAGAATTCTGCATTCTTACCATATGGCTGAAAAGCTTTTAAGTGGAAGTGTAGAGCAGAAAATATTAGCAGTGCATTGTTACACGTAATAAGCTGGGGACGAGCAACCAAGCAAGTTCTACTTCTAACCTTCATCTGTTTATTATGGGAACCAAGACCTGCATAGGTTTCTGGTTGGAATATTGGTTGAAGTATGTGCTTGTTTTGGGCATATAATTATCATAAATAATTCTTGTACTTGTAAAATACAATTTTTTCTTTCATTATCTGTGGGATAATCCCTCGCTTTCCATCTGTTTTTTTTTTTTTTTCCCTATTTTTGAAAATAAGAGTACATTTTTGTTGATTCACCTATATTTCTTCTCTTTTACTCTAAAGTGAATCATTATTTCAGATCTGGTAAATTTGAGGCTGACAACTTATACTGTACAGAAAACCAAGTTCCCTTGAATATATGTGCAGAACAAATAGAGGAGAACAATCTAATTTGTGACTCAGGCAGTCAGGCATATTGTGCTGCTAGTTTGCCTGGTTCCAACATCTTCATTCATGGGCATCTTGTTTAGCCGATTAATACACAGAAGTGCCTTAACAATGACTTTTCGAGTGGACTATTCCATATGAAAATATGAACTTGCTTAAACAGACTAGTGTCTGTCAACCAAGTCATCAGTCAGGAAGATGCTCTAGTTCCTTCACAAGAATGGATAACATTGCGCATTCCAGTCTTCGACGCATGATGCGGCAGGCAAACAGTAAGATCCAGTGGGGCAATTTTCAGTGTCCTGATCTAGTCTAAATGATGTTACTGTCCATTTGTGCTAAAGCCCGACCATCTAGACAGCTAAGCTTGTTATTATTTGCAAATAAAGAGTTTTACTCTCTTACTGATGATTTCATCGAAGAAAGGTAAAAGAAGGAGGACCAAATCATTCTTTTTCACATACGAAAGGCACCTTGCCAGTATCAATCTTACACGCAGAGTATCTTCTGTGTGATTTTCTGGTATTTAACTGTGCACACTTCTACTCAGGGGAGTGAATACAGTTTGAACTTGGACCTCTTTTAGGGAAGGTAACTCTTGTAGTCCTGGTCCCACTTAAGAATTCTCGTAATCCTTTTTACTAGGAAATAATTCAAATACATCCATTCTCTAAGAATTTCTTAAAAAAAAAAAGGGGGATTTTGCAAGAGAAGAAATTGCAATTAGGCTTGTATTCTTGTCCGCTGTATTCAAATATAGACATATTTAGAGGATTGCATTAATGGAGTCTAATCCTCAAGGTTGGAAATACAACTCTTATTGCCCAATCAATATATGCCAATAAAGGGAAAATATATGGTAATAACAAATTTTCTTAGATGATAAGGTAATTAAAATAGAGGTTTTGTATTTCCTGAGTTGAATGAACCATATTAAGTATGAACCATATTGAGAATGAAAAGAAAAGGAATTATACGTTGTTGATGACAGATTTTAGACACGAAAATCAATGATAGCCGAAATGTGCCCTCATGCTACATGGTGTGCCATGTTTTTGGGTGAGTGTTGCAATTGTTGGGGCATAACAAAATATTAAGCTTCAATCATGTGTAATTGACATATTTTCCATCCAACAAATCAAAAACAATTGAGATGTTTTCTAATTATTCGATGAAATTGAACGGTGGAATATGGAAATATGCATAATATTAAACCTAAACAAAGAATTCACACTACTTGAAGATACTACACGATCATCGTTATATGTTGTCAGATATTTTTATGTTTCTCTAAAAATATACTATCCGATTGGATTAGATGATTAAAACTGATTTCTTTTAACAATCCAATAGTTTTGAAAAATAAAAATAAAAGTTCCAAAATTAAAGCTTTAAAATACAGGTCCCTTGAAATTCTCCACTCTTGCTAATTCTACCATATTTAGAAAATTGGCAAAGCTGTAACAATGTTAACCAGAGTTAAAAATTAATCATAGTTAGGGTTTTTTACGAAATTCCAAGCCCCCAAAAGAGAAGGCTGTGTGGTTAACAAAATCACTTAAATACCAGGAAAACCCACGTTTCCTTTTCATTGTAAAATACTATTTTGCCTGCATTTCCTGCGTTTTGGAAATACCTGAATTGTTCTATATTTTGATCCGGGTGGCATATAAAAGACGGCAGATTAAAAACTTCCAAGGTAATTCATCATTGGCGTCTCTGTGGTTCAAACTCTAAATTTCTGAAAGCGAAAGGGTAATTTTCGTTGTCTTAAAAATCCATTTACGTATCTATTATACATCATTATGTTGTCTATGGAATATTATTTTTTCCATTGTTTCTTTGTTAGATTGTGTTACTGGTGATAGAAACTTTATATGGTTTAATTTAAAGCTACTAACATTGTGCGCTTTGATTGTGAAATTTTTCTGTTGTTAGAAGTTATTGGATTGTTCGGTTTTGTTTGTTTTGGCCAAAATGTAAGTCGAACTGAGAAGTGTGTATTTGTTCTCTTTTTGGTTTCAAAATCCTGGCTTTAGGTTGGAATGACTTGTTTCACTTGAAGTTTGTAATAGCTGAGATTTCTCTTACAAAGGAACTTTGCCACGTCTGGTTTCTGTGAAATTAAGGAAAAGTGGTTGAAATATTGCATTCTTAGGAGAGATTTTCAACTGCTACCTATTGAAAGATTTTGTTTTTCGTTTCCATCATTAGCTTTGTTTGATCTCATGGAAAAGAAAAAAGAACAATAGATCAGTACTGGTTTGTGTTGTGATTTCTGTATTCAATATGAGTGAGCAATGGAGATGGCACTGCTATTATATTTTTCTCTTGTTTGTATTTTAAAAAGGCATTTTGCTTATTTTGAAAGTTCGTTACTCGGGTTTTTCGAATTTAAAGCCTTTCGCGGGTATTGCGCTTGATAAATTAACGGATTTTAGATTAAGACGTTTTATGGTAGTGGAATTGATGGATCAGAAGAAGCATTCATGAGTGTTTAATAGTTGTATTATACTTAATCATGTCCTTATGGATCGGCATAAACTTCGCATCATTTTTTTCCTTATTTGCTTTAGTTTCCTTATTTTGGGTTAATCCTCGTGGTTTTTTAGGCTTGGACAATTGAAGGTAGCTCCTTAACCATGCACGTGCGGGGATCTAGATATGGAATTTGACGGTTGATATCTTTGTTCATGTAGTGCTGGCTTTCCTTATGAAGAAATAACTAAAGAAGAAATTAGTAAGCGGTTAGAAACGGTGAGCGAAAAACTCTGAGAATGGAATGTAATAAGGATGAGGCCATCAGGGCTAAAGAAATTGCGGAGAAGAAGCTTATGGAGATGGACATTTCTGGCGCAACAAGATATGCTTTGAAGGCTCAAAACTTATATCCTAGGCTTGATGGTCTTCCTCAGTTGCTGGTAACTCTTGATGTGTACACTTCTGCTGAGGAAAGAATAAATGGAGAGGTTGATTGGTACAGGGTCCTTGGTGTTGAGCCCTTGGCTGATGATGACACAATCCGGAAACATTTTAGGAAACTGGCTCTTATTCTTCACCCTGATAAAAACAAATCAGTTGGTGCAGATGGGGCCTTTAAAATACTGTCTGAGGCCTGGAGTTTGTTGTCTGACAAAGCCAAGAGAATTGTCTATGACCAGAAGCGAAACCTAATGGGTACATATGGAAAAATCGCAGATTTGAAAACTTCTGTGGTAGATGGTCAGAATTATTCTAAAAATCTCTCTAATGGTCATAATTTCACTTCAAAGTATCAGAGATCTGCTACTCATCCCAGGCCTGCTCAGACTCCCGAGTCATTGAAGCCCACATTTTGGACCGTGTGTGATTCTTGCAAGATGCAGTTTGAGTATCTTAGAACTTATCTCAACTACAACCTTGTTTGCTCTAACTGCCATAAGCCATTTAAGGCTTTTGAGACGCCACCTCCTGCACCTCTCAATTTTGATGCTTCTTCTGCTTCATGGATTTCTTACATGCAGCGACATAATTCGGGTCCGCAGAAAACGGTCAATAACCAATATGCTCCAGGAAAGATACCTACTTCTACGACAAATGCAGGACTAGCAGGATTTTCCTCTTCTGTCTGGTCAAAGAAAAAATTCCATTCAGGTGCATTCTCTAAATCAGGTGATGTTGCAACTGCGCCAGCATCAACTTCCTCTGCTGCTCACGCCCCTGGTGTTTTTCAGCCATTATTCAAGCAATCAAATGGAGTGCATGAAGATGCAGCAGCTGCTGCCATGAGTGAGGAGGCTTATCAGGGGAAAGCTCATGCTACTATGAAAGCAGGGACTAGTTTTGAATCTTCCAATGCTAATTTCAGTGCCGTTCAGAAAGCAGACAGGCCTAAGAAAAAAAGGTGCATGGATAGGCCTAGGATGGGTAATAAAGGTAGAGAAATGGCAGATCAAATGGTAATGGATGGAGGGTTTCACATGGAGAGTGCATCTAGAACTCAGAAGAGTAGCTTTGAAACAGGAAGGATGAATGCTGCTAGAAAACATAGACTGAATGTGACAAGGGAGATTTCACCACTAGAAATGCGAAATATGTTGATGGAGAAGGCTAAGAGAGATATTCACAAGAAGCTTAATGAGTGGAGAATGGACTCTGCATCAAAGACTTCATACAAGTTAAAGACTTCGGAGAAGGAGATTGGAGAGAAGAATTCAGGAGAGAAGGCACTTGCTGTCAATGGGGTAAAAGCTGAGAAACATAGAGCTTTTGTGCAAAACAAAAACACAGCTAACGTTAAAAAGCCTTCCCCTGCCAATTCTGGTATTGATTCTGATACAAAAGGTGCAGATCCAATGTCAATGAGTGTACCAGATCCAGATTTTCATGATTTTGACATGGACCGTACAGAAAAGTCATTTGGTGATAACCAGGTTTGGGCTGCTTATGATAATGATGATGGGATGCCTCGTTATTATGCTATGATTCATGGTGTGATTTCTAGGAGACCACTAAAGATGCGGATTAGTTGGCTTAATTCCAAAACCAATGATGAGCTGGCCCCTCTGAACTGGATTAGCTCTGGCTTTTACAAGACTAGTGGGGATTTCTATGTTGGCAAGCATGAGATCAATCGCTCTCTTAATTCTTTCTCGCATAAGGTTAAGTGGAAAAAGGGCACAAGAGGTTCCATTCAAATATATCCTATGAAGGGAGATGTTTGGGCTCTTTATAGGAACTGGTCACCTGATTGGAATGAGTTTACCCCAGACGAAGTGATACACAAATATGACATGGTGGAAGTGCTTGAAGATTACAGTGAGGGAGGTGTGACTGTTGTTCCGCTTGTTAAAGTTGCTGGATTCAGGGCAGTTTTCCACCGTAATTTGGACCCAAGTAGAATCAGGAGAACAATCCCAAGAGAAGAAATGTTTCGGTTCTCACACCAAGTCCCTTCTTACTTGCTTACAGGCGAAGAGGGTCCTAATGCCCCTAAAGGTTGCCGGGAGCTTGATCCAGCAGCTACACCTTTGGAACTTCTTCATGTAGCAATGAATGCTCAGGACAAAGAGATGACTGGAATTGCTGACAAAGCTACGGAAGAAGATATATTAGGGTGCATGGGAAAACCCAAGGAAGAAGAGCTGGTGAATATTGGCAAACCAACCGAGGAAAAAGGTCTGGTAGAAGATATCAAAAGAAAAGTTGTGGCAGACGTGATAATGAAGGGAAATGGGACGAAGGCAGAAAAGATACTAGTATATAATCGGAGACGGTTAAGAGAAAGATAAAATGGTGGAAAGTGCGAAGTGAATACCAAAAGTTATGGCACTGGACGGCAGGGATTCTGTTTTTACTCTAGTGGGCAAGAAAATGGCAGAAACTAGTTTTGAAAACTTACAAGTTTAGGCTTTTCATTTCAACCCAAATTGATTTCGGTTTGAAGTTTGCTTTTCATTTTGTCATCTTTTCGGCAATTAATCTGAAGACTAATGGTGACTCATTATACTGATACCAATTCAGCAGCTTCGATTTTTGTTGGATACTTTGGTGGAACCACAGTTTTGTTTGAGGTTTTAGGAGGCCCTCAAGATTAATTCAGCTTTACCATAACGTGAAGGGAAGGCCAGTTTACATGATATGCATGATTTCTGAAGGTGATCATTCAATATCTCCAATAGGCTGCAAAAGCGGATTTTTATAATTTCATTTTATTACCCTCCAAAATGCATAATTCTTTCTTTAAAGCTAGTCAAATTTGTGTACCATGAACTTATATTTTTATGGATACACCTCTTTATTCCTTCCAATCTCTCTCTCTCTCTCTCTCTCTAGATATCTGTTGCTTTCTTAGTCTTTTTTTTTTAATTTTTAATTTTTAATTTTAGTCTCGAACAATTATTTCCATAATTACATATCGTCCTATGGACACAAGCATACGTTTCTTTTTAATATAATAGTAGCTATCATTTTACAATCTACTGCATAGGAATGAAAGTTGGAATTCCATAGGCACTGCAATCCCAAAATACTTCTAGTGTGAGATGTTTCTTCACATTCCTGTCCCAATAAGCAGCATTTTTTTAACAATGGCTTCATGAAACATGGGATTTTCGCATCACTTGTGGTTTTCTTCCTTTTCATTTTTTATGTCAAGAATTTGATTTTTTTTTTTTTTTTACTTGTTCAAGTGAAAAAAAAAAAAAAAAACTGTAGTTCAGATAAAAGAAATGGTGAAGAAAAATAGTAGATTCGAACCAATCACAACAGAAACGACGTTTCTTTTGGATCAATAAATATGGGATAGCACAAATGGAAAAAAGGCTTGCGAGTATATATGAGTAGGGGTGTAAGGAAAGGAAAATGATTTACCCACAATATTTTTCACAACATATTTCACAACAATGTGTTAAATGAGAGGTATTTTTGTAAAATATCTTATAAAAATAACATTATTTTACAAAAATATCCTCATCTTATAACAACGTTGTGAAATGTATTGTGAAAATGTATTGTGTGTATATTATTACTCGTAAGGAAAAAACAAAAAAATGCTAAAAATGAAACCTCAAATTTTATATTTTGAAATTGGATTTAGACAAAATCAAATTGAAATATATATTTTTTAATTGTATATTATATATTATACATATTATAAAATTAATATAACAAAAAATTTTAATCTTATTATTTATGCTTCATTGAAATAAATTTACTCTTTTTTTTAAAGGAAATTTTTATTCATCAAAATCCATAAAGTAGGAAAATAATACTTGAAGGACATTCCTCTTTATTCACTGTTACATCAGTAACTAGTAATGCTGAGCAGGCTACTCTACCGCCTGAGTAGCACCACTCTATTTGATCCCTAGTTAGTTTTCTTTTCTTTTTTTCATTTTTCTTTTCAAATTTTTTTAATATATTTTAATATTTTTAAAAAATAAAAAAATATATCAATACACTTAAAATCACTTCCTTAATCACTAAGTAAAAAAAAAAAATTGCTGAGTGGTACACATTGGGAGGCACACTAGCTTTTTTCAATGCGAATTTGGCTAAAGTATGAGCTACACTATTAGCCTCCATTTTCACCTTATGAGTAAACCAACTTGTAAAGCTCAATGGCTTCGACTTGATGCCACTTAACACCATCCCATAGCTAGATAGATTACCTTTATCCTTTGAGATGTCATTAATCACATGAAGGGAGTCTCATTCTAGAATTATTGTCTACAAACCCAAATCTAGACTAAATATAATTGCTTGTAGGGCTCCAGTGACTTCTGCCAATAAAGGATCAAATACAAAAGATCTGTTCATTCGTAAGCTAGTTGATACTGAACCTTCACAGTCTCTTATTACAACTTCAATACCAATGATACATTTAATCTTATCTGTTGCAATATCTCAATTTACCTTGAAAACATTCAAATGGGGAGGTTCCCACTTTGGAACCAGATTGCTATATGTTGTAGCGGTAGTGGCCTTCTTTGAGTGAGCTTCATGTAGCTCCTTTAGGACTTCTTTAAATTGCTGAGCAACCACTCTTGGATGCTTAAACTCACTTTAAAAAACAAATTGGTTCCTTCTATGCCAAATTATTCTTATCACCACTGCAATCTCCTACACAATTATTGTCTCGAATGCTAAACAAAAGAGCTCAAACATTTCTAGAAAAGTCTTCTTCCAGTAGGCACTCTTATGAATTTGTTTACAACATAGGCTCCAGACATCTTATGCTGCCAAACATGATCACAAGCATGAACGACAAACTCTTCTTCAAAACAAACAGGACACTTTGGATTGTCAACAACCTTTTGTAAAAAAAGATTCAAATTAGTGGGAGGACCTTCTAAGCAAGCTCTCTACAAAAATATCCTATCAGTAGGATGGATATTCATCTTCCATAGAGCTAACCACATTGCACTTCTATTGTTAGAGATTGTAGGTTGACCTTTTGATAGTTCTTTCAAATCTTTTTAAAAGTGGTATGCACTTCTCACTATAAACTGGCCATTGGAAGCCCTATTCCAAATCAGTTTATATGGTTTATTGGTACAGCTTATTAGAATCTTCATTATGTTCTCAGCTTCTTTCTTTGAGAAGATCCCTACAATTATAAAAGCTTTCCAGTGATTAGTATCTGGATCAATAAGCTCATAGACTTTTGCATTTTCATCTAGATCTTTAACTTCACTCTAAATTCTGAAAGTATTGGATTTTGAAATTCACTTGTCCTTCTAGATATGAATCTCTCTTCCATTTCCAACTTTTCAAGAAGTGCCATTCTCCAACAGAGGTCGAGTAGCAAGGATGCTTCTCCAAATATAAGAAGGTTTTCCACCCAGTTTGGCTTGAAAGAAATGAACCATTAGGAAATACTTCAGTTTTAACACTTGAGAAGCAAGTGGATGAGGATCTTATAGTGACCTCCACCCTTGTTTAGCTAGCATTGCCAAATTGAAGCTTTCCAATTCTCTGAATCCCATCCCCCCTACAACCTTAGATTTTCCCATTATGTTCCATAAGATCTAGTGGATGCTCCTCTCCTGTTCTTGTTGCCTCCACCAGAAATTCTACATCACCTTGTTAATATCTCTAAGCAAGTTATGAGGGAGTTAAAAACACTATAAATAGGCAAGGCCTGAACAATAGCTTTAAGAAGAATTTCTTTGGCTGCATGAGAGAGAGAGAGAGAGAGAGAGAGAGAGAGAGAGAGAGAGAGAGAGAGAGAGAGAGAGAGAGAGAGAGAGAGAGAGAGAGACTTGACTTTGAAGTTGCTGATGATGTGTCTGACTTTATCCAATATACTTCCAAAAGACTTAGATCAAGCTCTTCCCACCAAGGCTGGTAATCCCAAGTATTTTTCATAGGACATACTTGATCTGATCCCTACAATGCTCAATACAATGTCTTGAGTTTCTCTAGGGGTATTCTTGCTGAATTGTATAGAGGTCTTATCCTTATTAAGTCTTTGTCTAGATGCTTCTTCATAGGTATTCAGCAAGAAGATCAACCTGCTCCATCAAGAGAATTGGCTATGGAAAAAAGCAAACTATCATCTGTAAAAAAGAGATGATTAATATAAATTTTTCATTTCTTCAAAAGGGAACTTAGAGCTTCAACACAAATGACGAACATATAAGGTGATAAAGTATCACATTGCCTAATCCCTTAGATGGTTTAAAAATTAGGAATACCATTAATCAAGATAGAGTAAGAAACTGATTCAATCCCATTTATCATTAAGTCAATCTATTATTGTGCAAAGTCCATCTTTCTCATGGTAGCTCTTAAGAATGTCCATTTTACATGATCATAAATCTTGCTCATGTCGAGCTTCAAAGCTATATAATCTAATTTGCTTGGTAATTTGTTATTCATAGTATGCGTGGCTTCATAAGCTACAAATATATTATCTGATATTAGTCTCCCTTGAACAAAAGTTGACTAAGTTGGTGAAATGATATAAATTTATTCTTAAACATGAATATTAATATTAGATTATTAATATGTTATTAATTATCCTTATTAACTTACTTATTACATATATAATATTATATATTACGGCATAAATACAATTTTTATAAGTATATTTTTATACATTTTTTTTATGATTTTTTTTTTCATTTGGATCAGAAAAACCAACTAGCCCAACAAAGGAATTCAAAACTGAATTAAACATATAAAATCGAATCGAATTGAATCAAAATCAAAAAAATTGAAAGTTTCGATTTCCTGGATGAACAAGTCTATATTAATTTTCAAATTTCTAAAATTGATTTAGACTGATTCAATTTCAAAATATGTCTAAAACTGAATCAATATGAACCAATTATACCCCTAAATATGATTTAGAGATGGAATTGTTTGTTCCTAATAGAAGTGGAGCACTTAAAATTACTAATGTGCATTAAAACCGGAGTACATTGGAACAGGTCATAAAACTATCTTTTTTTTTTTTCACACGATGACATAGACTTCGAGGGTATCGACAAATATAGTGTGTACTGTAGTAATCATTTAATTTTTATGATTATTTCATCCCACCAAACCCTAATGTTTTCGAAAATAATTGAAGTAAAGTATTAATTATTTCTTCAAACCAAAATGTTGAAAATCTAATTATTTCATCCAATCAAACTATTGTGCTATTAAATATAAGGAGTAATGTTATATATATTCTTAGGATGTGTAAATAATGTGTACTTTATTTGAAAAAAAAGGTAGAATTTATTATTATTTTTTTTTATGTAGATCTTAAATTTATCTATATTTTTTTTAAAAAATATACGAGACTCACATATACTAAAATTAAAACTATAATTTTTTAAATATAAAATCATCAAATAATGTAAACTATAAATTATGAAAATTAATACAAAATATATTTTATTTGATTAAAAATTAAAATATGATAGATAGATCTATAAAGTATAATGAGAATAAATTAGATAAAATTAATTAAAAAGTCAGAAATTAATTATGTCCTATTCTTATATAAAATTTAAATAAATAATTCTATGCAAAATTAGATTTTGAGTGTAATAAATAAACAAATAAAAAAAATGAGTTAATGAGAAGGATAATCTTATTTTCCAACAAGCTGAATAGATTTAGACAGTAAGATGAGAAATTTTAATTTTAGATAAAAGTTTAAAATATTATTTTATAATAATAATAATATTATTATTATAAAATTTTAAAAATTTAAATTATTTATTATATTTTATATAAAAATTTAAAAAGTTTATAATAATAAATTAAAAAAGAAAATATTGTGTGTGATTCAACTTTCCAATCCTGCCCTAAATAAGCAAACACGACGACCGACAGGCCGAGGGCATTCTAATAAAATCAGCCAATTTTGTTTCCGTGGCCACCATTCAATACTTCGCCGCCGCTCCTCTTCTTCTTCTTATAGTTCTGATTTCAGACGTCTCCTTATCTCTCATACTCTGGTTCTACCCCTAATGTCTTCGATGGCTGCCGCTGCTGCACCCACCACCTTCCCTAAACCCTCTCCTTTATCTTCCAAATCCCTAATTTCAAGATTTTCCATTCCCTTCTCTCACCACGTTCTCCACAACCGCTCCACACCCCGCCAGTCCCCGATCTCCCTTCATGTCTCCAACTCCCTCCCCAACCCCACCGTTGCATTCACCACTGACATCCAGGAAACAACGTCCACCACCCCACAATCTTTCGTCTCCCGATTTGCTCCCGACGCGCCGCGTAAAGGCGCTGATGTCCTCGTCGAGGCCCTCGAGCGCCTTGGTGTGAACACCGTCTTCGCCTATCCTGGCGGCGCCTCCATGGAAATTCACCAGGCTCTGACGCGCTCCTCTATCATCCGCAACGTCCTTCCCCGCCACGAGCAAGGCGGAGTTTTTGCAGCGGAGGGCTACGCTCGCTCCTCTGGCCTCCCTGGGGTGTGCATTGCCACCTCCGGCCCAGGCGCCACCAACCTTGTCAGCGGCCTCGCTGATGCCTTGCTCGATAGCGTCCCACTTGTTGCCATCACCGGCCAGGTTCCTCGCCGAATGATCGGTACGGACGCGTTCCAAGAAACCCCGATTGTGGAGGTAACTCGCTCTATCACCAAGCATAATTATCTTGTTCTCGATGTTGAAGACATTCCTAGGATTGTTAGCGAAGCCTATTACTTGGCCACGTCGGGTCGCCCAGGTCCGGTTCTGATTGATATACCGAAAGACATTCAGCAGCAGTTGGTGGTTCCGAATTGGAATCAACCCATTGGGTTGGCTGGTTACACTTCCAGGTTGCCAAAGGCGCCGAGCGAAGTGCATTTGGACCAGATTGTGAGGTTGGTGTCTGAGTCGAGGAAACCGGTGCTGTATGTTGGTGGTGGGTGCTTGAATTCGAGTGAGGAGTTGAGGCGCTTTGTTGAGTTGACTGGGATCCCAGTGGCGAGTACTTTGATGGGTCTTGGGGCATTCCCATTATCAGACGAGTTATCGCTTCAGATGCTGGGGATGCACGGCACTGTGTATGCCAATTATGCTGTGGATAAGTCTGACTTGTTGCTTGCCTTCGGGGTTAGGTTTGATGACCGTGTGACGGGGAAGCTCGAGGCTTTTGCAAGCCGAGCTAAGATTGTTCATATTGACATTGATCCAGCCGAGATTGGGAAGAATAAGCAGCCCCATGTGTCCATCTGTTCTGATCTGAGGTTGGCATTGGCGGGAATGAACCGGATATTGGAGGGGAAACGTAATAAGCTCAATCTTGATTTTTCGGCTTGGAGGGAGGAGTTGAAAGAGCAGAAAGTGAAATATCCATTGAGTTTTAAGACTTTTGGGGAGGCTATTCCTCCTCAATATGCGATTCAGGTACTTGATGAGTTAACTGATGGGAATGCAATTATAAGCACCGGTGTTGGACAGCATCAGATGTGGGCTGCTCAGTTTTACAACTATAAGGAGCCGCGCCATTGGTTGACTTCTGGGGGATTGGGGGCAATGGGTTTTGGACTTCCTGCTGCCATTGGAGCAGCAGTTGCGAACCCAGATGCTGTTGTTGTAGATATTGATGGTGATGGAAGTTTTATCATGAATGTCCAAGAGTTGGCAACTATCCGGGTGGAAAATCTTCCGGTTAAGATAATGCTGCTGAATAACCAGCATCTGGGTATGGTGATGCAATGGGAGGACAGGTTCTACAAGGCTAACAGGGCTCACACTTATCTCGGAGACCCATCTCGGGAGTCGGAGATTTTTCCGAATATGTTGAAGTTTGCAGAAGCTTGTGATATACCTGCTGCCCGCGTCACAAAGAAGGGAGATCTAAGAGCAGCAATTCAGAAGATGCTGGACACTCCTGGACCGTATTTACTGGATGTAATTGTACCACATCAAGAACATGTGCTTCCTATGATTCCGAGTGGTGGGGCTTTCAAAGATGTGATCGTTGAGGGTGATGGGAGGTCTTCTTACTGATTTCGTGGCCATTATATCTGCTTTTTATGCTTTTGTATGTATGTTTTGAGTCGGCTCATGCTTAAAGTAAGTTAGTTCTTGAGTTAGTAGCTGTGATGTCTTTTCCTCGGACAAATTCCATCAGTCAACCTTTCTCCCGTTTTAATTATTCCCGGTTTGGATATATGAAGTATGTTTTATGTCATCTCATCTCTCACTTTTTAAAGTAGTTATTCTTTGCTTATACGTGGGAGTGCAAAATATTTTCTTTCACGCCCTATGAATCTAAAGAGGATCTCTAGTTCTCTTATTGCAATGAAACGAGTATTGCTACATGTAATTAGAGTTTTATTTACATTTTTATTTACAAAATTCATTTTGTTAGTTATTATTCAAATATTATGATATACAGAATATCAATAACTGATATATGAAAAAGTAAGTATTTTGTAAGTACATTTAGCATTTTTCATGTGAAATTGCATTGCTATTAAACTCTATCCCGTCAATCTAGAAAAGATTTGCACTTTCCCCGCGTAAATTGCTTTACACTCTTCACGCTTATGTGGTATATGAGGGACACATCTGAACTCTGATCATCCCTGTGCGATTAGTTTGTACGAATGGAGTCCACCTTTTTTGTCCTTGAAAATTCCAAAGGAGATGTGAAAGGAACTCTCCTGGTTTTATAACAGGAGTCACTATGGGTGGAATTTGAAAAGCTCCTTTAGGCTCGGCTAGGCTTCCCTGTTGTTTCAGTCACTAGACTTGCTGCATAATCGTGTCTATATATCATAATCAGCTAACGACTTATCTGGTATTTCTTGAAAAACAGTATAAATGTAAATGTCCAAGTTGCTAAAATGTAATGATATTGCTACACCAGTTGAAACATATCCTACAATACAATGTCAATCAAACCTCGTTAACTCAGTCGCTCTGATCCAAAGCCGTGTTAGCATCAGATTAAGAACTTCCTATCCTTCTCACTAATTTGCCTGAGATGAAGCTGTTGTGGTGTCAAAGGATTTCCTTCTGACCAAGGGGCAAGTGATCCTTGTAGGATTAGCATGTGTATTGTCAAGACTACACAATACATAGTCTGGCTGGTGGAGTGCGAGATTCAACCTATCCTCCCCTACAACCAGTGCGGTAGCATCAAGCAGAACATGCCAGTAGTACCTGTGGGCTTCTGAAACCCAATGCATTCAATAACGAGTCCCATTAATATCGGCAGGATAAGCGAATAGTCCTTTTGGGCTGTGCTTACACTTCCTCCTAAAATACTGGCTAAGCTGTGATCCCTTGATCCTCAAATCCAGCCAATCCTTAGGTGCTGATATCACTTTGGACTCCTTGAAAATTGCAAACTCCCGTATGCAGTCTTCTTCTTCTTCTTCTTCCCCTATAGCTGTCATGTAAAGGTTTCCCTTGAAGAAAGGGTAGCTTTCCCCAACCAACTTCATGGCATCCTGGTAGCTGGGAGTGAAGAGCACAAGATAGTCATCATCGGATAATCCACAGTGCTTCAAAACCTTGTTTCGAGCTTGGATTTCAGGGATCGAGATAAAACTTCCAGGAAACGTGGATTTTTTGGTGAGAATATCAACCAATCTTGATGGCTCCAACTGGGTCCTATCCAAATCAGGTTGACTGCTTCCAAAAGTAGGGGTGGAAGGATCTCTTAAACTACCCCTAGAGAGCTTCCGCCTATCATCAAACGTGGGATCTGAAGGCTCCTCATTGATGCAAAGACCAGAGAGATCTCTCTTTTCTCCTTCCACTAGCCTGGCGTACTCCGGATACTTTGCTAAGACATACTGCTCAACATACCGCATTTCTGTTGGTGTGATCGGACCTGACCATCTGAGGTCAAGACCATGAAGTGTTGATATGGCTTCGGCTACAATATGAGCAGGTATCACAGTACGTGCTTTCTGTTTTTAGTTCAAGAAAAAAGAATAATCAAAAAGAGATTATATTAGGCACCATTAAAACCTTCCAGAAAACTAAGACATAAGAAAATGAATTATACCTTAACAACCATACTGCTTGGTCTGCCATTTGATGCAGGTGGTTTGTGCGTAGAAGCAAAGAGGGATTTTTCTTTATCACCTTCCTTCATTGCCTGATTTGTTATAACTTTGTGAGACGGAATTGAATATGACAATAAAGAATATGGTTTTGAATTATAAGCACTCACCTTAGATCCTGCATGTGAAACAATCTGTTCTTCAGTGTTCCTTCCCATAGGATGTATCCTCTGCCACTATTGAAACATAGAAGAACTTTTTATTGGCTAAATATGCAAGTTTTGGGAAGATCTGTGAAAGAAAAAGAGGTATGTATCTACAAATTCAAGAAATCAAGACAAGAAAGAGAGGTATGTATTTACAAATTCTCTTGAGAAAAAAAAAAAAAAGAATAAAAAAAAAAAGAAAAAAGAAAAAAAGACTCTTGCTGCAGAATGGGTTTAGGCTGAAAGATTTAGGAAAGAATAGAAGATATGGAAGAGAGGACAGAAGAGAGAAGAAGAGGAAATAGAGAAAAACAAGCCGAACTGATCAAAACATCTTGTTGATATAGATTGGTATACTAGATAAACTAAAAGAAACAACTGGAAAGAGAGAAAGAGAGGATCTGGAGGAACAAACATAGTCAGCTGTAAAGAGAAAGCCAAGCCAAACTCGCCAAAACTTTGGTTATTGCAGATGTGGATCTGAAAGGTGGGGTACTAAAGAAATTATTAGAACTAATGATTGTCACGTCCACAATGACAGCAGCAATGCTTTGAAACAAGATACCAAGAACCATTAGAACTAGTTTTTGTTGCTATAACCATGGTTTAGTATTTAGATTATCTCTGGTTGAGTTTAAGTATCATATTAAACCTTTGGTTTGGCTAGAATACCTACCGACTCAAAATTTTAAATGAAACTATGACTTTGAGAAGAAAACTCAATATATATTTGATTGGAGATGAAATCACAAGCTCTGAAATATTAAATTTGGAGGGAAAATGACCCTTGAGAGCGTTTGGCTTGGAGCAATGGACCCATTTATTGGTAATGCCTTTAAGGGCAGAGTTACTTCCGATAGCTGGAAAACGTAAGTACGAAATTTTCTCAGAATTTGACCCTCATCGAGTTCCCTGGTAATCTGTGATCTGGTTCCACCTGCATCATGGGAGAACACAAATGTTATAACTTTTTCATATTATATCAATAAAAAGAGTAAACGTAGAAATATAAAGAAAGATAAGAAAAAGGAAAGAAATAAGAAAAAAATGTTTCCATAGATAAAAAAAAAATGCATGTTAAATAACTGTAGAGAATGACTTTACAAGCTCATATGTAATTTGCATTGATTTTACATAATTCAACGGAGACATGATATGTCATTGACATGTTGGTTAGTCATTTTACATAAAAATGAAAAATGGGTAAGCCATAAAGGAGAGATGGTTATACCTATACATATGCTGTTCATTATTCTTATACCTATACCTTTCGGTATTATCTTTAGTATAAAGGTTACATGTATAAATTTAGCATTTATGCAAAGAACAAATAACAAAGCAAAAAACTTTTGGCATCAAATAGTTTGAGTCTTAGAGAATCTCATCTGTCAAGGTATTGTTGGTTATCTCACATCCAATACAAAACCTTTTTGAATAATATATAAGAAGTACTCATCCTACTGAGGTATATACGATAGAAAAGAATAAAAGCAAAAGATTCTTTTGAAACTATATGAATTTTTGCTGCCAATTGCTTGCTATAATGTATGAGCTCATCAGCCATTCTTGGCTAAATAATGTTAAAATGGGGTCAATTAGACATGACTCGAATCTTTGTCCAAGTACAGAAGAAACCATAAAACAAATGCTTGTGATTCGGTGTAAACAATGTTGAGGAGAGAGGGATACAGGAGAGAGTATATGCCGTGTAGAGATGCTCGAGACATCAGCTTCCATACAGACAAGGTCATAAGAACAAGCGATTAGTCACGGACAATGACATTGAAATTAAATATTATAAGATTAATCAAAATATATATGCCAGACCAGGAACAGCATATCTCCCTCATTCATACTCATAGACCTTATGTCTCAGTTGAGCCTAACAGTGCAAAGACATTCTTATTAGTTAATATTATAACCTATAATATTAGCTGTAGCTCTGTTTATTCTTTCCTAGAATACATATATCAACCCTTGTTTGAACAATTCTCTTGCATTGAAGCTTCTGGGAAGCTGCTCTTGAAAGGGACTGCGAAGCCAAAAACTCCCCTTTTCTCAACTATGGCTTGGGACTTTGGAACCTTACCTTTCTTTCCTAAAAGATGAGAGTTTCCTGTGCCTTCCTTATGTTCAGGACTAGAGAAATCTCCTTCAAGACTCGAGGAGATGAATGTCACAATATTTGTATGCTCATAGATTTGAAATATTTAAAGCGAAGAGTGTTGAAAGAACGTCCTTCTTCCCTTTTTCCTTCACACGTCTCTCACCAACTCTTTCTGATGCAAACCAAGGAGGAGTTCGTATCACTTTCCATTCTGTAGCAGCAAATATCAAGATCTTTCAGCAGCACCTTACCTTTTGCATTCATCCTCAGCAATCTATATTTAATTGGTGCATTCATGTTTATCCCTAGCTTTTGTCTCTTTTTCCGAGAGGATATTCTTCATTTCAATTAAAATAAGAGTAATGATTTATTCAATCCCGAATAGACAAGTCCCATGAAATCCTTTTGAAAAAAAAAAATGAACTCCAACGTAAAAAGTTCGAAAAAATATATATTATTTTTTAATAGGATCCAATTTTTACAAAAGATTTGCATAAAACTTGTCTATTTAGAACTTGTGCTTTTAACATTACTCTTAAAATAAATGATATCAGTTGTTCACATTCTCTTTGCAGCAGGTTAAAATGTCCGCGTATGCGTACATTAGAATCTAACGGTTTCAGATTTAAAACGTATACCAACCCACTTTTGTATTTTGTGCCCCATGAATCATGATCACGTTTCCTCCCATGCCTTGGTAATTCTATAAGCAAATTACAACACCAAAGTCCACTGGTCATCTAAATGGATAACAGACAGATTCGATCCTAATATAAATAAATGAAAAATAAAATGAAAAAAGATCCTAGAAAGTCATTGCTTGAAAGTGGCCTTTCAACTACATGCTAGCCTTCTTCAACTTCACTCAAAACTAGCACAAGATACCCAAAAACAAAAAGAAAAGGTAACCTAATGAACGAACATCGTTATCTCTTAGAAGTTCAAAACCCAAGTCACCACCATTACCGCCCCCTTTAAAATGATTGAAACACCAATCTTCTTCACCCATCTTTTTCAAATGGATACACGCACGCAGTTTGTAATTTAATTTATATTTCCAATTCGCAAAATATATTGCAAACATCACAGGAATTAGGTGACAACTCAAAAATAAAAAGAAAACACTTGAAACAAAAGCAAACCGTTTCCTTCCTTGTCACTCAAGAAGATACCAAGGGGGCTCCATTAGATTTAACAACCCTGAGTCCAACTGCCCTGTTAAGAGGGTAGGGGGTGCTGGTAGCTGTGCTACTGCAGAAACAATGCCCCCAGAAGTGCTTCATTGCCGTTCTCTTGCAACTCCTCTTGTTCAGTTTTCTCCTGCACTCTTGCCTGAGACACAACACGATCTACCCATTATTTACAAATATTGCAGAGGACGGAGAAGGATGAACATCGCCGTAAAGAAAGTTATCCCGGTCCTCCTCATGATCCTATCAAGTTTCTCCATCATCAGATTTCTTTTGATCACAATCACTAATTCATCCAGTTCCTCTTCAAAGCCTACTTTACCCACTATTGTTCACCACACATGCCTTTTTCCCCCATGCATTGAGGGTCCAACAAATCAGCTAAAAACCTCTGCCAATGCCAGCACCCTCACAGAAAAGGAATTTCTGCTCCTATCAAATCTTATTATCAACAAGGCCCCCTGCAACCTGCTTATCTTTGGGTTTGCATACCAATATCTGAACCTCTCGCAGATCAATGAAGGTGGCACCACCATCTTTCTAGTGGATGAGATTGACGACCTAAGCACAATCAAAGCAAATTCAAATAGCACTAGAACGTACAAGGTTGATTATCAGATACCTGGCAACAAGGCTTTCAAGCTGCTCAAGCAAGCAAGACAGAATCCAGCCTGTGCACCTAGCTCAGGACCGCTTCAGAGATCGACATGCAAGCTTGCATTGACAAATCTACCGCAAGTAGTATACCAGCACAAGTGGGATGTGATAGTGGTCGATGGACCGAGTGGAGATACACCAGAGGCACCAGGTAGGATGCCAACAATCTATACTGCTAGTATAATAGCCAGATCTGGGAACGCAACAGATGTAGTCATACATGATGTCCATCGAGTGGTAGAAAAGTGGTTTTCGTGGGAGTTCCTATGTGAAGAGAACTTGGTTTCTTCCAAAGGGAGCCTATGGGTTTTCAGGATCAGAGATCAATTCAATTCTACTAAATTTTGCGCAGCTAATACTGTTGTGATAGTGTAATATAATTCTTTTTGTCAAAAGTGAGAGCACATAGAAACAAGCTGATTTTATTACTGAGCGGTTTTTCCCCCTAAACAAAAGAAAAATAAGAAACATGGACATGGGAATTTGCATGTACCAGCCTAGAGCATGCCAATCAAGTTTTAGGGCCGCAAGCATATGAGGCAACACAAGATGATGCTAATATATCAATTTCAACAGCCTGATGCACTATTACCACGTCGATGTAAAAGGTGAAATATGCAATATGGGCAACATTTCAGACAGAAGCAGCTTCTCGCAATCTAGAAATCGAGGGAACTGTTAAAACTCAGGATCACAGCTATTATATACGTTCTTTACATGGTAACATTGATTCTACCAAAAATTGATCCTGCATATATGAGATGTGGGAAAAAGGATTGTGTTGAATGCATTTGGCACAACAGACAAAATGCCTACAATGTCATTGATTATACGTAGTGGTCCTTTTTTCTTTTAATGTACAATGACCTAGTAACTATATAACCCATTTTAGGCTGCATTGCACCAACTCTGCTTCCAATTCTTGCTACAAGATCGGTACTCTATTTAATCTCCAATAAAAACTTGGCATAGGGAAGGGGTGAATACATGCAGTGATTCTCTAACATGACAGCCACCAGGCCCGCAACATTTGTCATTTGTCATTTGTGTCTCCAATATGATCATTCACCTGCTTCTCTTCGCTGCAAGGGTGACCAAAGAAAAGTATAAGCCTTAGGAACTCCCTTCATAACAGCCAAACTCAGGCATAACTATTTACATTATTATTTTTGGCAAGGAACTTTCTTCATTATCATGCTATATGTGTGAAATCATCCAAACTACATGCAACAAACTCCACGAAGGTTTCAAACAATTACGCTAAAGCTAAACATCACTTCTGGTCCATTCAGGAAACAACAAGCATTTATTTAGCACATATACAGCCTCACATACTAAGGTGTGTGCCCACACATATCAACACGAACTAGAATATAAAATGAGCTAGCTTTTAAGTTCCACACAAGTTACACATGCATGTACATATTCTAGAAGTCTAGAATATAAAACAGAGCTAGCTTTTTAAGTTCCAAAGAAAATCAACCGTTACCCATCAATGATGGCAATTCATCTCTAATGAATAAGCTGCTATATCCAGTAGAGTTCAGCGCTTAAAGAGTTAAGACCCCAAGTACCATAAAAACTGTCTTACTGCAGGTTAGGCAGTGAAACACATTCCATTTTAGCTTACAGCATATCTTTCTTCTGTCTTGATTAATTGTATTGGGGAACGTGCTGAAGCCATTTACAGCTCCTGGCATTTCACAACTAAATAACCTTTTTTTTTTTCTAATGACGGGGGAACCATCCCAGGCAGAGTCCTTAGGACTCACCCATGGAACATAAACCCCGGGGGAGACTAGCACAGCAACCCACCACCATGCCTCCCACTTAAATAGCAGATTGATCCCAAGGGGAATCGAACCTATGACATGGGGTTCATGGACACAAGTTCGCCCTTACCACTTGGGCTACCCACCGATGGTATTCCACAACTTAGGTGAGGTTTGGATAATGAAATGAAATAAGATGGTTTTAGATGAAAGTTGAGAGATGAATAAAATATTGTTAGAATATTATTTTTTAATATTATTATTGTTTTGAAATTTGAAAAAGTTGAATTGTTTATTATATTTTGTGTGCGAATTTGGAAAAGTAGTAATGATGATATGAGATGAGTTGAAATAATCTTTGTATCCAAACCTAGCCTTAATAACATGTAGCAGATAAAATGCTAATTCTAAGTGCCAGTAAGTACAAAATAAAAAAATAAAAAATAAAATAAAAAAGAGAAAAAGAAAAAAAAAAAAAATGCAGACAACCTTGGAATGCAATGCTGTACTAGTGACATGATACAATAAGGAATTTCCATAACCTCAACTTACAAGAATTAGCCTAAAGGATTTTGGAACCTACAAAGTGGCATGCGAAAATTTGGAGCTCACCATTCGCTTGCTGACGTAAGGTTGTATCTTAACTGGCATCTCAGATTTACTTTCAGGCTTGATAAATTCTTGTTTCTCCATCATAAACTCTTTTCTAGATTCTTTTCGGCTGCCAGATTGCCATACTCTACCGAAGTTAGGAAGCCAGTTAGCAGTGCAGTCACTATTGACAATCTCTCCTCTTTTCTCCATCTCAAGCTCAATCTTTCTCTTTTCAGCCCAAGCAGCTCCAACCCGTTTCGGGTTCAATTTTTTGGACTTCCCTGACTTATTTAGGGACATAAGGCTGTCTGCTGTGGGTTTTCGTTGAACATTGATCTGACTTTCTTCAGTTGCTTCGAACCATGGAGGAGGAGCTCCAGAATGCACATTATCTATAGCCTTGTCAGCAGCCGAGGTAGAAATTCTTGTGAGATTTTGCAAGCCTAAAGAAATGAATCACAAGATGAGGAAAGGACATCAGGTGTCAAATAATGCATCACTCCACCAACTTGTGCACTAAACTAACCATAAGTCTATATGTGAATTTTGCTGCATACAATCTCAGTTACATCAATCCTTCGAACACATGCCACTCTAATGAAGAATTCATATGGAGTCTAGCTAAAAGCTCTGTGACAAAAAGAAATGGGACAATGCGCAACCCCTCAAACTACCACCCAATTTGCAACCAACCCCCCAAACTATCAATTTAGGCAATCACCAAACTACCAAATTGCAATGTACACCCTTTTCCCCGTAGAAGACAAAATTACCCCTAAATATACAATAAAAAGAAATAAATATATTTAAAAACATCGTTCTTTTACTTATCAAAAAAATATATTTTAAAAAACTAAAAACTTAAATAACTTTGCTCTTCCAAAGTTGCAAACCTGAGGGTGGAGTTATTCGCTCGGGTGCTTCCTATACTACTACCATGGCCTAATGGCTTGGATGCCCTATGTTCAATTTTTAAAAATATTTTCTAAAAATAACTTTACATTACTTTTGAAATTTTAATTCTTTCTATGATTTTTAATGTTTTGCCTTTTCTGTCTGAAAAAATATTATCTTTTTTTTTTTTTTATTTCTTTGAAATAAATTTCCATTTTTTAGTTTTTTTTTTATTTTTTTTTATTTTATAAAAGTGTATTTTACATATAGATTTTTAATTTTATCTTTTATTAATGGCATTTATCATTTATGTTATTTTTTTTTTATATATATAGAGTGGGTAGATTACAATTTCTTGGTAGGTTATTTTTTTTTTTTTTATGATAAGTTTTTTTTTTTTTTTTGATAGGTAAAAAAGATTTTATTAATCCACGTAAATAGGTAAAGCCCAAGTACACAAGAGGTATACATGATAGTGCCTAATTACAAACCACACACTACGGAAAGTAGCGTAAAAGTCATTAAGACTCGTTCCATACAATACAATAGAAGAGGCCCAAAGCAACAATGTGTGAAAGAAAAAAGCCCTAAAACCATCCAGAGAGCGTTCCCTATTGTCAAAACAGCTTTTTTTTATGATAAGTAAGAAGGAATTTTATTAATAGAATCTAGGCAAAGCCAGAGTACACACAGGAAGTATACTACAATGTTTTGGTAGTTTGAGAGGTAATTGCCACAACTGATAGATTGGGGGCTGATTGCAAATTAGCTGGTAGTTTGAGAAGGTTTGTGTATTTTATCTAAAAATAATAATACTAAAAGACAAAAAGAAAAAGCAAAAACCAAAATTGATGTAGTCAAAGATTGGTACCTTGAAAACTGCTCTCTCCTTTTACAATCCCTTGATCCTCATGCACCTGGTACGTCTATATCAAAATAGATTAAATGTTCGAAGCTGTTGTCAGTACATATTAATGCACAAGGGGGGAAAAAAAGGAGAGAGAGAGAGAGAGAGAGAGAGAGAGAGAGAGAGAGAGAGAGAGAGAGAGAGAGAGTAGATTTACAGGCGGGTCATGAAAGAAGTGAAAGGTCGACCTTTTCATTACTGATAAGTTAGTATATAATACCGGTATCTTCCAGAAGATACAAAATGCCAAACATAGCTATACCTGAACATACGCAAGCACTATACAGTCATTCTGCCCTATAGCATGCTGATTCAAATTTTCCAAGCATTAAGAGCTTAGTATATTCAAGAATTGGGAATTGTTTACAAATAACTAGCCCCATTGTTGGCACAAGTTTGTGGAACATAAAAAATTGTTAATTCACAACTGCAACAAATATCATAATACGTGAATGGTACAAAACCGTCAATTAGTTGCATATATAAACAAGAATGATATCACTCTAATGTACAGATAGTAGTAATTTCTTTTTCAAACTTAGGGCAGTGGTGGATGGTCTCCACAGGAAGACAACCAAGCAGATGCTACTGCCACCTTCAATTTCTCAAACCATTTCTACATAACGAGGCATTTTTCTTGGGGATCCCGATATTTTTAGCTAATAAAATTCAGCACAATAATGACAGAACTTACCCTTTCATTACTGAAATATCCATCAGCTGAGCATTTTGTGTCATAAAGGAGAGCATGTTGGCTATTCCTGTTAACTGAGTCGACATTGTAAAAAATAGAAGACAACAAAAGACTAGAATAAGCATTCTTATCCAGTACGAGAAATCTCCTCCATAACATATACTAAAAACTTGAATTAAGAATAATAATAATAAAGAAATTACAGGGTGTTGGCCTCTTTGTCAAATAATAATAATAATAATAATAATAATAATAATAACAATAATAATAATACAACATAACAATAAAGAAAGAAGTACTTCAAATATATTGCACGCTCACCTCTAAAATCCATCAATTCTGAAATTTTTTTACCAGAGCATGTCTCTGCAGGTAAAGAAGATTGAGCATCATACTCATACATTCCAGCACTTGGAACTTCGAAGCGTCCTGAATGGGATACCTGATACTCATTCGTATAACACTGTAAAGGCAAAACACCATTTGAATGACTTGATTTAACAGATTGGATACTACAATTTTCAAAACTATCAATATTTCCAGAGTTGAGTTCATTGTGGATATCATGTGAAGGTCCAAGCACTGGTCCTATAGGCCCTTCAGTAGACAGTACATCATCATTTCTCAAAGATTTGCACTTCTTCTCCCACTGCAGTCACAAAAAAAAAAAGAGTAATCAGTCTGTAAATGAAAGCAGTATTAGGTTTCTTTCCCTGATTTTTAAAATATCAGCTATCTCGATAATTCAGTGACGTGAGAAGTCCCGAAGAATCACTCTTCCAAAATGTTTAAAAAAACCTTGATTAGAAAGGGCTTAACCAAGTACCTTAGCTACGTCAGATTCTAAAATCCTAAAAGCATCCAAGCGATCCACCGCACCACCATATTTCCATAGAAAATGCTTCAAATTCTTGAGATGATCCGCACTCGCTAGATGATTAATTGCATTATAACTGTTAACAGCACACAAGCATTTACAAAAACAAGAAAAAAATCCACCAAAGCAGAGATCTGAAACCACATTCAACAGTCTGGCTGCCTAAAAATCAATATAGGCGAGAAATTCTATAATTCTCGGACTTTTTTTCGCTGTTCGAAATCAGAAGCTCCACTAAACTGAGTCAAGAATGAACCCCGGTTGATTACAACCCTATAATTTGGAAACCAGAAAAACATAAAGCATAGAATTTCTAAAACCTTTAACCGTCTTTCCGTTTCTCCTCGCGCAACCAAACAGAAATTAAAGAACATAATAAAAAAAATAGGATACATTGAATGCAGTTACCAAGCGAAGGTGCAACCAAGCTCGTCGATGTTGCTGTCGCAAAAAACGCACCAGAGGCGGTTGCGAGAGGCGAGGTTGGAGGGGAGAGGGCAGGGATTCTTGAGGAAAAAACGGACATCAGCAAGCTTGGATTGGAACCGAGAGAGGAAGGTAGAGAGGGAGGTCTTGTGACTGGGGAAGTACTTGTGGCGCTGGCCCTGGTCGTGGTTCAGATTGCACACCTTGCAGAACTCGTACTCGCTCTTCTTCTGCTTCTTGTTATGACCGTTATCATAGGCACAATTAGTCTTCGACGTGTTGGTTCTAGGTTTAGGTTTTGGCTTCCGCGTTTTCGATTGTTCTTCCATTACCGTGCCGACGCTTCTCTCTCGCACGGATCGGGACGCCTTGCAGGCTATTTGCCGATCGGATTCTTTTGGGAAAAAGAGGATCCGGCTCTCTTCATCTGCACGCCTTCGAGTGTCAAAGTGCCTGTAAGTTTACAACTGCAATTTTGTTTTGTTTTGTTTTGTTATCTTTGATAAATGAAAAGAGTAATTTACTATTCAAAATTGCAATTTTCAGTTATATTTTCCAATATGTTATAATTTAAATGATTATTTGATTAATTATATAAATAAAAATATTTAAAATATATCACATTAGTTTTTTTTTTTTTTTTAAATCAAACTTTCATGGAAGGAAATGAAGATATAAACTATTAATCTAAAAATGGTCTTATCCATTATCAATATTCAGATAGCTAAAATGGACAATAGTTAAAAAAATGCTACCAAACTTAAAGTTGGTTGTGACCCATTGCACTACTGAGTGTGAAAATTGATTTTGAAATTGATCAATTTTTTTAAAGTACCAGCCTTTGTGAGTAAACAGTGTTGATGCAATATCCTCGATAATAGTAGAGATTCTCCAATCAGTAATTTTCTCCCGATGGATGAAATTACTAATTGGGCATCACATTCTAGAGTAGTTTGAAGAAAAGTTTAGATGCTTTGCCAATTTGATAGCCAATTTTACTATTAAAACTTTTGCAAAAACCGGTAGGAACGAAGGGTTTTCCTTTGTCCATATCTCTAAAATTTCTTCTTTTGAGTTTTTACAAATAGCTGAGGCTGTTGAAGATGAGTTTCTAATTGCTGCATCAAAAGAGATACTAAAATGATTTTAGGGCCAAGCTTCAAGATTTTCCTGGTAGGAGGAGTTTAGTTGCTTTGATGCTTTTTGTAGAGAGAGTTTAATTTGATTGTAAGCTACATTATTTCGCAGTCGCCGTATAAAATCTAGGACCAGAGTTGTAAAAATCTAGAAATGGTGCTCTTTTTGAGAGGTTAAGCCCAATTTCATATTTGGGTTGAGGATTAGGAGGATCCAGTCATTCATAGAACTTATAGACAAAGAAGAGAGATTTAGGGGCTAACTACTTTGACTCTATAGATTCTGGTGATCAGGCATTCAATTAAGAGATGAAGTAGAGATTCTTCCTGACCGTCACAAAGCGGGCATTGAAGCGATGAGATATTGGGGATAAAGCTTTTGAGCCTCTCTTTCGTGGGAAGGATGTCCCAAAGCTATTTTCCTAAGAAGGAGCTTATGTCGGTCTTGGATCTTCGGTTTCCAAATCTTGTCCATGGGAAAACTTGGGAGCATATTCAATGTTGTATTCTCGCTCACAGAAGCAAGGTGATAAGTTGTTTTAACTGAGAATTTTCCATTTTGATTTCTTGTCTAGAATAGGCTATCATCTCTAGAAGTGGAATTTGGCAAAGCTATTTTTTGTATTTCTATGATGCATTCTTGCTGAAACAAGGTTTACATTTTCTGGGCATTCCAAGTTTTATTGACTTGGTTTATCAAATCTAAAACTATAAGAGTTGATGAGAAATCTGTAATGTGGCTAAATGGGAGGGGCTAAAAATTATCCATAGTTGGTATCCAGGGATCTAGCCAAACCCTTACTAATAAGCCATTAAAAATTTGAAAGCAAGTACCTTTTTCTAATAGTCTTTGTCTTGAGAATGCCTTTCCACAAGTATGAGTCTGAAGCCTTATCTTGGAGATGAGTGTTTTCCAGATACTAGTATTGGGTTGACTCATTTCTCATCCTATTTTTGCTGGTAAAACTTCATTCATATTTCTCATGAGACGCAGTCTTAAGCCTGCTTTTTTTGGCTGACAAATGGACTTCCAAAATTTTATATATAGCTTGTGTTTTTAATCCTTCTTCATTCCCCACCAAAAGTTTTTAAAGCTGGTAATAAGAGATTTACTGACCGAATTTGGAAACTTGTGAGTTAACATTTGATATGTTAGTATAGTACTTGCCACTATTTTGATGAGCATAGTTCTTCCTGCTTGAGATATTACCTTTGATTTCGACCCTTCGAGTTTATTGTTTATTTTCGCCAACATTGGTTTATAGTTATCTTTATTTGATATGCTGAATGCAAAGTCTGAAGCCCCAAGTAATTCATTCTAGATAAAGCTTCCTTATATGGTAGGTTGGCCAGAATAATTGCTTTTGCCGTGTTGTTGGTATTTCGAGTGATAAAAATTGAAAACTTTTGTTGGTTAACTTTTCGCACAAACCAAGCTTGGTATTTTTCTAGGTTATCTCTAATCAATCTTGTTGTTTTCTCTTCTACTTTCCGGAAAATTATTAGATCATCGGTGAAGAATAAGTGGGAGATGGAAGGGTTGTTTCAACTAATTTTAATGCCTTCAATGTGCCCTGTAGCTTCAAATCTGGCTATGAGTCTTAAGAGCACCTCTGTGCATAGAATAAAAAGAAAATGAGAGATGGGGTCACCTTGCTTGAGACCTCTCTGAATTTAGAAAAAACCTCTTGGGAAGCCATTGATAAGGATGGAGAAGTAGCCATCGTAATACACTCCCTAATTAAATTGATCCATGTTGAGCTATACCCCAGAGCTCTCATAATAATGAACAAAAAATTCCATTCTATGTAGCCAAAAGCTTTCTCCATGTTCAACTTCAGCGCCACTTGTCCCTTTTTCCTTGGAGATATTTTAAGATAATGAAACATTTCATGGGTAATGATTGAATTTTCTTTGATATTACGGCCAAGGACAAAAGCTGTTTGGAGAGAGGAAATGATGCTTGGGAGAGTTCTCTTCAGACGGTTAGCCAAAATTTTTGTGATGGTTTTGTAAATGATATTTGTTAAGCTAATCAGCCTGAAGTTCTGGGGAGAGCTTGGGTTTTCAATTTTTGGAATGAGGGCAATGTTCATGTGATTCATTTGCCTTGGCAATTTTTCACTTCTGAAAAAAAATTTTAACTACTACAATGACCTCTTTTTTAACAATCTTCTAATAGTGTTTGTAGAAGAGGGTCAGCACTCCGTTCTAACCCGGCACTTTGTGGTTTGGGATTTGCTTTAGTGCTCTATATATTTCTTCTTCAAAGGACAGAGCTTTGAGTAATTCATTCTCGTGATCTGAGATTTGCTTCTCAAAAAGGTTTTCAAGATCTTTCGAGACAGTGGTGTTTGAAGAGGCATAGATTGTCCTGAAATGGTTAATGAAATTTGATTCAATAATATGCTAGTCCATTGTCCAATTACTTGGGATATTTTGATAGAGTCAATTCCATTTCTTATTCTTTGGATTGTTGTTGACAGATGGTAAAATTTTGTGTTTAGGTTTAAAGTCTTGAGCCAATTTATTTTTGATTTTTGCCTCTATAGTGATTCTTCATTTTTAAGTTGATTGTGAAACTTAAGATGCAAGATTTTCTCTCTTTGCAAACCCCAGTGTATTGGAGAACTACTTTGCAATTGAATAAGCTCCCTTTCAATGTGCTAAATATTTACCTAAATTTTTCCAAAGTGAACCTTATTTCAATGCTTAAGAGCTTCTTAAGTTGCCTTAATCTTACTGCAGAGTATAAAAGCTGGATTGTCGTTGAAGTTTTTCTGCCAAGCTTATTGGATGATAAGATTACTTAGTGGGTCCCACCTCCAAAATTCTTTGAATTTGAATGGTGTACCTTTTCTCCCTACTTATTGTATTTATTAAGAGATAATGATGATCTGAGGCTGAATTTGTGAGATGTTGGATAGTTGCATCCGAAAAAAGTAATCACCATTTTGATCTTGCTATGCCACGATCCAGTCTTTTTCTAATCATTACAGTACCATGTCGGTTGCTTGTCCCGGTAAAAGTAGGCCCTGAAAAACCAATGTCTATGAGTCCATGAGTGTCTATGAGGTGTTTCAAACCACCTATTGATGTTGAGGTGACTGGACATGCCCCGTATTTGTCGGATTGGCTTATTAAATCATTGAAGTCACTAATATAAAGCAAAGGCCCAAGGAAATATTTATAAGTTGAGTCGAGTAGCTTCCAAAATTGAGCTCTGTTTTGCTATTGAGTTGGTGCATATACAAAAGTACCAAGCCAATAATTGTTAGAGGATCAGAGTAGATCAAAATAGATATTGCATTAGTAATAATTTGAACCGGTTCAATATCAACACCCAATCGCCAGCGCAACAAAAGGCCTCATTTTTCTTCCGAGGCAGGGAAATGTACCAAATGGTGGAAACCTAAACTATTTACAATAGAAGTGGTGCGATCATCCGTCACCATGGTTTCTGACAAAAAGATAATATCCGAATTATGTATTCTAATAGTTGCCCTTATACTTTTGATTACTTTAGGGCGGACAAGACCACTACAATTCTATGCCATAGCTCTCATGGGGGGGTTGGAGGCTTAGAGCCGACCTCACCAGCTTTTTTTGGACATTCTGGAGTAGCCATCTTTTTTGTAGTGCGGCTATATGGTTTTGCTTTAGGAGTTACTTTTTGCTTCTTTACTTTCCCTGATTTCTTAGCTTGCATTGATAAGAGCATGAGTGTCATTTCCTTGTCCTCTTGATTAATCTCTTTCACTGCTTTCAATTCTTAAGTAGAACTATCCGAGGATAGTTTTTGTAATTTTTGGCTTGGTTGATAATTTGCTTTAACACCTGGAGATTTTTCTCTTTTCGGTACTAGCATATGTAATGAGGTCACGAGGTTGAGGAGAGGCTGACTGGAGAAAGGGTGAGGACTAGAGATAGTGGTCACTAGGAGGTTGTTCGTGTATAATGGTTGGGTCAATTTCACTGATACACTTGAGAGATGTGCTTGAGTAGAACTAACAGATTTACCTTTAAGTGTTGGTTCTAAGAAAAGGCCAAGCTTTGTTCCATGAGATGTATTCTCGTTAGATGGGTTGGGAGAGGTGAGGTGGACCAGATTGTAAGAGATGGAGGGAACAAAGTTTAGTGCTTTGGGCTTTGGATGAAAGGGGTTTCCTTAGGTCTTAAAGAAAGGGTTATGGGGATTTGGGCTAATGAAATGAGAGGGGGGATATTAGGCCTAACCCATAAATGTTCCACAGAGGTCTCCACCGTTGCTTCCAAATTCTGGGCCTTGGGGTGAGAGTCACTAGGCTTGACCTGTTTCTTTAGGCTGTGAGGATTATTACTCTCTTTGGACTCCCACATGGGTTCAGCTTGAGTTTCCGAGAGATGGGTTGTAGAGAATAAAGGGGCTGGCCTAGCCCATTGCTGCTGGCTTTGAAGAGCTTTAAATCCCATGAATATTTTTTGTATCTTCAACCATTGATTTGCCCATGCATCTTTGTTTAGAGCAGAGGGGTATGTAAAGTTTTGAAGTGCCGACTCCATTAAATTGGAATATAGAAGTTGTGTTGCTGTCAGTTGAGAGTTGTGATGTGAGTGAATGATTGATGGAACTAGATTAGGTGGAAATCTACAAGCCAGTTGGTGCTAAGCTTTTATTGTTAACAGTGCTTTACTGTTACAGTGATCTACAGTGGCGAGGCCTCTGGCATGCAATGATTCTCTTTGAGAAGATGTTGGGAATGCACCACTAGATCTGAAAAGGCTGTCGATGTATCGCCGCTTGAGTTGCTTCTTCAACCAGTTCCGAATCAACTGGAGTTAAGAGGATCACTTTCCTAGTAATGTTCTTCATTTTTCTATTCTGAGTTTCTTTTTGTGTTTCACCCCTTCTAATCAGTGTGTTTGATATGTTTGTGAGGAGCTCTCTGGGTGAATTTACCCGTATTGGTGCTAACAAATGAGGTGTTGCTCTGATGGTGGTTTGGATGGCTTCGTTCGGTAGCATCCATTTCTCAGTGTCTACAAGTAAAGGATTTTGCTCTTCCACCATCAATTCTTTTCCTTTATTGATTTTTGCCTCCTTTTTTCTCTTTATAATTGATGATTGAGAGAAATGTTGAACTACATGTTTGTGCTGGTTTGAGCCCCGCAGTGTTTTTTTCCTATAGAACATTCCTGATCTGCAAGTAGCAGGTGTGGCATTATTGGGTTAGGAATATCCAACAACATATTTTCACCCAGTCTCAAATTATGTAGGGGATTTTCATTGTAGATTTCACTCTCTGTTAAGTTTTCCAGCTCGAGGAAGCTTGATATTATGGCCTTATTTTGATGGGATGGAATATAAGGAGTTGAGTTTTGGAACTCAGCTCTAAGCCATAGCTTGTAGGGGACTTGGTTGGGAATTTCTTTCAAGAATGCGTAGAAAACTTGGACATGCCCAATACAATCACAAGCATAGGAAAAGTTTGAGAGATGTTCAAATTTTAAAGATACCCATATATCGATGTTGTAATCTCTTGGGAGCTAAAAGCTATTTTTAGAGGTTTTGTGATGTCTATCTCGACCTTGATTCTAAGTGCCTTTTTGCATGCAATACCAAACTGACCACATCCACTTCCAAAAAATTCCCCAATGCATTTCCTATTTTCTCACCATTTTTTCGTTCATATGATCTCTTGTTAAGCTATGAACTCGAATATGAAAGATAGAAGTGTTAAGACTTATCTCTTGCCATGTAGAACTGGCTGGCCATGGTTTAAGGATGAGGAGGTGACCTTTAATGTTCCAAGGGGCCTGATTCCAAACTCTTTGCTTGTCACATTCTAATTGGAAAGTGAATAGAAAAAGATTGACATACAAGTCTTCAATGTGGATATTTTTGACAAAGCTCCAAGCTGCTTTGAAGTTTGAATGTAGAGATATTCTATTGATTGGGATGAGTGGCCACTATCCTTCCAATAAGAGCTAGTTTAGTATTTCCATTTGTAGTGTTTATTTCTAAAATAAGGTTGATATCTTTCCAAGAAAGGGCCTCTATTTGTTGTATCAGATTTTCCACATCCATATTTGTTTCCGAAGCGCGGGTTTGGGTTCATGGGGAAGAAAGTTTAAATATGATGAAGTTGAGAAGCAAGAAAACGGAAAGACACTATTTAGTGGAGAAAGACTCTTGTGAGAGAGTGGCCTTCATTCTCTATTAGATATAATTATATCACATTAGTTATTGTGATCGAAAATAACAAAATCTAATAATCTATAGCGAAGAACAACATTCTTTCTTTGAAAATGACGTATTCTCGAGCGATGCTACTCATCAATTTCAATTCTTATTATCCTCTTATCATCCATGATGTGGTATTAGATGATTAGAAACTATTTATTATATTTCACTTGTGGACTTATTATCTAATGCCACAACATGTGATGATGAGAGGATAATAAAAAAAATTGATGATGAATAGATTATTTCAATATTTAATACATAAAATGTATTTTAAAATTTAAAGAGTAAGCCTTGATTCCACTCAATGTCACATCTAATAAAAATAGTGCATTAGTTTTTTTTTTTTTTTTGTAAAGAGTCGGTAACCACCCATATAGCAGCTCCGTCTCAAGTTTATTAAAAACCTTTACTTGTGGCGGAGGAATACCATAAACAATTCACAAAGAAATCAAAAACCTTACTTCTCTCGAATACAAACCATCCTTAACCGATCCATACGGATCAAGCCTCGCAAACGCGAGTTCTCAAATCCCAAGCCAAAAAAATCAAAGCTTACACCATGTGTTCCTTCCTTTGTCAAAAAATCTGCTATCATATTTACTTCCCTATAAATATGTCGAAACCTCGCATTAATCTCTGTAGAAATCTCCTTTATCTCCTCCCAAAAATTCCAAGAAACCAAAGATGACAAATACCAGAAGCTAGCCAATTCATAACCACCAATGAATCTGATTCTACTAGAACACTCTGAATCTGAAACCGTAACTGTTTACAAAGGCGGAGACCATCTAGTAATGCACGACATTCGGCAACCGTATTCGTCGCATATCCGTAGCAATGCGCAAAACCAGCAATACAACTCCCATTAGAATCCTGAATCACACCTCCACCTCCTGCCTCTCTCAGATTCGTACAAGCCCCACCATCAACATTTAATTTTATCATATCCGAATGTGGCATTTCCCATTTCACAAACTTCACTTTTTTCTTATGCGTTGGTATTATCAGCAATCTAAAGTTTTGCATTACCACGTTGTCTCCCTTTCTTATTTTTTGAAAATTCTGCAGCAAACAAGAAGCCTCTTTAAGAAGACATTTTACATAACGAACTGCACCTTCTATGTTGAAAATAATTCCTTCCATTCTTGATGAGCATCTAGCCTCCCATAAAGCCCAAGAAATAAGAATTGGTAGTACACCCATTATCCATCCTACTTGAGTTATGATTGATGCTCTCTGCCACCAGTACATCATCATTCCTTTCCAATTCCTAATATGTGGCAATCGAATTTGACAGCTATTAGCAAAATAGCTCCAAACTCTTTGAACACTCGACCCCTCACACAGTATATGTTGCAACGACTCAACACACAACAATATACAGCAGTGACACTTAGATACAAATGGGATATCCAAACTCTGTACTATATCATTTGTCGGCACTGCCCTTCTCTTCGTCCTCCAGCGGAAAAAAAGACATATTCTTGGAAATATTAGGTTGCCATAACCACTTTTTCCATTCACAAATTTGTCTAGAAATCTCCAAAGCAGACCTTGTTGTAAAATTCGCCTCTACTGAATGTTTCCAAATCAACACATCTAGTTTATTAGATTTCAACCTCACACCAGCTTCATTTATCTGCTGCACTATCTTTGACGGAACCAAACCAGAAATAATCTCATTTTTTGGTCCCCTAACATCAATCACTTCAGCAACTGAAAGGCTTATATCTCCTATCACCGAGCAAAAATCTTGTAAAGGACCACACCCAACCCAATTATCCATCCAAAAATTTAAATTCCCATTTCCAACCAACCATTTAGAATTCTATAAAACTCTAGGCATCAACTCAGAAACACCTTTCCAAAACCGTGAACCCTTTTTCAACTGGATTGCCTTATAAACATGTTCTCGCCCAAGGTACTTTTTTCTAAAAAATCTGCCCAAATAGACACTCCCTTAAGCAACTTCTAGGCAAACTTAATATATAGAGAATCCTGCACCTCATTCAAATCTCGAACACCAAGACCCCCCTCCTCCACAGGTTTACAAATCACACTCCAAGAAACTCACTTATTCTTTCTTAATTCCGTCGAGAAACCCCAGAGAAAGTCTGAAATTTTTTTTTTATCATCACAAACACCCCTTTAGGCACTTTCAAAACCGAGAGCATATGAATCAGCATGCTATTCAACACATGTCTTAGAAGAATGATCTTCCCCCTAAAAGATAATATCTTGTTTTTCCACCCTGCCAATTTCTTTTGTAACTTTGACAAGAAACCATCAAAAAAATTTATTTTTAATCGACCCACATACAAAGAAATTCCTAAATAACCACACGGCCACTCTCCCTCTTGAAACCCAGATATTAATTTTAGCTCCCTCTTCCGTTCCACACCAATAGAGGAGGAAAAATAAATAGTTGATTTACTTGGATTCATTAGCTGGCTAGACATCTCCTCATAGCGATGCAAAGTTGACATTAGTCTCCTAATAGAACCCTTGCCACCATTTACAAAAATTAATATATCATCTGCATACAATAAATGAGAAATGAGAGTTCCTCCACCCAGATGATAGCATTTGATACGACCCAAACTGATTTGCTGGTGCAACATGCGCGAAAGAATTTCCTGAGACAAGATAAATAAAGAAGATGATAAAGGATCACCTTACTGAATTCCTCGTGATGCCTAAAAAAAACATTTAGCACAGCCATTCAACATTACCGAATAAAAGAAGAAGAGATAGCATTATAAACTAAATTTCTCCATTCCTCAGAAAAGCCCAAATGACGTAACACTTCCATTAAGAATTTCCAATTCACACGATTATACGTCTTTGCCATATCAATCTTTAACATCACATTTCCACCTCGAACCTTTTGATTTATTCCTTGCACCAACTCCTAAGCCAAAGCCATATTATCAAAAATGCTCTGATCTAGAATAAATGCTGCCTGCTCCTTAGATATAATTCTTTTAAGCACCGGGGCCAAACGACCAACCATAATCTTTGTCATAATTTTATACACCATCGAACAAAAGCTAATTGGCCTAAATTGTCCAAACTCAACAGGTTCTTCCACCTTTGGAATCAAAGCCAAATTTGTCATCCCAAAAAAATTAGAGAAAGGTTGCCCTGCAAAAAAATCCTTTGCCATTTCTACAAGATCATCTTTCACAATGTCTCAAGCCAAAGAGAAAAAAGAAGCTGAAAAACCATCTGGACCCTAACTGTTGTCAACCGGAATAGACCGAAAAGCAGCCTACACTTCTTCAACAGACGGCAATCTGCACAGCTCAACATTCTCCTCTGCAGTTACAATCGAAACAAGCAAATCCATTTCCAGAACCTCTGTATTTACACTAGAACACGTAAATATCCTCTAAAAAAAATTCACTACCTTCGTATGTATTTGTTCAACAGAATCAATCACTTTACCGTCCTTCATTACCATTTTCTCTACCTTATTTTTTGAATTCTTTACTTTCAGCGCAGCATGAAAAAAATTCGTTTAATATCATTACTACATTAGTTTAATATCATTAGTTTTCAAGAATTTGGTAATTCACTTTGTTCATGAATCCTTTGCCCAATGGATAAATATCTTCTCCAATGTTCTACTCAAATTGAAAGTTAAAAATTCATATATGGGCTATAACCTGAAGTTCTAATCGAGAGTGCATTTTTTTTTCGCAAATTAGACCTATATATACCATGTCATTTTTTTAAAATAATACCATGTCCTGTTGTTGTTGCATTTATAGATTCAAAGAAGTTCATAAAGCTTGCTTTGAGTGGAAACTAATAGCAACTACTTTTTTAAATAAGATTTTATCTATTAACACAAGATTACAAGAAGAGGGACGGGGTGAGAGACCCAAAAAATAAATCCCATTATATGTGAGTGCAAAAGGTAGAAACAAATAATTGAATAATGAATTTTATAAATTAGACTTAGTTCATGTTCTTTAGTTGAGTCAAGCAGAAAACTAATAAAAAAATAATTTTACAATCTAATTGATGGACTCTTTGGATTTAGGTTAGACTATATTGAGAAATAGACATGACTGAATTGTTTTGATATTATTGAATGAGAACTACACATCTTCTTTTCTCCTAACTCGATTAAACAAAATTAAAAGATAGTTAAATAACTATGATTAACTCGGGCTGAGCTAATAGGCTTCAGCCCGAGGGCCATAAGACAAAGGCAAAGCTAATGCTAACTTAGGTCGAGCTGATGGGCCTCAGCCTGCAAGCCAAGACAAATGAAAGATGAAGGCCAACCCCGATAGACTTGTATGGAAGATTCGTGAAGGCAATGGTGCAAGGCCCTCAGCTAGTGGGAGTCAGCCAAGCTCACCAAAGGTGGTCTTGATATACTCACGTCAGGCCGAGGAACCACCAACGACGACTAAGTTGGAGAACACTGTAGGGGTGGAGTCAATAGCAATGATAGGTCCCGAACCAAACTCAATCACCACTGTTCATCACTATTGATTGTCTATTTTTCAGCACAAAATAGACAAAAAATGTTGATTGGCATAATAGATGACCGAGATGTCGAGCTTCAGGTGATATCCTCTTTGGGGAAGACTCTTTAGTCAATGGCTCATGAGCTGTGTAGTGAGGGTGGGGTAATGAGTTTTCCATCAATAGGCTTGTAAGGATGCTAGTTCCTCTAAAGGAACTTCTTGAATGAGAGTGCGGGTCTCTCTTTGCTTTGGACTCAAGGGTGTTGATGGTATTGCAATGGGCATCCAAGAAGGAGTTTGAGGTGAAGGGGGAGCCTATACCTGTGAGTTCTATGCCACCATTTGAATCTATTTCCTCTAACTAGGTTATTCACAAAGTGAAGAAAATACAACATTATGTGGGGATTGAGTGTGAGGGTTTTGAAGAACAATTCATAGCTTTGCTATGTGCCATTGAAATCGGAAACGCTCAGCTCAAGAAATTTGATTCTAAAAAATAGAGGGAGCTCAAGAGACTAATTTGGTCTATTAATTAAAAGAGTAGCTCAAGCAGAGAAAAGTCTAAAGGGATGGGGTCGACATTTTCTTTATGAGGAATGGGGTCTATTAATTTGCTTACCGAATGTCTCTTGGTTGGAAAGGTCTTTCGAGGTGACCGAGATTCATGATGTGGTGAGGAAGATGCTCCACAACAAAGCATTGGGTCCAGATAGGTTTTATATGTGTTTCTTCCAATCATGCTAGGAAGTTGTGAAAGATGACTTAATAAAGGTATTCTATGAAATTATATTTTATTTTTTTTTTATTTTTTTTTTAAGTTGGGAAATTTGAAAGGAGTCTCAACATCACTTTTATTGCACTTATTCCCAAGACGATTAGGACATTAGAGGTCAAGGATTACCTACTTATTAGTCTTATGAGCGAGGTGTATAAGATTATCTCTAAAGTGCTTGCAAATCACATATTGGAGTTTTTGGAGCAAATCATTATGAAATCCCAAAATGTGTTCGTTCAGGGAAGACAAATATTATACTCTGTTCTCATCGCTAATAAATGCCTAGATAGTAGATTAAAATCTAACAATTTGGGCATTGTATGCAAGTTAGATATGGAGAAAACCTACTGTAACTTTAATTGGTGTTTCCTGTTGTACTTGCTTAGGAGGTAGGTCTATGCTCCAACTCCATCGGAGTCGGAACAGTGCCTTCCAACTTCTGACTTTGACTTGAGTTGAAACCCAAAAACCATTCCAACTCTGACTCTGAATGGAGTTCAGAGTTTGACTCCGATCTGAAATCGAAATTCCTACATTTAAATGGGCCCATTTTGAACCCTAAATAAAAAAATAAAAAATAATATAATTAATGTAAATACATCATTCAAAAAGTCCTATACAATGATTTAAAATATTGATAATAGAAAAAATAGTCCAATTCAAAAAGTCCATAAGAAAATACATATTGATTAAACTAAAAGGAAAAACATTATCTGAAGCACCATGCTTGGTCGTTGGTCATACCTGAAATTAAGATAAAAAGTCCTCAATCAATAAAAGGAACCAAAATTAATTCAAAAAATTTAATACAGTAAAAGTAGAATTTGATTACCATTTATCACCAATAAAGATTAAAGGGGGTTCTGTTATCAACTTATCATTATCTGTACTCCATCAGTCATCGGTAATTATGCTAGGGTTCATAATTATATCTGTGAAATCATAAAAAGTATAGGTTAAATAGATTTATGAACTTATAAAAAGAATTAAATAATCATTGAAATACTTAAATACTTATTTCAATAAACTTTTAATAGTAAAAAAAAAGTAAAATAAGGTTACTCGATTCAAGCCTATAACTCTCAGCATCAATGTCAATGGTATCTAGTCCAATGGGTGTATCATTGATTTAGTTCTGTGTACAAACAAGGGCCTCCACGGTTGACAGTGACAATGAACTCCAGTAAGCATCCAACACTCGACCTTCAGTACTAAAAGCAGACTCAGATGCAACCGTAGTGATAGAAATGACTAGCACATCTCAAGCAATACAGGAAAAGATTGGATATTTGGTGGAATTAGTTTTTCACCAAGTTAATATTTGAAATACAACATTAGGTGTATCGATCTCTTCTATAAAATACCGTTCAATCTCAAAAGTACATTACATAATATTACTCGATGCAATGAGTTGATGATACTACGACATAACATTGTAACCTCAACGGCATGGACGCAATACTCCATCTGGGCTAAGGTCATCGAAGGGAGGTGTCAAAATCGAGTGTGAGGTACCTGCTACGAATGAAGGCTCTCTATTATTGCTGTAGTGGTTGTATAAATAATTGAGATCACTTTTAAGCACTGTAATAAAGGACACAACCTTCACTGCCCCTTGGATAGAATTTGCCCAAAATTATATCACGGCCACAAAGAGTAATCTATTTATCTTCTCAACTTGCCTCCAATATTTATCATATTTAATCTATATTCTCTTAGCCATATTAAATAACAATCCGCTAGGGTCATCACAACCTTCTTGCAAGTGGTAGTTTAGCGCCGAGACCTCACTAAACCACAAGTTTGCAGTCGTATATATAGATTCAGATATCCGCATAGTGATGTCATAAAAAATCTATAAATATGTGACAAATTACCCCATACTCGTCCAATCATGTGTATCCGGTGGACTGAACGCATTGGCATTGTCAATTATAATGCATAAAACTTTTTGAATTCCCCAATCCTTTACACAATCATCCATCTCCACCCAATGGGTACACCCTTATGATCAACGATTTCTTTGAATTCTATAATTAGTTTTTTCAAATTTCATTTGCTGTCAATGTAGTGTGCGATGATACACATGTAAGAAACGTTCTGTACGGACGTCTATGTGTCAGTCGTAGATGACACTCTTTGGCCAGTGGTGATAAACATCTTTTTCATCTTAGCCTTGTATTTTGCATGCCTCTTCATACAATCTCGCACCACTATATACTGTGATGGCAATAGAAATCGTGGCTTAATCAGCTTGACAAACTTTCAAACCCTCTTTTGTCGACTGTGGTAAAAGGTATTTCATCTTCCTTTATCATCTTTACAAGCGCATCCCTCAAAATCTTCTCACTATATTGAGAGATGACCATTTTCCTAACTTGTGTACCATCAATAGTCGTAGAAGTTTCGTAATTAAGCTTGGTATGATCTTTGGCCACCAATCCCTTTGCTATCTTATACCTTTGGCAACCATTAAGATGTGCTATCAAACAAGTACTACCTTGTTTCTTTGAATGATATCCAAGGTGTTGTCCACAATAGTGGCAACTCGCCTGCGGTTTCTCAAGATTACCGTCAACTTTGGTGAAATGGTCTCATATCTACGACTTTTTTTTATTTGATTGTGGTTGTGGTGCCTCGCAGATAGAGGTGGTACATCCAACTGTCCCCAATAGCCATCTTATCCTCTTCATTAAATACATCCTCATCTTCTATGTCTAATGAGAGTGAGAATTGACTACTTGCATACGAAGTTTGTGTTCTAGAAATGGGTCTAAATTTTGGTGCTTGGGACATAATTGTGGCATCTTGATCTAGTTCTGGAGTCCCACTAGGTGAAGCATCCATATATGGAATTATACATGCATGCTGGTATAATTACATACATACTTCCCCCATGTTGAAATGGGATGTCATATATTGACACAGGAGAAAGAAAATGAAAATTATACATATACAACCATTTTACAATTCTTTTTTCAACTCTGTTTTAAATTGAGGGCACCTTCGTTCATTTATTGTCTCCTATAAATACAATAATTCTATGGTTATCATGCACTGCATTGAAGTTATTGAATCATTTCCTTTGTGCTAACAGGAACTAGTTTGGCTTCAAAGTTTTATTCAAGATGTTAGGGTGACACTAGGACTTGGCACCTTAAGGCTTTTGTTGCCTTTGACAACATTGTAGGTTGGAAAATCTTTATATCATTTTGGGTTCATTACCTACTAATGTCATTACTATCACATTCATGTCATTGGAGTTTATTTGGTTTTTATGTTTCAAGCTAACTTGCCATATGAAGTATCAATCATGGGAGACTTCTAGTTTAGGACTATTTCTGATTTCAGTATCATTTTAGATTTATTATATATGAATTGTAGTTTTATTAATTTAAAAGCAGCATCATAGATGTTTCCATGAAATGATAGATGTGTGTGTGTGTATATATATATATATATATATGTATTGACAAAAGAGACAAAAACATGAGTATGCATCAAAGGGATAGGTGTCATGTTATCTTGTTTCTACAACAATTAGTTATATAATTTGATCTTTTCATTATATTTTTCATACCACTAAAAAATAACGAAATCAGAAGCTAAAAATGACCTTTTTCATTGCATTTTTTTTCTTAATTTGTTTGCTTAGTTAGACTATAACCTAAGGAGTGAGCCCTGCCCAAACAGAGAAGTTTTCTTGCTATTTTTTCTCATAGACATTTCCACAAGCACCTTTCATTCATTGTCCAAAATCAAGAATTTCAACAAAGTTCATCACAACCATTTTCTCAACACAAAAGTACACACAATTATACAATCTACACAATCCAAAATCAATAACTAACGTGAATAAGAAATAATAAAAAAAACTCAAGGTAACTAAAATTACTAAATTTAAAACCCTAAAATTTCCTATTGGTGGCAGCAAGACGACTGCAAATTGGAAAATGGTGGACGACGGCACTGCGGCGACGGCGGTGTGAAGCAATCTACAGAATTTGAGCTTTTGTTAATGGTGGAATCTACGGCTTTGTGGCGTGAAGAATTGAGAGAGAATTGTGAGAGCTAAGTGAAAAAGATAGAAGAAATGAAGAAGAAAGAAAGAGCCAAAGGGATTTCATACCGGTTAGGAAAATGACATTGTTCCTATTTAAATGGAATAGTGTCGTTTAAGTTAGGAGTTAAAAAAAAAAAAAAAACCACGTCGTTTTGCATTTGTGGGTTTGTTTTTTTTTTTTTGTTAAAGTCATAATTCGGAATTGAAAGTTGAATGCTCACTGGACTCTGGCTCCAACTCTAAACTCAGTTTACGAAATCGAAGTAGTTCAATTCCGACTCTAATTTTTTAACACTCCGACTCTGTCAAAATCAGAGTTGGTGTCGATCAGAATTGGAATCTTCGAAAATTTGCACACCCAATTAGGAGGTGTAGTTTTGGGGAGAGATAGTGCTCTTGGATTAGATGGTACACATTATCGACAAGGTTCTCAATTTTGGTGAATGATAGCCTTGTGAGTTTCTTTGACAGCTCTCGAGATTTAAGACAAGGAGATCCTTTATCCCCATTCCTTTTTGTCATAGTCATGAAAGCTTTTAGTAGAATGATCTTTGCTATGGTTACCAATGGTTTTTTTACTTGATCTTTTGTTGGTGACATCAATCAGGGTCCTATAAACATTTCTCATTTGTTGTTTGCAAATGATACTTTAACATTTTGTGAGGCTAATCAAAACTAGATCTAGGCATTAAGGGCATTTCTACTACTATGCTTTGAGGTTATATCCGGGTTGAAAGTGAATTTATCCAAGTCAGAGTTGGTCCCAGTTGGTAATGTTCGCAACATCTGGCTATTGGCTAAGACTCTTAGATGTAAGGTCTCCTATTCTCCTATGAATTACCTTGGCTTTCCTTTGGGGGCCGCCTCTAGGGCTAAAACCATTTGGGATGTAGTAATTAAGAAGATTGAATGCAAATTAGTAGGTTGAAATAGATTGTATTTGTCAAAAGGTGATAGGATTACCCTAATCAAAAGCACTCTATCGAATTTACCAACTAATTATTTCTTATCCTTGTTCCCAATTCCAGCGAGTATGACATTCCGAATTGAGAAACTCTATCGTGACTTCCTTTGGAGTAGTCTTGGGGATGAATTTAAATTTCATCTAGTCAAGTGTGACAAGATATGCTTCTCAATCTCTACTGGTGGGTTGGGAATTAGAAATTTGAGAGCCTTCAATTGAGCTTTACTTGGAAAATAGTTCTAGCGATATAATACAGAACAAGAAGCTTTATGGAAGTAGGTGATTAACTACAAGAACGGAGGTTCGTGGGGGGATGGTTTACTAGGGGGGTATGTGGAACTTATGGATTAGGTGTATGGAAGCATATTAAACGAGGATGGGATGTGTTTGGTCACCATACTAGAATTGTGATGGGAGATGGCTTAAGAATAAAATTTTTGCATGATATATGGTGTGGAGATAGCGCCCTCAATGACTCATTCCCTACAGTGTTTAGGATTACATGGGGGAAAGAAACATCAGTGGCGGACCTTATAGAGATGTCTAGTGACTTGGTCCAATAGAATGTGAGTTTTACTAGGGTGGCTCAAGATTGGAAAGTTAGTAATTTTGCCAATTTTCTTAGATTCTTGTACTCCATGAGACTGAGCACTCAAGGAACTGACTCTTTGTGGTGGGTACCCACTAGAAAGGTATATTTTTTGATCCGTTCTCTTTATAAGTCCCTCACATAGCTACAAAACAATCACTTTCCATAGAGAAGGATTAGGAGAAATGCTCCTCCTAGGGCAGCATTTTTGCTTGGATAACTTTTATGGGAAAGATTCTGACGGTGTATAATTTGCAGAAAAGCATGGTGATTAAAGTGGATTGGTGCTACATGTGCAAAAAAAGCGGTGAGGCTGTAGATCATCTTCTACTGCATTGCGAGATTGCTAGAACATTATGGGAAGATGTTTTTAGACGATTAGAGCTAAGCTGGGTTATGATAGCCACAATGATTGAACTTTTGGCCAGTTGGACAAACCTAGGTAGTATTCCACATATCACAACTGTATGGAAGATGATTTCTATATGTATTTTGTGATGCTTATGGTAGGAGCGTAATGACTGGACATTCAAAGATAATGAGCGCTCTCTAGAGGAGATTGGATTACCTTTTGCTAGAACTTTATTTTTATAGGCAAACCTGTTGACTTTATTGGCATTGATTTTCACGATTTTCTTGTGTTCATTAATTTTTCATTCTAGATAGGTGTTACTTCTTGTATACCTTCTTGTGTATTTAGAATATGCCTATTCTCATTAATATAATTGTTTACTTACATAAAAAACAAAATAACTAGGATTGGATGGCCATAATGGTGGCCTAAAAGATAGTTGGATAGTTAGAATTGAAAGTTCTATACTAGCACGACGACTTACAGAGTGCATACGTGCTAATATAATGAGAGTGATTAGAAGATGTGAGCTAGATTTGGAAGGTTTGGAGGTAAAAAATTCAATTGTGCTGAGCATGTGGTTGTTGGAGATCAGAATAAGCACTGGCTTGTGAAGACTGGTAGTCGAAGAGCGTGATGCGTGATGTGGTGCATATGATATTTTGATGGCTAAAATACTAGAGATCATGAGGCATTTTCAGTGGAGAGGAAAGGAGAGAAAGGAAAAAATTGTATGTTTGCAAGAAGAGAAGCGAGCGATAATGGGGTGGTGGAAGTTGAGAGCGTTTTTAGAGGGGGCCAAGTATATCCAAGAGAAGCGAGCAACATTAGGAAAATATATACTTATAGAAGCATATGCATTTCTTCTAGCTTTTCAGTCCTAGAATGTTGTTAATTAGATCCCTCATTAATTATCTTTCGAATAGAAAGCTTCCTTCTTTCTATGATAATGAAAAGTTTTCATGTTTATCTGCGCTAGCGTGTTTATTTTAGCTATTGGAATGGATATATATAAGCAGATAGATGCTTCATTGTAATATAGCGGCCAACTCTTTATATTTTATTGATGTCAAATCATGTAAATGATGAACTTGTAGTACTAGGAAATCCGATCATAAAGCACCTAGATCAACAATATAATATCCATTCAATTACCTACCAATGTGAATATTGTCATGTGAATCCCATTCTCACATGGTGTGACAGTGAGAGTTTAGTCCCACTATGATCTGAACTTGCGCCCACCTTCAAAGGTCACCAAAGATTTTTTTTTTTCTTGATTGGTTTAGACAAAAAGTTAAAATACTTGCAGAAATTTAATTTCATCTTCCTGACTAGAAATAATTAAATATAGATTACTATCTTGTCAGAATCGAATTTCTTCATGAATCCTCACATGATGGTGTAAACTGCACCATTTTTTGTCCCTTCTTAATGCTATGTGGTCAATCATGCCACTCTCATCAAAACATTAGTACTTCAACTCTGAATATTTGAAAAGACACTATAAAAAAATTATTTATTTGCAACCAATTAATTCAGCAAAATGATTATTTCTAGCTAAAATTAGTTGTAAATAATATTTTAGTTGCAATAAATTAGTCACAAAAATTCAATTTTCTTGGAGTGAGAATTAGCACTCATGTTCTTAATTAAGGTGTACTAGATTCTCATCTTTGGCCGCTTACATATGGATATAGTATACTATATATTGAAACTAAGAAAAAGTTTTTAGTATTTAGCTCACATATATTCATCTCCATTAATACAATATATACATGGAAACAGAATTCTGTACGTGCCAGAATGAACTACTTTTGCTGTGTAAGCCGTAGGAAATCATCATATGCAAGCGAGGTGTGTTTCCCCTCTTCTTATGATCTCTATGAATTTGGCACCCGTTTACAATCATCTATTATTTATGTAGTTGCCATCTACATTCATAAAGCTATTGTATTACTGCTGGTGATATATATGCTAGATATTGACTTGACATATATATTATTATCTGCAGTTCCTGAATGAATAGAACATGAAATCGTATCACTTGACAATCGAATGTAGACAAGGTGAAAAAAGACAAATTTTAAGGTTCTGTCATAATGACTGCTTTGATAACTGGGCAAACATGTCCTACATCTTTATACTGCTCTTCGACTTTCTGAATTAATAATTGATGGCCTCGCATTTCTATCATCGTAACAAATAAAAGATAAAAGACAAATTATGTATAATGGAAGTGGTCATATGTCGGAGGAGTACAATTTATGATGAATTAGATTATTTGCAGATGTGGCATGTACATGATGATGAGGAGTCCCCAAGTGAGCAGTCTGTTTGGTTACCTGCACTCAAAGGGTTGTACATTTTCTATTACTGCCATGCATCCAGGCTTTTGAGTGGAGACTGGAGAGCATCACATGCACAGTTTGGTTCCCTACAGGACAACTACACTCATTTTCTGAGAAATCTTAACACTCTTCCTAGTATCTTTTGAAGATTTTCATCCTTCAAAAGTTAAAACTTTTTAAAGCTAACATGGACGTACATTAGCCTCTATATATATATATATATTTAATTTTCTTTACCGAAAGGAAAAACAAAACAAGAATAGGAAATACTTAATATTGCTAATTATTGGTTATAGTACGCGTGATCCTTTGAAGATCAGAAAGAACCCATTTACCAAAGGCAAGTGGAAGACATTAAGTGTGGTCTTAACGTCTTTTTAAATTTATGTCAGCAAAAGTCGGTGGCAAGGCAAGATAATGGAAAGTGATTATAAGAGACGAAAGATTAAGTGGATCTTTAGATCCTTAATTAGGTTTGGCAGTTAAGGAGATTCTGGCAACCAAATTGAAGATAGGGATAAACTGTTCAATTAGATTAGGATCTCCTTTCTTTTTCTTTTCTTTTCTTTTTCTTTTTCTTTTTTTTTGGTTTCCCTTGCTTAATTTCCTAGCTAGCTAGCTGTCTCGAAAATGTACTTTTCAGAAAGACCTGATGCTGAAACTTTATGTCATCACCTCATTAAAGAATCTAAGTGCATTATTGAAGCCACTGATCTTAACTGATTAACTGTATTTGAGTAATATGCTTGCAGGTTGCTGACAGATCGATCAACCCGGCCAATGCCATTTCAGCGACATCGTAAAAAGGAACACTGGCGCTCACTGTTGTGAAGGATGCTTTTTAGTAGTCATCCTATCCAAAAATGTTCCTTTTCTGTGTTGGATCCCAGACATGGGTAGTGGGTGTTTGGTTTCTGATGAGCAAAAGCTAAGAAGTTGAATACAAGTGGATACAGCTATATATCCTGTCTTCTTCTGGATGAATTACTCACTTTTTGTTCGGATATACATGCCTTCTATCAACATCAAGGTTCCAAACTTGACCCTGGCTGTATCAGGTTTGACTTCTCTCAGTAGCATTAAGAAATATCAAACAAGTTCCGTATCCAAAAAGAATTAATATTAAGATAGTGATCAAAGACCCGGTGTTCATCGGCAAATATTTAGTACTACAGATCTTGATGTGTTTTGGATTTGATTATTTTCTCATTAATTTCCTTCTGTTTGCTTTCAAAGGTTCTGATGCCATATCTCCACAGTGAAGTTTCAAGCCATGAAATGATCGATCGAAGAGCTGAAACTGTTTTGATTCTGGAATATTGTGGGAATAATCATAAACCAGCTCGGCCAAACTTGTAGTCACCTAATTGCACAATTCGATGAAATGGATCTGTTTACATTCTCGTGTATGATTGTTGTTTTATCTACAAATAGGATAATTCTTTCTGTATAGAGCAGCTAGTGCGCAGATCAATTAGCGTCTAGGAATTCTCAAAATATTCGATATCCATGCATAAAGTTATATGCTATGATCACTAGCTATGTGTTCAAGATCTTCTGATCATCATAAAAAATAGATTCACTGATCTGGGTCCCTAGCTTGTCAGCTTAATTATGTATGGAAGCGAGGCAATTGATTGAAAATTCATTTAGAACGACAATCAAGTACATGCATTTGAGAAAGAAAAAGATTTCAAAACTGGATCAAGTACCCAGCCAAAAGAGAAAGAATCAAACTCGGGCAGTACTGTACGACGTGTGTCCATTGCAGCTAGCTAGAGTTTGTAGATCTTGGCGAAAGATATGATTGTCAGTGACTCATACCCCTAAAAGCTATCAAATGATCAACTGAACATGCATGTGCTGTGGCTTCCGATGAATCAAGATGATGCATTCCCTGTCATCAAATCCCGAGAGATGAAATGGCATAAAAAAACTCCCTAGCTCGAGCAATATCGCCTAGTCTTAAGCTATATACAAGCTGAAGGAGTAGTACTACCTTTCTGAGTTGTGAAAATTAATTTGAGTTTAAAATATTTTGTGGCAACAGAACATATAATCATCCCTGCGGGACCATATAACGTAGATGGTTGTGTTAATTATTCAGGATACAGATCACGCAGACAAAAGTGAAAAGTTCATCACGAAGTGGTTCTCCTGCCATTTTTATTAATTGTGTGCTTTATCAGCTTGTACCTAACTTTTTGTTACAGCGAATTGCAGAAACCCAAGAACCCAAATTTGCATACTTGATCGGCCTTTGCCTTGAACGCCCTGAAATGAATGCTGGATTCTATATATATCCAGCTTGAGCAGTACTATTTAAGACCGGAACCTTTGCCTGCAAGACTGGCAAGTGATCTCCATGCACGTAGAGTCTATCTGGCGCGTCGCCCTCTCCTTCATTCTTTCTGCTCTTTCCACCTCTTCCCTGGCCCTCTCCCACAGGTGCCTTGCTCGCGCAAACTCCGACTGCGCCAACTCCATTTCTCTCCTCGTCAGCTCCCTCACTCGTTCTGCATACGCTTTCTCTATTGCCGCCAGCCGAACTTGCTCCGCCGCCTGCCATTTCAAAGCATCGACACAGCTCGTCTCGGACTTGACATCGTCGCAGGCACAGAGACTAGGACCAGAGAGAATACAATCCGAAGGTGGCTGGATTGGCCTTAAGCTGATTGATAACTGCAGGTCTAGTGCTTGGCCGTGAAAGCTGGAGTTACGATCAGACACCGTTGATCGACTCCTTGTCGAAGACGAGTCAGATGGCCAAGATGACATGATTGATGAAGAAGAAGGTAGAGAGTATGGAGCAGGAAGTAACTGCAACTCCTTTTGATCGTCCTCTTCCATTGATCAAAGGAATTGAAAAGGGTCTAGCTAAGCTAGCTAGGTGCAGTACTGGAAATGATCAATTAAGAAGGTGGTGGTGAGGGGAGTTAGGCCTTGTGGGGGGTTACCAGAAACTTGTGGCTGTATATAAAGAATCTCAAGTTGTTCAAGTTACTAGTATGCCCTATGCTTCCCATGCAAAATGTCTTAACCCCCTCCCAAACCATGATAAGGATAGGCAATCAACTCAAAACTAAAATTCTAAAACCATACACAAGTGATCATGTTAGACAATCATCGGAATGCATATAGCTAGACGTTATGTATAGGTTAATATATGTAAAGTCGTCTCTTTAAAAAAAAAAAAAATTAGAGGCGCTACGTATAAATTAATAAATGACTAAGCTTTCACAAATCTTTTTTCTTATACATACGTAGAATATAGAGCTTCCACAAATCTTTTTCATCATAGATATGTAAAATATACTTTGGGGTGAAATATGTTGTTCCAAACAATTATAGTACTATTCATTAATTACATATTTATAAAATTGTACGATGGAAATCTTAATTTCATAATTACTAAGTTATTTGTTCAAATGAACTCTTTGTTTAATGTTCGCTCAAGCGACATATTGAATAAGTGTTGAATAAACTCTCTGCTTAAACTAATTCACTCGAGCAACCTATAAAGTGAAATTTTTGTTTGGCATTTCTTGAGTCACAAACCTAATAAAAAATCACCCAATAGCTTAAGCCTAATTGAAAATCTATTAAAAAGTCATAATAAATTTTTGTTAGATTAGGTCATCAAATCAGTCCGTCACAAAAATAAACCAAAGTCCATAAACCCAACATTCGATACATTAACAACTTACGAGGGTATAAGTGACATTTTGTGTTGCTTCTTTTATGTTTTGCCTTTTTTAATTTTTTTAATGTTTATAAATTTATTTGACTTTTTCATTTCTTTCCTTTTCTTGGAAAGAAAGGTGAAAGGGTGGGGTGGGTGTGTAATAATACACTCGCACGGATTTTTTTTTTTTCAGAAAAAATAATTAAACATTAAATGAATATTTAAGATTTAATCATTTGAATTGAGATGAAAATTTAAAATATTATTTATTAATATTATTATTAGTTTAAAATTAAAAAAAAAATTATTAAAATTTAAAAAATTAAATTATTTATTATATTTTATATTAAAAATATAAAAAATTATAATAATTAAATAATATAAAATAAATTAAATTGAGTTGAAATCCTATCCATACACCACCTTAATACGTTTATGAAATTGGTAGGCGTGGCTTGTCGGCCCGCAGTACCCAAAAAAACAAAAAAAAAAAAAAGGTTTGTCACTTTTTTAACGAGGAGCCCATGCCAGGGGCAGGTCGGCACGTGGGATGGGCACACTCGTGAGGCTGACCATGATTGTGGGTTACTGCCTCTGCCACTTTGACCCAGTGGGTGGGTCCCCTTTTTGGCAAGACCTTTTCTGCTTCCCAGTTCTCACTCACATCGTTCGTGCGTGTACACTTTTGTAATTTGATTACACTCTTCCAGAATATTATCTAATATAATTTTACTATATATAAAATATATTAATCTGTATATTAATATTAATTTATTCATATCTAAAATTTAAATTAATATTATTTTTAATAAAATTTATTTTTTTAACTAATCACATTATATTAATTCATAAATTAATATATAATTATATTTATAATTATATTTTTCCTATCAAATAATATTGATTGAATTTTTCAAAGGGGGGTTCAATTGAGATTTGAAGGTATGGAATTTTTTTTTTTTGTTTTATTATTTTTATTTTTATTTTATTATGATTTAAAAGTATAAAAAGAGTGCAGATGTCACACACTTTTTTCTTTTTAAAAAAATAAATATAAAATCTATAAGATAAATATTACTCTTTTTAAAAAGAAAGGCGATACATTAGCAATTACATCATTCATAGCTGTATAAATTTCATAACAAATTCTCTTTTTAGGTTTTGCAACGAATCCCGGCTCTGGCGCGCGTGCTCTTCAGTGTCCTGTTTTTCCATTTTAACTTTCCCGCTGCTTTCTCTCAGCAGCTGTGCTAGAGAAGCATAATTTTCTCGGGAAAGTGACCTTCGACCCCTCCCTCCACAAATCTTCTCGCATTTCCTTCATCATCGAGTTCCATGAACTCCCGTGAGCTCGCTCTGGTGTCCACGGCCACTGTATTCGGTGCTTTAGCATCTGCACTTGCTTTCCGCTTCTTCCTCATCCCCAAAAGTCACTTTTCCAGAACCAGTTCCTCACGGAACGGCGTCGTCTCGAATAAAAGCACTTCTCGTAGCCCCTTCGATCCCTCCAAACGCCAAGGGTCAGTATTAATTCCGATTTTTGTTCGCTCGACAATGCTCAGTTCTGTTTCGATAACAGATTGAGCTGATGGAGATTGTTGCGGTTTAAGGTTTCCGTGAATGATTTGCTCTAACTATTCACTGTATGTGTTTTTCTTTTTTTGTGTGGAAATAATTGGTTTTATTTTGTTCCATTGTTTGATTTTGAATGCAGATATCTTTCATGGGATGATTATTTTATGGCAATTGCATTTTTGTCAGCTGAGAGATCCAAAGATCCTAACAGGCAGGTCATACATCAAATATTTTAGATATGCGCTTGTGTATAAGATTGTGCAGTGCTTGGTTTCTATATGGATTAGGATTGTGAAGAAATTGTGTAAGCGTGTGTTGAGTCTCCGTAATCACTTAACACAGTCCGGATCAAAGTAGTATATGCCCGAAGTAGGACTCCAAATGAGATAATCGGGCTGATTTTGATATCATTTGCCCCAATCCGGTGAAATGCTCTAAATACATAACTCCATATGGTGAAGTATTAGTCATAGTTGAACTCCTTGTAATCGTTACTATAAGTCAGCTTGGCATAAAACATGTTGATTTGGAAGTCAACACACTTATACGCAACACCTTCACTGTCTCAAACATAATCTGCAATACTATATCTTCCTAATAATTATTAACAAAAACATTACAAGAGGAGTTCCTCCGATCACTAATTTATTGTCATTTATGTAGTGAAAATCGTGATTTTCATATTGTGTGGTTGTTTTGCTAGTTTACTTGGAGAATCCTAGCCAATTCAAGTTGTATATTTGGTGATGCAGGTTGGTGCATGCTTAGTGAGTGAAAATGGTGTTATTCTCGGTAAGTTCAAATTGGTGGGTTTGACAATTACTGCAAAACAGTGAAAGCCATGTATAGCATGTAGGTGAGAGTTTCGCGCGTTATGTTCTTTGTTCAGGGATTGGCTATAATGGATTTCCGAGAGGCTGTGCCGATGACAAGCTTCCTTGGGCAAAGGTCAGCATCTTATAATAAATAAATTCCTCTTATATTAAGAAAAGGCTAGTAGTAAATCTTCCCTCTTGTGTTCCAGAAATCTAAAACTGGGGATCCTTTAGAGACAAAGTATCCGTAAGTCTTGTGATCTCATGATCTTCGCTCTTCTTTTTGAAACCTGTTTTATTATATACATGTATAAATTCACAATGGATGCTTGATGTCTTCTGCTTCATAATCGTGATCCAACTACCATGTGATCAAATTTCCAAATGCATGGTACTTTGCTAAAATATCACCATCTTATTCCATATCTTATTTTGGACAAAATTCTTTGAACCCTCTGCTGTTGTTTACCTTTTAAATTGCTTACCGCAGTTATGTTTGTCATGCTGAAGTCAATGCTATCCTTAATACAAATCACGCTTCTGCTGCTGGGCAGGTTTGTTTCACGCATCCTATCAGAGTTTCTTTTCAATTCTCTGTTGTAAGCATGTTTCACACACGCTTGCTCCAATAAGTCAGTATCCAGAATTTTCTATATTTGAACTCAGAATTAAAGAATGGAAGTTGAAAATATAAATGATTGTCAACGATGTTTTCGGCTATTTTCTTCAAGATCTTGCTACCATTGTGAAAATAGCCATTTGAGAACTTTTTTTTTTGAGAAAAAATAGCCATTTGAGAACTTATGATACACAAGGGCTGTTTTGATCTCCTTATGGTCATTGCAGAGGCTTTACGTGACCATGTTTCCTTGCAACGAATGTGCCAAGTTAATTATTCAGGTCTGGTTTTAAAGTTCCCTTTCAGTGTTATAAATAATGATTATTTAGATTTGGAATGGCCCCCATTAGATTACACTATTATGTCCAAAAGATGTCAAGAATTTGACCATGCCTAAGGGGCTTGCTGGGAGTGCTATGTGTTTACTCTTCTACTTGTCAGGGAACTGAAACAGAGTTTCAACTACATCTTGTTTAGCCATAATGCAGGAATTTCATAACCAGTCACCCCCAATTTTTTTTACTATTAGCATGAACCCTTCCATTCTTGCACCTGGTTTTTGCCCTTGTACCTTCTTCTGTGAGACACGATGCTGACTACTGGACTAAATCCACTGTAACAATTCACAAGTGATTGCCTTTGATGCGTAACTTTTACTCAACAAAACAGCAATTGTAGTCAGCCTGAAATCTAGACTGGTGAGGCCATAGCGAATTCCGAAACAATACTTTTCTAGAAAACTAATGTCAGATTAGCAACTTACCCAAAAAAAAGTTTAAAATACAATTTCAGTGTATCAAGATGATAAGAATTAGGAAAGGGCAGTTTTGAAATTTCCACAAATATTTTGTGACAACCAAATAATGATGGCAGAATCCTGTTTATACTGCATTGTGATATTTTAGATGCAGAAACTTTTATTGCTGGCTGCAGTTTCATTAGACATTTTCAATAGAATTCTAGAATTAGTAATCTTACCAATGTCTTTGGACAGCATGAGTCCGGAATAGTATTTAGCTATCAGTGGCATAGAGGTCTTAGCCTTCTAGATCATAACTTTTTACCAATTATTGAGACTTGTTACCTATCTAAAAAAAAAGATTGAGATCTGACCTGGCATATATTGACTTTCTGCAGTTGTTTCCTTCCCTTCTGCTCGTGGCTTTATAGGTAGGTGGTTAATAGATCTAACGCATCTTTCCTGCAGGCAGGTGTCTCTGAAGTTATATATTTTGTGGAGAAGAGGCTAAGTAATACAGACATTGCATATATAGCATCTAACAAACTACTGTCAATGGCCGGTGTAAAAGTAAGCCTTCCACATCTCGTTGTATATTTCTTTCCAAATTCTGAATCTTTCAACTAATTGGAATCAGTCATATAAAAATTCACAAACTTTGGGCCTGATTTGGCGTAAGAACACCCTCATTATTCTGTTTTATTGATTCCTGCAAAAGTTGGCTTCATGTGGAAAATGTGCCATACGGCTTGGGATATAGTCGTACATTAGCCAGGTCTCTAACATGGGAATCTTTTCCAAATTGCAGGTTAGGAAACACCAACCCCAGATGAATGATATTTTAATCAAGTTTGAGGAGCCCTAGTTTTCAGTTTTCATTTAGAATATATATCGTCTAACGGGATCATCACTTGTATTTTATTGCACTAGACCCATCGACTAATCTTGTTCTGTGAGTCTGTTTTTGATTGTTACAACTTAGATATTTGCTTGCTCCTTTGTTCAATTTGAGTACAATTATGGAATATAATCACTGAAAGGATTTTTGGCAGTTAACAGTGAGGGCTAATCAGGATACTCACAGGAAACCAGAAAACCTGACTCATATCTCCTCCAGAAATCTTGAAGCATGGTTGTCACTCTGTGGAGAAGTTAGACCCCGGCTTGGGCTTTTAAGCGCCTAGCCCTAGCATTTTAAAAAAATAAAATAAAATCTAATTAATATCAATGGTTTTAAACAGCCTAAGTAAGCCCAGCCCACCAGACTCAGCTGGGCCTTCTGGCCCAAGATGAGGTTTGAATCCTACTTGGGTGTAAGGATCTAATGCCTGAATGGAACTTTCATTTAGGGGGAGATGATGTAATCCTCGCCCCAGCACCCTGTTTTCCTCTCTCCCCAGAAAGATTAAAATCAACAATTACAAAACGTACTTTCAAAAAAGTCACAACATTGTAAGAGTCTTCAGTACTATTTCCCGTCCAATACGCCTCAGGGCCTCTAGTTGCCTCCGAAGATCTTTTAAGTCGATAGAAGTAAGTGGTGCTTTAGGAATGAACACTTTTTTAGGCCTGTTTGCGCTTGGGGGCTCGTGAACAAGACATTCTGAAAGAGCATCTGAATTGAAAGGCCATGTGAGGGGCGTTATCACTAGGGCCGGGCTGAGACTAATCGGCTTGGCCTATAGAGCCCATGAAGACCCAGGGCCTGAGAGCAGGGGACAAGCCGAACTTTTTTTCATTTTGAGAGAGATATAGTTTGCGCTGTATTATTCTTATTTCACTTGTTGATGAATTTTTTTTTATAACTTACCTACTATCGATTCTTGTATCAGTAAAAGGGTAATCCTTGTGCGTGTAGAAGGTAGAAAAATGTATCATCGACATAAATCATAAACAAATGTTGCTATTCAACTTGGACAATCTTCCATCTATCAAACAAATGTCTTGAATGATTATACACAGATTCTCAACAGTAATGAAAATGTTGATGTTCTACAACAAAAGGGACAATGTATCTCTCATGATGATATCAATCCAATTGAGATCTCCATTTCACAAGATGTTGGCTATTCTCAAGAGATGAATATCTTTTTTTATTGATCAAGAAATGGATGCATCTAAACTCAATACAACAAATTATGACAAACAGAACAATTCAAGAGACTCCTTGCCACCAAGATCAACAAATACATCTATAGAAATTTCAAATAGATGTGATCAAATTGTAATTGGACAGGTTTATTGTGTACCCTTCATTTTATATGATATTTTTAAACGAAACTTTTTATTTTTGATATTATATTCAAAGTAGTAAACATTTTATTCAATAGGCTACTTGTACTCTTCAAGACCAATTCAACTGTGAAAGTAGCACATTAAGGTCTTAGCAAGGTAAGAAATTTTTTTTTTCTATAACATTAAATTGTTGTTTTCATCATCTTTTTACTATTTTGTTATTTTTACAACAATCTTTTTTATGAGAATTTGTATAAAATTTTAAAACTTTGTTTATTTTTTTAGAATATTTTTCTTTTATGCTTTAGATTATAAACAGCCTCATCAATTCGCTCACTTTGGGCAAATATTACAAATTGTACCAAATGAGACAAACTATTTTGCATTGGTGTCGTGTTGTAAATATTGTGGAGCAAAGAAATTTTACCGTGAAATTTGATAGAAATCTTTGCAGAAGAAATAAAATAATCTATACATTTCGAGCTCAAGAACAAATATATCATTATATTAATGATCTGACTCATTTGGATGGACATCCTTCATATTTACAATTATATTTCTACAATATTGAACATGAATTATAAAATCGTATTTCTAATTCAGGAAGAATGGATGCATCAATTATTGCGTAGCTCATGGTGGTTCTTTCTATTAATCCATATTTAGTTTTTTCCTAAAGACTTGGTGATATGCCCAACATAGAAAATCATAAAATCTATATCAAATCAAATCCTGGTTTAAATCAATGTGCTTTTAATGCTCCTATAGCATCACAAGTGGCAATAATTTGGATTGAAAATAACGATTCAAAACAACTACGTGGAAAAAATGTTATGATTTACAATCATTTAGGCGATAGTCATATAGCTCAATACTACTTTAGATGTCATGATCCACTTCAATATCCATTATCATTTTCTTATGGTGATACTTATTGATGATAATCAAGCCTTTACACCAACGGCTACAAAACCAAACATGGAAACTAAGGCAACTCAACCTCAACCTTACTAAGACCAAAAACAGCAGATCACACCAAACGGACACAAAGCTATACAAGGAAACAATACTCAACGGCTACAATCCTAATATGGAAATAGAGACCTAATTTCCTTTCTAATTCCGATTATTCTTCATTTGTATAACGTCTAGTCTTTTCTTACACCTTTATACGTTAACTATATATATGAAATGGCTCTCTAAAATATTCTCACGCTTTGTGATACATTGTGTCAAACAGTTTATATTCAACTGTCTTTATGGTAATCAGAGCCTTGTGAGAGCAAGAGAGTCTTCCTCACATGGCAGCTATTTCCCTATCTGTTAATAATTTTGTCACCCTCCGATTGAATCAGGGCGAGAACAAGTAGTGGCCTTGGCCGAGAGCCAAGACCTCATGAATCATCTCAACAATTTTGTTTCTCCCCCTCAATTCATGCCACTTGATGACCCAACAACCACCACACAGCCTCAGATTAGCTCTACTTACCTCCAATGGCGAAAGGAAGATTGATTGCTTTGTGGATGGATTATCGGCACCCTATCTGAAGAATCGTTTGGCTTGGTTGGTGGTCTTAACTCTGCTTATCAAGTGTGGCATGCTCTTCAAGAAGCTCATGCTCAAGATTCACAAGAAAGGGAGTTTCAACTTACCGAACAATTAACATATATGCGGAAGGAGGAATCGGTTTCCCTCAGGTACATCTCAAAAACTTTAAATCTGTACCTCAACGGTCTCGGTCCCAAGTATGAGCCCTTCACCACCACCATGCTCAAGCCTCCGATGCCTTCCTACTCTGAGGTGGTGCTGTTGCTGCAAGGATTTGAAACTCGAACTCAGCTGCACGAGATGTACACGACACAACAGAGTGCATTTCATGCACAGCATATTGTGTTTTATGGCCAGTCAATGGGTCAAAACCGAGGTAGAGGAAAGTCATGGTCTTCTCATGGACGTGGGCTCTCTCAAGCCACATAAGTGGCATAGAAAACTCCTCAGCCGAGTGGGCCCAATGGGCCAAAAACTTTTCCTGCTCAAAATATACGGCCTGATCGTGACCATAACAGGGACAATAACCGTATACCCACTTGTCAAATATGAGGGAAACAAGGCCATACTGTGATTAAATGTTGGCACCGGTTTGATCATGCTCTCCAACCTGATGATATACCCCAAGCATTGGCTGCCCTGACACTTGAAAATAATATTCATGATGCTGAGTGGATAGCTGATACCGGTGCTTCTGCCCACATGACAGGTAATTCAGGTATGCTTTCAAATTTACGTCAATATCTTGGTCATGATGTTGTTCTAATTGGTGATGGTAGTCTCCACACAATAACTCATATTGGAGACACATTTATTCAATTTGGTCATTCTTTTATTAAATTGAAAGATGTTTGACTTGTTCCGGAATTAGCAAAAAATTTATTATCCATCAGTCAATTAACCTTAGATTATCCTTATAATTGTGACTTTTCTAGTGTTGGTTTTTCTATTAAGGAAAGGGTGACCAACCGCACATTACTGACCGGCCAACGGAAGGGTAATTTATATGTGTTGTCCCCACCCCTTGAGGTACACTTCTCGAACCGCTTTCGCACTGTTTCTGAGGAAGTGTGGCATCAACGGTTGGGACATCCTCAAGCCTCTACTCTTCAAGTTTTACATTCTAAAGATCTTATTTCATTTATTAGAAAAAATAAAACCAACTCTATTTGTGAGAGTTGTCAATTAGGAAAAATGAGTAAACTCCCCTTTTTACAATCTTCTAATAATGTTTTTCATGTATTTGATAAAATTTATTGCGATTTATAGGGACCCGCTCCTATTTTATCTGTTGGTAAATTTCAATATTATGTATGTTTTATTGATACTTTCACTAAGTATATGTGGTTTATTCCTTTACGCAAAAAATCTGATTTTTTTAATGCTTTTATCTTATTTGAAAATTTAATTGAACGACAATTTAACAAAAAAATTAAAGTTTTTCAAACTGATGGCGGTGGTGAATTCACTAACCATCAACTAAATATGCATCTTCAAAACCAAGGCATTATCCATCAAGATTCATGCCCTCACACTCCTGAGCAAAATGGTTTAGTTGAACGACGATATCGTACCATTCGTGAACTAGGTATGACCTTACTTTTTCAAAGTGGAGTTCCTAAACGTTTTTGGGTCGAAGCTTTTTCAACTGCTTTTTTTTAATAAATTGTCTTCCCTCTACTACTTGGGAATTGCAATCTCCGTTTTTCCTCCTCTATGGCCATCAACCTGACTATACCTCTCTTCGAATTTTTGGCTCAAAATGTTATCCCTATACTTGGGATATTAAACAAAACAAGTTTGAACCCAAAACTCTTCCTTGTATTTTTATGGGCTATAGTGACAAACATCAAGGTTATAAATGTTATCATCCTATCTCTCATCGTACATTCATTTTCACGACATGTTGTTTTTGATGAGTCATCTTTTCCTTACAAACAACCTGAAAATCTTCATCTTCCCTCTCCTGACAATCAAATTTTATCTACCTTTATTTTTTGGCGTTCTACTAATCCTATGGATGGTTCTAGTGTTTCTCCTATGCAGGTACCACTATCACCACCTATCCCCACCTCACACGAGATTGATCATATCCCTATTCCACCCTTGCCCCTTATACCCGAGGCACCTCCCATTCCAACACCAAGCCCTCCACCCTCCCCTACTCATACACCTAACTCCCCCCCTCCTCCTCACCCCATGGTAACCCGATCTCAAGTTGGGATCCGCAAACCTAATCCCAAGTATGCCCACTATCACTCCCTGATTGAAATTCCCAAGGAACCCAAGGCTGTCCGTACCACTCTTAACCATCCCAGTTGGACCAAAGCAATGAAGGAGGAAATTCAAGCACTTCATGCAAACAACACTTGGACTCTTGTCCCTCACCAACCACACATGGATGTTATTGGATGCAAGTGGATCTTCAAAACAAAACTCAAGGTGGATGGTTCCTTAGATCGTCTTAAAGCTCGGCTTGTAGCCAAGGGCTTCCACCAAATTGATGGCATTAATTACACTGAGACCTTCTCTCCTGTCATCAAACCATGCACTATACGGATTGTCCTCAGCCTTGCTCTTGTTCATAATTGGGATATTCGTCAGCTCGATGTCAAGAATGCCTTTCTCCATGGTGATCTCCAAGAAGACATGTTTATGGAACAACCTCTAGGTTTTATCCATCCGACTCTTGACTCTCATGTGTGCAAATTAAATAAAGCTTTATATGGGTTAAAACAAGCACCTCGTGCTTGGTTTGATAAATTTAGTAATTTTTTAATTGCTTATGGTTTTACTTGTAGTTCTACTGACCCATCTCTTTTTATTTACATTTCATTTCTAAGCACAATTTACTTACTACTTTATGTCGATGATATCATTCTCACGGGTTCCGACCCCACACACCTTATTACTTTTATTAATGTCTTGGGCAACAATTTGCAATGAAAGATCTTAGTCCTTTGCATTATTTTTTGGGAGTTCAAGTGACTCACAATTCAGATGGCCTTACATTATCTCAGGCTAAGTATGCCCTTGAAATTTTGGATCATGCTCAAATGACAAATTGTAAACCAATGGGTACACCTATGATGCCAAAAACTAAAGGACTCACAAGTGATGTTCCTTTTCCTAATCCGGCTCACTATCGTAGCATTGTTGGAGCCCTTCAATATCTCACTCTTACTCGCCCTGATTTGGCATTTAGTGTTAATTTTGTATCTCAAATTTTGCACTCTCCTAGTCTGGCTCATTACAAAATGGTAAAGCGTATCCTTCGTTATTTGCATGGTACTCTTGATACCAATCTTCATTTTAGTTCACATTCTACATTAAACCTAGTTGTCCTCTTACTCGTTGCTCTACTACAGGTTATTGCATTTTCTTAGGAAGTAACTGCATTTCCTGGTCTGCCAAGAAACAAAATACAGTATCTCGATCAAGTTCTGAAGCAGAATATCGTGCAATGGCCAGCACCACTGCAGAACTCACTTGGATTTCCTTTCTACTGCGAGATCTTGGTGTTACTCTCCCTTCAGCGCCAATTCTTTTTTGTGACAATCTCAGTGCATTACACATGACAGCCAATCCTATTTTCCATGCACGCAGCAAACATATTGAAATCAATTATCATTTCGTACGCGAGCGTGTTGCTTTAGGTCTCCTCCATACTCAACACATTCCAGCATCTTCACAACTTGCGGATATTTTCACCAAGCCTCTTGGACATCCTGCGCTTCAATCTTTACAGACCAAACTTGGCCTTATATTTTGGCTCAGTTTGCGGGGGACTATTGACGATAATCAAGCCTTTACACCAACGGCTACAAAACCAAACGTGGAAACTAAGGCAACTCAACCTCAACCTTACCAAGACCAAAGACATCAAATCACACCAAACGAACACAAAGCTATACAAGGAAACAATACTCAACGGCTACAATCCTAATATGGAAACAGAGACCTAATTTCCTTTCTAATTTCAATTATTCTTCATTTGTATAACGTCTAGTCTTTTCTTACACCTTTGTACGTTAACTATATACTAGGTGAAAGCAACGTGCAATGCACGTTTGCTTAGTTTATATTTAATTTTTTTGGTTAAGAATAAATTTTTTATTAATAAAGGCGTAATGTTTTTGGTTAATTAAATAACTATCAATGTAATGTTTATGTAATTGATAAATAATTACACATTGTGATATATTATAAAATAAGACCATTAATAGAATTTATAACATTGTCTTATAAATAAACATCGCCCATAGTTTTATGAAAGCTGTTTAAGATAATTTTGATTTTAGGATGACGATCCAATATTTTCCTCATCTTGCACCGCTTCAATAGAGAGGACATTAAATTGCTTATATTTTTTCTCCTTCAGTTTCTCTGGATCTGCATAGACTTGAATCTTCCAAATTTTTTTTGATAATTTCTCCGCAACGCATTTAACATACGGTCGATTTTCCTACAAAATAAAAAAATCCAATTTTTTTTGTAATTAATTCATTATAGCAAAACTCAACTTTTGAAGAAAAATTAAAGAGATACCTCTCCAGCATGTTCCATCAATTCAGCTGCCGAACAACCAAGTGCTTGTTCTGCTACTTCACCAAACATAGTAGCAGCTAGCTTTCCATTATTATCGTCCAGTTCAACATATGCCCTAACACTTTAAATGCGTTGAATATATTAATTTCAATTTGAATAGTGTTAAATGATGAATTAAATCAGATATCAATTTTAAATTAAAATTGTAAGATCCCTTGGCTTTTGCAATACATACAAACGAAGCTTTCATTATATTTATATCCAGTTCCTTTATTACAGTCAATGCATGACATGTAATAAAATACTTGGGTAAAGTCAATAACATTTATCTTCGCCTTTATTTAAAATTTTGCTTTCTACATTAAATTATAATCAATTTTTAGAATGAATGTTTGTGTAAATATTTTAATTTATTACTAATAAAATAATATTTACCGTCATGGATTGTAAACCCTTAATCAACTCTGCAATATCACAATTCTTCACAATTTCCCGAATACCAACAGATGACAGTGGTGCAGATGGGTATGTCAAGGATCTTGCAATAATACTTTTAATTATCAAATCGTTATTCTCCGCACTTAAAATTCAGAAAAGAATAATAATGTAAGGAAATAAAATATACATGTAAATTACATAAATCACATAAATAACTCTAATAAAAATGCATTAATATGTAATTGTTAATTTTCAAGAATCACCATTGCTTCATTGCAGCTACTCTAGGAAGAAGAGGATTGATTATAAAGGTACTTGATGGACGTGATGATAGAGACAATCCTTTGTTGAAATTGAGATAAATATTAGTGCTAGTTATACGATATGGAAAAATATCTGGGCTGTTTTATTATTATAAATACCGTTATATGATCCAACAGATATTTTTGTTCCAAGTATTATTGGCTTATCTTCAATAATATCTGATATTTTTTGACATTTGTCTTGGACAAATCGACCCCACATAGTCAAACATATGGGGTTCAAGCTACAAAATTAAAATAATTAAAAGAATTAATAAAATATTCCTAAATTAATATTGGAATTCAATTTTAAAAAAAATAAGAAGTTATAAGAATTTTTTTATCTTTCATCAATAATATATATCTCTTGAATCGTTGTTGGTCCAGATGCTGTCGTTACCTTTTTAGTTGGCTTAATTTTGATTGCGATAGCTAAACTATCTAAATATTTAAATATGAAATGTTAATTTATTGATAATTAATTTATAATAAAATTTAAATTAAATTACCTATTTCTTCAATCGACCCTCTATAAGCCTCCAAGTCCTTGAATGAGATGATCTCATATTTCAGTGCATCTATTTGCTCTTCGTTCTATGGAACATCTTCTATTATTGTTTTTGAGTTCAGGGTCCATTGATATTGATATTCTCCAATTTTGTACTTTGGATCTACTGGTTTGACATATGCATCGATGATATAATCGGACTGTAAAATTTTTAAAGTGTTCTCCCAGGGTTCAATATCAGTTCCAAACATTTTTGCCTGCACTCGATTTCCCTGAACCAATAATAAAAATAATTGTAATTAGTAGTGTATCATATAAAATTATGAGGATTATTTTACTATACTAATTATTTTAAATAATTTATGTATTTTTTTTAAACAAAATATGTCGTAAGAAGATAAATAAAAAAATTTAATGTAATTGATATTTTTTTATAATAACATAGAATTTAAGAACCTCTAATTTCAAAGGATATTGAAAATTGGAAACATAATATATGCTAACAAACATCAAACCTCTTTATCAATTAATATCAAATTTTGGTACTTCACTGTTGTGCATTGGCTTATTCACTAAGGTGACTTTTCCGCAACGATCATCTTAATCTTCCAGTTTTTTGTTTTCGAAGTGATATCCTTTATTGATGCATACACCGTCCACATTTTTTCCCTTTTCATATACAAAAATATCAAATGTATAAGTATAACAAATCTTAATTTAAATTCATATATTACTAAAATAAATGACAAAGACATTTAAATAAATGACTGAATATTAGACATATAGACAAAAATATTATAATACACAATAAATCGAAACTATACAATTAAATCTAGTTACCTGTATAACATTAATTCAAACATGATAATGTAAGTAATTCTGTAAACACAATATTTTTTGTACAGTTCTTTCACGTTGTTTAGTGGACACTGGTCGTATTAGAATCCTCACTACAGATGATGTATTTGTCCTCGATAAAGCCACATATAATTGACCATGTGAAAAAACTGGCTGAGGTAAATAAATCCCAACGCAATCTAATGTCTGCCCTTGTGACTTATTTATAGTCATTGCAAAACTTAATCTTATAGGAAACTGAGTTCGTTTGAATGGAAAGCCACTATTTTCATCAACATTTGGTAAGAATGGTATCCTTGGAATGAACACTCTTTTTCCGATATGGTATCCAACTGCAATTTCTGCATCTATGACATTTCGATCAAAAGTCCGACAAATTAAACGGGTTCCGTTTCATAGCCCTTTTGAAGGATTAATGTTTCTAAGCAGCATGATGGGACAATTTTTCTTGAATAATAATTGATGAGGTGGAAGTCCGTTTGGGGTTAGAGTATTTAAAAAATCTTCCATAACTGATTGTTCAGATACATCTATTGTCTCATCAAAACTATAATATCGCTGAATTTCACCTGGGAGCCTATGAATCAATAATGCGTTTATTTCATCAATATAACTGTTCTTCGGTGTTAATATTGCCCAATTCATCATAGTTGAAATATTTATTGAATATTCATGAATATTGTGGAAAACATCTTCTATCAAATGATCTAAATAAGTGTTGTCATCATAATAGGGAATAAGCATCCTATTCGAAATTTTTATGGTTTCATCAACTGTGTTTGACGACATTCTGTTTCCAACTTCTAACACATAATCTGAAAAATCTGGATCAAGTCTTGCTCGTATATTTTCAGTTAATTGGAACTTGGTCAATGTAGGCCACAAATAGGAATAAACCAAACTGGAATTAACCTGTTGTTGTCTTGTTCCTTTACGAACCACGGGTAAAACCTGTCAAAAATCTCCACCGAAAACAACGACCTTCGCACCAAATGTTATATATGAATCATTAATGTCTCGTAGCATTTTATCCAATGCTTCTATGTGTTGTTTTCTTGTCATTGGAGCTTCATCCCAAATTATTAATTTTGCTGCACGTAGTAGGTGAATGCAGCATTTTGGTTTGTAAATACTTTTTCCAGCATTGCATTATAGACATGTTGTTGTTCACTATTAAGAGATTGTGATGCGGCAATATCTTCTTCTAGAATTTCAACAGACAATTCATCATCGATTTCTCTAGATTGAAATTCTTCTTCATCGAAGCAAATGTCGTCATCAAGAAGATGGTAGGAATTAATGTCTTTCCCCATTGATTCAATTGTAAAAGAGATTAACCTCAATACTTGGGTTCTTACATTTGATATAGAAGCTTCTGTTGATTTGAAATCAGCTGACATATCTTGCTCAAAACGTTCCCAGAGCTCCCTCAGATTGGTTGGATTACAATAAACCAATATTGTTGCAAATAACCGTCTCAAACTGGATGGCATTTGATATAAAGATTCTTCATGTAAACAATCTTCTAAACTATTGTCTCTCTATAGCAACCCATGTATTGTTGCTGCCTCGCGAAATGTTGGAGCCACAACACCATCAACTGTCCTGAGATCGTCAAACGACGAAGGTCCTCTTATATGGTTTAGCAATATCGGCAGATAATACCTTTCGCCTTCAAATGGATTTGCTGTAACAATACGACCTATAATAGTTTTCTTTTTTCGAGGAGTCCAATATTTATTTTGTTAGTTCCAAACATAATATTCTAGAAATTCTTTATACAGTAATCTCTATACATTCTCATCTACTTGATTTAATGCAAAAAATTATGTTAACATCGATTTTCTAGAACGATCTAAGTTGACAACATTGATTAGATCATCATTTGCTCGGAAAGTCACTGGGTGTTGATCCTCCAGATGTAAATGTAAACTATACACTGCTGGGTACATCTCATTAATAGTAAAGCCATATATCCTCCACATAACTTCGGGAGGAGCAATCCATAGGGCCGATTGGAATTGTTGGATTTCATCAACTTGTTAACTTTTTTGTTCAGAAATCAAGTTGAAAGCAACACGATCATGTCCTTTATAAATGTATTTATAAAGATATTTGACTGCTTTTATCGTAGAACAAATCTCGAGTTAATGTGACAGTCAAATGTTACAAGCAGATATGAATTATATGGAACAACCCAACGATTATCTAAATTTTGGCATCTGACTTTGACAGTTACTCCATTGTTTGAACGCCTATATATTGGGAAGCAATCATTTCTAACGATTGTAGCAAATGCTTAATTCTTTGGATAATTACTTTTGCAACAACCATTTTTTTTCATGCAAACATTTGATGGGTTTAACACTCCACATGGCCCATGCATCATATGCTTTACAACAGCGTTATGCAAGTGCAAGTTTATATTTTTATCAGGTATCTCTGTTGATACGATCTCGTCAAAAGATTCAGGCGCATAGACCTTCCAATCCTTCTATAAGATAATTAAAAAATGTGCATGTGGAAGACCTCTCTTTTGATGCTCAATAACGTAGACATATGCTGAGACTTTACCAAATATTTTCCTCTTGAATAATTGATCCTTTAATTCTTCTAATTTTGCACGAAAGACTCGAGCAACCAAATCAGGTTGATTCTGACTCTCCTCATGCAGATGTAGTTCATTTGTAATTTCTTTCCAATTTGGATTGCACGTCATTGTTAAGAAAACGTCTGGTTTGCCATAACGCTGAACTAAAGTCATTGCTTCTATATATCTTTTTCTCATGTCTCTTGGACCTCCAATAAATGATGAAGGCAGTATAATCCATTTTCCAATATTAGAAGCATTTGTTTCCCCAAGCGTAATTGTATCAACAATACCTTGATATAACTCTAATTGAATATGTTGTTGCTTCTTCCTAAAATAATCTAATCTTAACATCTCGATCTTAACATACATATCTACTACAAATTGTTGCAATAGTCGACCAGAAAGTAGCAAAATTGATCTGACATTTTCTCTGATTTGTAATTTGTAGCAATAATATTCACGGCATGAAACAACTGGATCCTTCCTTTTTCTGTTTGACGCTACAAAAGTTGAATGTGAATGAAACGTTACTAAGTTGGACGTACATACTAAATGAAATTTTTGAATATTAATACTGCAATCTAACCTCGTTGTTCTCTTGCAAGTAATTCTTCTGCAGTCACTGATTGTTGAGGATTTATTGATCCATTTGTTTCGTTATATGTAGATCTCCTTCCTCTACTAACCCTTTCAATCCCTTGATGCCAACCAATATCGCCAAATGGAAATAACAACGGATATTGCAATGGATCATAACATCCAAAATATTACTGAACTATATCACTTCCACCAGAATGGTTAAAGACAAAAATGCCACATCCTCTTAGTTGATCTTCAGCATCATTTTCTACCCATATTGCTGCAACTTGTGAAGATGTGGGTGCATTGAATACACGTTGATCTAGGCCAGCTTCTGATCTTATATGAATTATTTGATTTTTCAAATTTGGCAAATCACCAAGAGAGCGGAAAAAAATAGAATACGGATTGATGTAGAAAATATCAATGAGTTGAGTACAATTGATGGATACATTCGATTTGAATCAGAAATGCAATTTTCTAATTCATGTTCTGTATCATAGAAATACAACTGGAGATAAGAAGGACGATTTGAAGGAACCAAATCGTTGATATAGTGATAGATCTGTCCTTGAGTTCTGAAAGTATAGATTCCTCTATTTCTCCTGCAAAGATCTTTATCAAATTTCACTCCAAAGGATGTAAAAGCGAACTTGTTATTATAAGTTCGAATGTATGTTCTAAAATGTGTAGATTCATCTATGTTGGAGGTAAACAACGCATAAATCTGATCAGGAACATCATTTATGGCTAAAGAAATTTTTCCATCAGCACAGCAAAAGCCAGTTGTTTCATGGTGGAATCACTTTACTTTACAATGTATGCAGCTGGGGACTAATGGCAGAGAATATGATTCAGATGGCACTACCTTCAACAATTGTCTAAATCCGGCATAACCGTGATGCGACTAACCTATTTGGTTAAAAAATGAAAATAAGCAACAGACACAAGCTTGTCATATTGTTTAAATTATTTGAGTAAGGACATTACTGGTACAGTTGCTAGATTCGATGACTGAATTAAAAGAACCAACTATTTTATATTTGTTTCTTACCCCTACAAGGTGTCAGCATATTTGTATTGTAGCTCGACTCCTCTCGAAAAACATGTGGATCCTATTTGTATAATATATTTCAAAATCTCAGATGAAAAGAATAGAATGATGGTTGAATAAGAAATATCGAAAAATGATTAGAGGAGAACCTGCTGGATAAAGAGTTGATTAGAAGATTCGGAGACATTGTTTATGGATGAATTTGTCTTTGAATTAATGACACAGACTTCAACACCAGGAATAACACATACTTCACGAGACGAATCCTCTTCAACGATATCAATATGAACATTAGAATTTCGCTTTCTCTTTAATACTCTTTAAACAATACTAAAGTCTTGAATGTTGTCTGCATATTGGACATCATTGTTTGAATATTGAGCAATCGACGTAGTCATTTGATCACCAACAGATGTATCGATATCATTTATACGAATCAAGTTCCTTTTGGATGCTTTTTGTTTAGCATATCTTTCTCTTTGTTTTCTACAGATCTCTTCCTTTTTCTCTTCTGGTAAATCTCTATACAAGATTCTTTTTGCAGGTTCTTTTCCATGATCTTCAAAAAAATAGTTTACAAACTTAAATTTTACATAAATTTATATTTTTGTTTGTAAATTTTTTAAAAAAAAATTATTTACAGAATCTTACTACTTCTCATTATGTTAATGAAGGAAGTGATTGTTTCAACTGTTGGATATTGTTCTACACAAGTAAGATGAAAGAAATAAATAACAATTATTTCCTACACTCAATTAAATAAATAATCAAATGATAAAATATTATGAAATTGGAATCTAACAAAAGCATATTTCAAAATCACATACAAAAAAAATATTTTAGAAGCTATTTGTCAAACTTAATTCCCTATTTTAAGCAACTACCAACTATTTCTCTACTAATTATTTTAAAATGTTTCTCTACTAATTTTTTATTTCAATGTTATGATTTTTTAGTTTTTTATTGTTAATTTTTAGAGAAAAATGGATGATTTGAGTCTTGAGAAAATAAATCAATTACTGGGACATATGATTTGTATCAATTGGTCTTTTATTATACCTAGATCATTTAAATTTACACATTTTTAAAATTTTTAATTACTATCTTTTCAAATTTTGTATCTTTCAATTTATATAAATTAAGTGTTTGGATTTATATATTAGTGTGTCATCAGTGGATATATATGAACTTAGCTAAATAATAATAATAATAATAATAATAATAATAATAATAATAAAGCTAGATGTGCATCAATCATTCAGTAGATATTAATGAAGGAAATGATTGTTTCAACTGTTGTATACTGTTTTACATAGGCAGCATGAAAGAAATAAATAACAATTATTTCCTACACTCAATTAAATAAATAATCAAATGATAAAATACAATGAAACTAGAATCTAACAAAATCATATTTCAATATCACATACAAAAAATGTTTAAGAATAATCACACAATATTTTCACAATATTTAACTATATCTAACATTAGTTTAATATTATTATTAATTCAAATTAATTTATTCATTGTTTCAAGTTTATTTTTATTTATTCTTGCATTTCCCAATTGGGATCACGCATATTTGTGGTAGTTTGGGTCATTTCGGTATAGATTTTGTCAAAAAATTCCTAGAAAGAACCAATTAAAAATTATATAATAAAAGCTTCTATCTATCATTTTTATACTATTCACCATACATCATTTTTATTTTTTTTTCTGTTATTAAATATATAGTATATGGATAAAAGTAGAATATATTAATTAATTTAGAAAGAATAAAATTAAAAAAATAATATGACTTTTTCTTCCGACGAGGGACGCCCCCTAATATTAAAAGCTAATTAAGCCTAACAAAGGCGCATGAAAAAGACACTCACCTAATATACTCACTCATATATTTTTATTTTTATTTTTTTTTTATGTTTTTTTTTTTTTGTCAATCATTAAGTTGTGGTACTTGTAGTGTGGAGAGAGAACATAAACGTATGGTGTAGTACTGTAATAGGGACAGTGGAAGAGGAGTTGGATGGGTTATTGTTTGTGGAACAGTGAAGAAGAAAATGCCGTTTCCAATCTTTGAATTTTTGGATGCACCCACTGATTTGGTTGATGGGGAAAATAAAAAACTGAATTTACCCTCATCTTTATCGAAAATAAAATGATGACACTGGGGCTCCTTTATGTTCATTAGGCAATCCCTTCCATGCTTTTTTTAAGTTAACGTATACAATGTAATATTAATAGAAGAAAATTTATATTTTTATGTTTGTGTTTTTATATTTAATAAAATATTTTTATAGCATAATTTAATTTTAAAAATAAATTTTAATTTTTTTATATTCTTGCTTCATTATTTTCTTCTAATGTTTTTTTAAATATTTATCTCTTTCAAATCAAATAAAAAATTAAAAGTATTTATAGTATTTATTTTTGGAAAATTATATATAAAAATTTTACACCACACACATTCACCTAATTAATAAAAGGCTAGCCATGACATGTACACTGAATTAATAAAAAGCTATCCATGACACGTACGTATCATAATTTGTTCAAAAGTTGTAGTAAGTTGGCAAAAAGCTAGCCATTGGTTTGCATGTCATTATTATTTATTTTTTTAGGCAAATTTTTCTTACTGAAACTGTTCAGTTGATATTTATTTTGATATAGCTAAGTTTTTGATCAGTCCTAGACCTTGAGTATACTAAACCAAACCAACCTATTTGCAAGACTTAAAAAAAGAGACTATCTAAAAAAATTTTGACAGTTTTTTCTCCAGTTTAATGCATTTGTGTTTGCATTATTTGAATCTATGCCTAATTATAATATACCAATTAGAATGTAAAAGCAAAAAAATAGGTGAATTTGGTAAATAATATTGTTGATAACAGTACTGTGTTTGTTTTATATTGATTTCAATTTTAATTACCTATGAGTTGCTTTATGCCTCAATTCTGAAAAACAACATCAATGCTATTGTTTTATACTCTTTTTTTGTTATAGGTTTTTCTAGTAAGTTTTATGAATTCATGAAACTTAGAGATTGATGTAATGCATAGATAGATTATATATAATATAAATACAGAAAAGACAGTAAAACTGACCTTTTTAATATACCTTCAAACTTTTTCATCACTGGACTGCTTCACCACACCTATTTTGGTGAAGACATTAATATGTTATTTAATGAAATTAAAAATTCACAACACTTCAACTGAGCAAAAATATGAAAAAAGAAAAAATTACAAATAAATAATGTACAGTAATAACTAATTATACTAAATCTAAATAGGTGTGTATATAGTTTTACACCTATTTAGTAGTCTAGAGAAATGGCATGCATGCATGTGTGGTGGCTATCCTGATGTGATGTAGAGAATATTAGAAAGATAAAAATAAAAGGCAAAGTAGTGAAGAATATGTGCTAATGCCCTCCTCTTTTTACATCCCTTTTCCTAATTAAGATTGGAATCAAGAGGGCAAGGCCATATATATATAATTATATGTTGCTGGAATATTATTAATAAACCCAGTAAACATGCACGTGCAGTAGCTAGATTTATGCAGTTTATAAGCTTCATGAGTGTCGACCAATATTATTCATATTTGGAATTAATTTAATATTAATTCCATCATTATTTGGCCATGTATCAAATGTGATCTCATCATGTCAACAAATATAGGTTATGCAGGGCACTTGATGTTTAGTTTAAATGGCAAAAAATAGAGAATTTCAATGGTTTATAAGTAATTATATGGATAATGCATGATATTTATTATTTACTGTTTCTGAATTCCGAAGGGCAAAAAACGTGTGGTGTTAGTAAGCGGACCCACACCCGACTCAATAATCGGAAGCCCCACGTAGGTAGCTAGTTAAATACTTAACACTTGAAGTAGCAAAGAAAATTATATTTTCTTTGGAGCATGCAAGGTGGGAGAGGTTTACAAGAAAATGATGTCAGCGAGAGATCGCGTTTTCTCACGTGCACACGTACGCATTCAATCTTTTTCACCATATAATTACCATATATGAAATTGAGCACGGCTAAACAGCAGCCCCACACCCAACACACCAGTGTAAAATAATAGAGGATAAAATAGTAAATTCACTTTTTTTCATGGTGTGAAAAAGTGTGAGGCTACTGTGTAGATTTATTCTATGAAATTTGAGTAAAACTAAATAGGTGTAAAGCTATATTGTCATTTTCAATGTGCTTTACAGCTTGCATGATGTGATAGCTTGGCAAGGATTTTTTTTTTCTTCACATCAGTTTTACGCCCACATATATTTCTATCTCTCTTCGATTCTGATTTCCCTTCCTCTCCCTCCCCACCTCTCTTTCAATCTCCTTCTCTCTCAAACAACTTCATCTTCCATCTAGATCTCTTTCTTCGTCCCTATATTTCAATGATTTCGATGGCAGACTGTATTTCTTTCTCTAAACCCATTTTCGGCCCTCCATTTTTCATCTTGAGAATGAGTTAAGAAGTAAGGTAAAAACCTTAACTTATTTTACACCTCTTTCTTTCTCTCCCGCTTAGAAGCTCTCTGTTTTTTTTTTTTCTTGTTTCTTGCAAACAACATCAGATCTATATGTGCTCATTTAGATCTTTTAGTTTTCATTTTATTTTTTAGATCCTAGAGCTTCTTATGTTAAACATGGGTTTGCATGTTTTGAGTTTTGTCTTTGGGTTTTTTTTTTTTCACATTTTTCGTTTGATCGACTGGATGTTTTTTGGTTCTCATTTCATTTTTTAAAAAATATATAATTTTTGTGGTCATTTGATGGGGTTTTTTTATTTTATTATTTTTATTTTTTGCTTTTGTGGATTTGCATATTGTGAGTTCTGTG